>NC_137967.1:12303971-12382672 GCF_963924665.1 Micromys minutus | reverse complement strand
GAGAGAGGGAAGGAGAATAAGAGAGAGAGAGAGAGAGAGGGAGGAAGGGACAAGAGAGGGAGGAAGGAAGAGAGAGGGAGGAAGAGAGAGGAAGGGAAAGAGAGAGAGGAAGGGAAAGAGGGGAGGGGAAGGGAGAGGGAGAGAGGGGAAGGAGAAAAAGAGAGAGAAGAGAGAGGGAGGAAGGGAAAGAGAGGAGAGAGAGGGAGGAAGGAAGAGAGAGAGAGAAGAGAGAGGGAGGAAGGAAGAGGAGAGAAGAGAGAGAGAGAGAGAGAGAGAGAGAGAGAGAGAGACTAACTTCATGTTAAAATTTGCTGATTTCTGGTTTGGGATTCCTTGCTGGCTCTAGTCCCAGTATATTAATCATTTTTCTATGGCTGTGATGAAGTACCTGCTGCAAACAACTTAAAAGGAGGGAGGATTTATTCAGCTGGTGGTTTGGAGGGCTAGCCCATGGTGACATGGCTTTTCACTTCCCAGCTGGTAGTGAAACGGAGCTTCCTGGAACAGAAGAGAGCATGTGCAGTAGCTGGTTCTTCTCTCAGCAAGTAGAGAGCAGAGAGGAGACTAGAGACCCCTGCCCAGAACCTGACTTCTTCCATCACCGCCCACCCCACGGTGCCACCAGCTGGATGAGTTTGGGATGGATACATTATATTTTAAAAACACCAGGAGCCCACCAGTTAAGGTCTAAAGAGATGTCCTCATCTCTAGAGACTGGGGATTTCTGTTAGAGAATCTCACATCCTCAGTTTTCCTATGACCTAGCCTGAGGTTTCTCTCTGTTTCTCTGTCTGTCTGTCTTGCAGACAGGACTTCTCTGTTGTAGCCATGGAATTCCACATTTTCCCCATGAACTAGCTTGAGGTTTCTGTTTCTCTGTCTCTCTGTCTCTGTCTCTCTTCCAGAACGGACTTCTCTGTGTAGCTCTGGCTGTCCTCGAACTTGCTCTGTAGACCTGGATGGCCTTGAACTCAGAAATCCATCTGCCTCTGCCTCCCAAGTGCTGAGATTGAGGGCTTGCACCCCCACCGCCCAACATACTCAACTCTCTTAAGGGTTTCTTAAGAAAGGTAAAGAAAGGTATCTACCCAAACTCACGATCCCATCTAATCCCAGGACAAATTACAACCACTCACACCAAACCGACTTAGAAATGTGCGCTAACATCAGGAAATATTAGAACTGAGGTGATCTTTAAAACTCAGGGAGCATGCATCAACTAGAGGGGTTATTCTGGGTTGCCACTAACCAGTTCTGAATTCCATTCCACACAAAAGCAGATACATAGTTATTATGTAACTAGTCACTCCTACCACTCAGGCTTCCTGCTGTGAAGAGACCCACAAAGTAAACAAAAGAATTGTTGCCTAATGGCAGTGAATGACCTGCAAACACTGGGTATTTGGGGCCACCAATCAGATCCTCTGAGAAGGATGACAAACTCAGCCATGGTGAGAGGGAGGGAGGGTGATTGTTTCAGTGACTTCTAGGGGGAGAGTGTAGTCCAGGCTGGGCTGTAGAGTCAAAGCGAACTGTCCTCTGATCACTCATACTACATCTTGCCAGAGCAGGGAGTCACCACTGAGCCAGAGGCAGCTGAGGCAGAGACCGGTGGTTGGAACTAAAAGCTAAGCTGTGTCTCTAAATCTCCGTGAACTTACATTTTTCTTGCTTACTCTGCCTCTCTCTCTCTCTCTCTCTCTCTCTCTCTGCAGATGGAAAAGAAACGAACTGTGAAGGCAACCCCACAGCTTCCCATGGTCAATGAGTTTCTGAAGGAGATAGAGGCTGGGGCTGAGCACGCTGCCTGATTCCATGAACACAGCCCGGACTAGCAAGGCCTTCTGGAAGGCTAGGGAAATGGGACCCCAGAGTCTTAAGGAATCGGGCAATTTTCCTCACCTCCCCACTCTAGCCAGAAACAGCCTGTGCAAGAACTGAGGCTCTGACTCTGCAGATGTCAAAAGAGAACTAATATCTCCAGCAGAATAATGACACGAGGGCTCCTCGCTGGATTCTGCTTCATTTAGAATCAATTACTCTTTGTTTCTTGGAGGACCGCAGCTTTGAAGTAACACGAGAACATATTTAATCCTGCCCTTCCTGGGATACCCATTTTGTGGCATTTCGCCAAAATCCTAGGCAGATGATTCCTGACTCATTATATTTCTACACCTCTTTTATTTTCCTAATGAATGCAGAGACCAAATGCCCTAAAACCTTCCCCAGAAAACACTTCCGGGGCCCTCTCACTTGGCAAGTGTATGACCCTGCACCCCCACACAGGTTGATGGGAAGCAGGGGGCCACAGACTCCCCACACGAGTCGTAGGATTTTAGAAGCAGTCAGAGGCGTGGTATATTTGTCTAGTCTCAAGCGTCAGGCCTCATATCCCTTCCTCATCAAGAATGGGGGAAAAGGGTAATTGGATTTAAATGTCAAGATGTTCCAAGTGTTGGGGTGGAAGACACATATCTATTTTCTTGGCTACATCTTTTTTCGGTTTTATGATAATGAAATCCTCGACCACTTGTTGCTGGAAGATGGGAGTGAATTCATTAGGGCTTGAGAAATTCTGCAGCAAGTGCCAGAGGGCCGGTGGGTGACTATCAGGTGCCGAGAGACAAGGGACAAGAAGGGTAAGAAAGCTTCATGAGAGACTCAGCTAGGTACGGGACATCCAAAGAGGGACCAACGAGAGTCCAAAGGAGGAGCTGACGAGGACAGCAGATGAAATGATGACCACACTTCAGAGAAGACTGTATCAAGCTTTGCCGTCCCCAAGAACCGTTAATTCCTCTCTGGGAGTTTTGGGGAGATCTGTCTTGTGGCTTTTAGTTTAAAATCATCCCTCATGCCTCCCTTACCATGACAGTCCTCCTTTTAGCTGCTTCTGCCTGGGTTTTTGTTACAGGAAGACAAGCTAACTTAAGGAGCCAAGAGCACGGGAGGGGACAACGAATGCATACCTCAATGGCCAACACCGATGGACCACCTATGATTTCATAGGCTACCTGCTACGTGACCATAAGCCCCCAACTTCCAAAGTTTGGAGTACGGAATTGGAGAAAGTAGCCAGGCTGTTAGTGCAGGACACTTTCTATAAGGATGAGACACACGTCTGGACTAGCTGTTCCTAGCTGTTCCAAGGGCAAGTGACCAACAAGTGGGCAATCACCCCGTTTGGCTTGGCAGTGGTACATCCCCAACTAAGTGCTTTAGGGAGATCCTTTCTCAGTGAGAGTGAAGCCATCATGCTATAGGAGGGCCAAAGTAGAACAGCGAGGAACTAGTTGTAGATTGTTACCAGATCCAATAACCTTTCTAAGTAGCCACCGAAAGCACTTCCCATTACTTCTCCGATCTGATAGGAAGGCTTAGGGTTGGGGATCCTGTGTGATCCTGATATGCAGCCACGGTGACCCTGGTGTGATGGCCTGAAAGAGGATGGTCCCATAGGCTCATATAGTTGAATACTTGGCCTTCAGTTGATGGAACTCTTTGGGAAGGATCAGGAGGTGTGGCCGTGATGAAGAAAGTTTGCCACTGGGAGTGGGGTTTGAAGTTTCAAAAGCTCATGGAATTATCAGTTAGTGCTTTCTCTCTGTCTTTCTGTCCTCTTTCACTCTGTCTGTCTTTCGATCTTTCTCTGTGTGTCTGTGTCTCTCTGTCTCCTGCTTGTAGATCAGCTCTCAACTACTGCTCCAGTGCCACGTCTGCCTGTCTGCTGCCGTGCTCCCTGCCATGACAGTCATGGGCTTTACCCTTCTGAAATAGTGAGCCCCCAAATTAAATGTTTTCTATTGCAAGTTGGTCTTTTTTTTTTTCCTCACAGCAATGGAGAAGTAACTAACACACCTGGATAGACTAGGCTTGCCCATCAATATTCATGATTGATTAAGCAAAGTGAAGTGTTTAGTAGTTGGGGGGCAGTGGGAACTACAGAATGAACAATAGGGCTGGCACAATCCACTCCTGGCTGATCTCCAATGCTGATTTTCCAAACCACACCTGACCATTGTAGAAGTAACTTTTATGTGCCTAATGTGATTGTCATATCTGAGGCTCATTGCCTCTGTCTGCTAACACAAGCCTGGTCCTGGAAACTTCTAGCCTCTGTACAAACTAACCTAGGCCTCAGCCTCTGAGGATTACCTCTGAGTAAGCTCACCCTTTCTAGTTCTTTCTGAGTTCTGGCTGGCCGATTCAACTCAGCTATTCTGGCTCAAACTCCTCCCCGAGCTGATGGATTCAACAAGGCTTCTCTTGGCTTTTGACTGAATTGCTCTTCATAGTAACTTTGGCAACTTGTTCTAACATTCTGGATCCTTCTCATTCTCTGGTTTCAACTGCCGCTGCTGACCTGCACTCAACTGCACAAACTCATGAATGAAGTCAATTCCACGGTGCCGCACTCACTGCACTGACTCCCAGCTGACTAAACTCCACCCTCTCCCTCCTCCCACCCCCACACTGCTTTTTAGTAGCCTCTTTTCTGAGCTATTCTCAAGTGAGTTGGGTGTGTCCCGTCTGACTCATCCTGTCAAATCTTTCTCTGATTCACCACTTTGTCTGCCCCTCAATTAGACGTCACTTTCAAACATGGGTACATTTTTTTTTTCCTACAAACTAACTTTATCCTCATTGGGATTAAAGGTGTGTACTCAGGGTGTGTCTGTATTCCAGCCAGATTAAAGGTGTGTGCTAAGGCTGAGCCACACCATAACTAGAAACATTCTTTTCCAGTAAACAACCCAATCTTGGGGTTCACAGTGTGATCAGATATCCTGCAACTGGCCAGGAAGTCCTGACTGGTCCTCTGCCCTCCAGTGGTCCACATGAATTTCAGACAAGGAAAACAAATTGCTCAGCCTGATAGTAGACTTTTGGGTGCAGCCCAACCTCAGAGGATTCCAGATATTGTCTATGTTTGGGTGTTCTCCAAGAATAGAGGGCTTGTGGACCATCTCTAGGCTTAGGGTCCACGGCAGGGGAGCGACTCAAGGTGTGCTTGGAATAGAAAGTTGGTGACAGACTCTCAGCCTGCCTCCCAGTGTCGGTCTTCATAACCACAAATTGTTGGACTGAGGTCACCTATGGCCTCTCTCCTCAGGGAGCAGTCAAGGACACCACTACATGGACGAATGGTATTGCAGAAAGTAAGAGACACATGGAAGAGACACTCCATTACAGGCACTGATTATGGGATTATGTGCTTTTTGATGGGTCTGAAAATAAAGTCAGTGTGTGTGTGTGTGTGTGTGTGTGTGTGTGTGTTGGTATGTCTTGGCTGGAGGCCTATCTGTGCTTACCCACATTCTTCAGCCAGGGGGACATTTGACACTTTGCCCAGTTTTCTCTGTCTCCTTTCCAGCTCGGTTGCTCTGCTCATGAGATATTTAAAACCTTGTCTTCCGGATGTGTCCATCCTTCTCCATGTGAGCAAGGTCAGTCCTCCATGGGAGGAAGGCTATACTCAGACAGGGAAGGGACCTGTAGCTGCTCTCTCCCTCCTCTTCCAATCCTTCAGAGCCAGGCTGCTGGCAGGAATACTCTGCCGATGGCTGGGATTTTTCTGATCCAAAGCCAGGCCTGGCACTGCGGCTTGCCAGCCAGCACATGCTTTTAAAAAGGAAGACTCTTCTCTCCTGGGCTGGGAACTTCCCTGCCTAATGTGTGTTTCAGTGTCTGGGCTTGCCACAGCCCGAAGTACCCTCAGATACCCCTGTTCACTCTCTGCGTGGCCTGATGCTGGAGGCAAAGGTGGTTTGGTTGACTGAGCTGGGTAAGAGGCATGGTCCCCAGAGTCCTAGCTTCCGGTTGCTAGCCACTCCCCCAGCCCCAGGTCTGGGAGGAATTTGTTATGGTTTGACATTCTAAGGCTGAAGTTCTGAATGCTTAGGCCTAGGCTTGTGTTACTTCGAAGGCTATGGGGTGTTTAGGAGACAGGGGCAGCTGGCTGAGTGGCTCACTGGGAGCAGAGCATATGAAAATCATATCTTCCCTGGTTCTGGCTTTGTTTACTCGGTGTTCCACTGTGTGAAGAAAGGTCTATGAGGAATTCTTACTCGCATATCCTCCAGAACCACGAACCACAGTAAACTTTCATCTCTGTTTTTTGTTGTTGTTAGGGATTTATTTTATTATTTATAAGAGTACACTGTCGCTGTCTTCATGTCTTCAGACACACCAGGAGAGGGAATCAGATCCCATTACAGATGGTTGTGAGCCACCATGTGGTTGCTGGGATTTGAACTCAGGACCTCTAGAAGAGCAGTTGGTGCTCTTAACCGCTGAGCCATCTCTCCAGCCCAAAACTTTCGTCTTTTAAGTGATTTCTCTCACACATGTCATCACAGCGATAAGGAAGTAACTGACACAGGACTTGGATGTGACTGGAACTCCTAGAGAGGGACGACGGGCAAAGGGCATTGGCAGCAGCTTGTTGCTGCTACGCTCTGGCTCAGCACTGGACACAAACCCTCCTGTCAATCATGAGAGTCACAAGCCTGGCTCCCGGCTGAGCCTTACTCTCATCCCCTCACCCATTCCAGGAGAGGTGTAGCACTGTGCCTAAGCCCTCTGTGAGCCCAAGCCCTCATCTTCCCACACAGGGAGGGGCCTGGCCTTAGAGAGCGCATATGATTAGCAACGGAGGCTCACAGGCTGCAGTGCCATACGAGGGTTCTTGGACGAGGCTCCTAAACAGAAAGTGGGACCCTCGGAGGAAGTTTGGGCTCTTGCTAACACGTTCTCTCAGCTAAGAGGCTATGAGCAACTTGTACCTAAGTCTGGTATAGCGATGTTCGTCTGTAACCACAGAGCTCAGGAACACGGAAGAAAGGGAGGCAGAAATGTAAGAGCTGGCAGGTAGGGAGGAGCACTGTGACACTGTCTTCTCCATGCTACATGGCTGTCATACCCACGAATGCAAAGCAACCGTGGTCACTCCCACAAGGCTGCATCCTTCAATATTTCATCAGGGGTGTGAAAGGATCTCACGGGGCCCCACCCATCCAGAGAAGCTACAGGCAGCTATCGGTTGCTAGGAAAGGAGATACAGGAAGCTATTGGTTGCTAGGAGAGAAGCTACAGGCAGCTATCAGTTGCTAGGAAAGGAGATACAGGAAGCTATTGGTTGCTAGGAGAGGAGATACAGGAAGCTATTGGTTGCTAGGAGAGGAGATACAGGAAGCTAGGTTGCTAGGAGAGGAGATACAGGAAGCTATTGGTTGCTAGGAGAGGAGATACAGGAAGCTATTGGTTGCTAGGAGAGGAGATGCAGGAAGCTATTGGTTGCTAGGAGAGGAGATACAGGAAGCTATTGGTTGCTAGGAGAGGAGATACAGGAAGCTATTGGTTGCTAGGAGAGGAGATGCAGGAAGCTATTGGTTGCTAGGAGAGGAGATACAGAAAGCTATTGGTTGCTAGGAGAGGAGATGCAGGAAGCTATTGGTTGCTAGGAGAGGAGATACAGGAAGCTATTGGTTGCTAGGAGAGGAGATGCATGCAGCTATCAGTTGCTAGGAGAAGAGCTACAGGCAGCTCTTGGTTGCTAGGAGAAGAGCTACAGGCAGCTATTGGTTGCTAGGAGAGGAGGAGTCACTTTATTCAGAGGTGTAGACACTGATAGGTGGCCCATGTGCACTCTAGCAATTAACTCTCTTTACAAGTAAGCCTTAATCAAACTCAGTGGGCCACCAAACAAAATCAAAACCACAAAACATAAATACAGGAAACTGGGAGACTGGCTGGGCAAAAAAAAAAAAAAAAAAAAAAAAAAAGAGATTCATTGGGGGATGGGGATGAATAAGATCAAAATACATCATATACACGTATGGAATTGTCAGATAATGAATAAAAGTTGACTTTAGAAAAAGAGGAGGGAGGAAAGCTGAGACCTAAAACTGCAAGTGCATTTATAGGAGGAAGAAAAGTAGGAGCTACGCAGAGGCGGCAGGTGGAGACTGCAGTTTGCAGCCTTGTATGGCTCCGAGCAGAGATTTAGAAGTCTCCCTGGAGGTCCAGTTATTAATGGCTTAGCCTGCAGCACGTGGTGTGAATGGGAGGCTGAGGAACCTTTAAGAGGTGGCACTTAGTGGCAGAAAGCTAGGTCATCTGGGGATGTCCCTTCAAGAGGGTTTGTTGGACCCTCAGACTCTCCTTTCTTTTTTGCTTCCTGGCAGCAATGAGAGAGTATTGTGTCCAACCACGCGCCAATACTCTGCCTCACCACAGGCGCAGAAGCAGCTGCAGTCTGAAACCTTTTCTCATGATAAGTCAATTATCTCTGGCGTTTTGCTACAGTAATGACGAAGCTGACTAACACATTTTGTGATGGACTGTGGTATAATGAAAAACCTATCTGGACTTTGCCCCCAGGATCCTGACATAGAGCTGCAAGACCTCCTGTAACTCCCCTCCTGACGGAATATCTCCTCATGTCAACGAGGTTACTTAGCTTCAAGACAGAGGCCAGTTACCAGAGATATCGGAAACTTGCAAAAGGAAGGGGACTGATGTCCAAGGAGAGGGTAGTGGCACTGGGGATTAAGATCAATTATGTGGTCAATAAATCTGGACTACTCATAACTAAATAATACCCCATTTCAAACTCTGAAAAAAGTCAAAAACAAAAATGGGAGCTGGAGAAATAGCTCAGTGGTTAAGAGCACTGTCTGCTCTTCCAGATGACCGGAGTTCAGCTCACAGCACCTACGTGGGGGCTCGCATTTCCCTCTTAACTCCAGTTCCAAGAGGTCTGGAGCCCCCTTCTGGCCTCTGTGAGCACTGCGCCCATGTGGTACATATACACACATGCGGGCAAAACTCCCATATACATAATATACAAATTATTAATGTATCAATTAAAATGGTATATTTATAATAAAATAGTAATTAAAAATAAAATTTTGGACAACAAGGATTGGGGACCTTCCAGGGGAACAGGCTGATGTGCTGGGAGGGTCATGAGTCTGGACTTCAGGGTACAAGGACAGGAAAGCTTTGTTTTCAGGATTCAATTATGGCCTCTGCCCCAGGTGGATCCTTTCTAGAAGCAGTTGTCAGGAAAGTACATCCCTGAATTCTTCAGCTATTTCTAACAAACCCTTGAACAAGAAGTAACTGTACAGACGCTCCAGTCTGAATAAGCAGTGGGTAACCTGGAGACCCCTCGTGTGGCTGGTGTCTAAAGTAAGGCCAGTTTTATGGAGGGCTCTGCCCTTAATTTGTGGGGTGCGATGTTAGTGCTGGGTGAGGAACGTCACAGTTTGTTTGCAGCCCAGACCAGCTGGGGGTGGCCCAGAACAGGAGCTCAGCATGAGGCATGAACTTCCAATAGCTGATGGGAAACAATGATTTCTGACAAGAAGACTGAACAACAGGGCCTCCAGAGCAATGGACTTATGACGCCGACCTTGTTCTTAAAGCAGGGTGTACTAACTGGTTTTCTGTCAACTTGACATAAGCTGGAGTCATCACAGAGAAAGGAGCCTCAGTTGAGGAAATGCCTCCATGAGATCCAGCTGTAAGGCATTTTTTCAACTAGTGATCAAGGGGGGAGGGCCCAGCCCATTGTGGGTGGAGCCATCCCTGGCCCAGCCCATTGTGGGTGGAGCCATCCCTGGGCTGGTAGACCTGGGTTCTATAAGAAAGCAGGGTTAGCAAGCCAGGGGAAGCAAGCCAGTAAGTGACATCCCTCCATGGCCTCTGCATCAGCTCCTGCTTTCTGACCTGCTTGAGTTCCAGTCCTGACTTCCTCTGGTGATGAACAGCAATGTGGAAGTGTAAGCTGAATAAACCCTTTCCTCTCCAGCTTGATTCTTGGTCATGATGTTTGTGCAGAAATAGAAACTCTGACTAAGACAAGGGGTGACTGTGAGCTTCACGGGTGGGGGGAGGGGGCTGGTTATCAAGGCGTTCAAAAGAAAGATTCCACTATAATGAATCTCAGCTTGGAAGCCAACTCACAGGCCAAGTGTACGAAGTGGAAGATCTGACTGGGCGAAGGAAAACCTCTGCCATAGATTAAAGGGGGCACATAACAAGGAGGGCCCCTTGCTCCTGTGGCTCAATTACAACGCAACAGAGACTGTGGCAGCTGCCCTCGCTGGGTCTGTGGCAACCGGGAGGAAGTTATCAGTACTCTGACAAGCCACCTAACTGAAACAACTTAAGGTTGGAAAGGTTTGTCTAGGCTCATAGAGTTTCAGCTCACTGTAGCAAGGAAGGAGTTGGGGGAGGTTATGGCAGCGGGAGCATGCACCAGAGATGTCTCACAGCTTGGTGGACCAGGAAGCAGAAAGATAGACCAGACAGGTCTCTGTATCCTCAAAGTCCTGCTCCCTGTGACATGTGTTGGCTAGTGATACCTCAAAACCATGTCAGGTTTTGGTGACCAAGTATTCAAATTCAAAAGCTACTGGGGATGTTTCTCATTCGAACCATAACATAGCAAACCAGAGAATCGAGCCACCCCCTCCCACTCCGGAGCCACCCAGAGAGAACTTGAACCCTGTCTGTAAGCGGCACCGTACTCCAGAGTCTAACACGGAACCATAAAATCCAACGGAGAAAAGATCATGCCCCTGCTTGCCCTCACGCTGACGACAGTTTTCACATTCTCTCCTCCGAGACACAGTGCCATCAGATGTAAGTTCCATTACAGATCTTCAACTTCAAAATAGCCGTTGCTTTATCTTTAATTAAATGTGTGTCTGTGTACACGTGCACGCGAGTGCAGAGCTCAAAGAGGCCAGAGGAGGGCACCAAAGCTCCCGGAACTGGAATTACAGGAGACTGGTCTGACAGGGTGTCAGCAACCAAATCTGGTGGGTCTTCTGCCAGAGCAATGCATGCTCACGACTGCTGACCTGTCTCTCCCTCCCCCTTTCCAACTTTATGAAGGAGAGAAAGCAGCATGTTCTCTATGAAGCTTGAATTTGGATCCCCTCCCCCTGCTTTGTGGCAACAAGTTACAGATTTGGCCACATTGTCATTTAGAAGAAGCAAATGGCCCTTCATGGCAGGTTGTGCTCCTAAACTAGCATTCCTGGCAGGCAGAGTGCACTGAACGTGATTGTGACTTAAGATTACTTCACACACACCGTGGGATTTTATTTAGCTACCAAGAACAATGGCTAGAACTGAAGTCTGTTGTGTTAATCCAAACTAGACTCAGACAAAAGTCATGCTCTCTCTCATATGCAGAACCAATACACAAAATACAAATAAGTAAATCTCTATTGAGAGATTAAAGGATTGGGAGGCTGGAGAGCTGACTCAGTGGTGAAAAGCCCTGGCTACTTTTCCAAAGGACCCAGGATTAATTCCCAGAACCCATATGGCAGCTCACATCTGTCTGTAACTCCAGTTCCAGGGGATCTGACGCCTCATGCAGACATGGAGGCAGAACACCATGTACATAAAATGAGAGAGAGAGAGAGAGAGAGAGAGAGAGAGAGAGAGAAGGAGGGAGAGAGACAGAGAGACAAAGAGAGAGAGAGGGGAGGGAGGGAGGGAGGGAGAAAGAGAGAGAGAGGGAGGGAGAGAGAGAGAGACACAGAGAGAGAGAGGAAAGGGGGGAGAGACAGAGAGACAAAGAGAGAGGGGGGAGGGGAGGGAGGGAGAAAGAGAGACAGAGAGAGGGAGGGAGAGAGAGACACAGAGAGAGAGGGAGGGAGAGAGAGGCAGAGAGAGATAGAGAAAGGGAGGGAGAAAGAGAGAGACACAGAAAAACAAAGAGAGACAGAGAAAGAGGGAGAGAGACAGAGAGAGAGAAATGGGGGGGACAGAATTCTCCCAGCAGTAACTGAGTTCCCTATGGTGTTTCTGGGGGTGATCATCTTCTCGGGTACCAGTGCTCACATAAACCAGCTTTCTTCCCCGCCGTCTCTGCCAGCCAAATTCTGGCTTTCAGGTAGAGAGCAGACAGACGTGGGCTAGTAGTGACACTCAGCAGCAAGCCCTAATGTGGATGGGAGAATGAAACCCAGACACTCTGTCCTCAATCTACAAAGACAGGTGATGGGGTGACTTCGGTGTGACAAGCTTCATTGAAAGCTGAGAAGAATCTGTGGTAACCTCACGCCCTTTCCCTGGCTGTATTTCCCTTCAGAGAGGAACTATTTTCAGAGAATTGCTTCCAAGTAGTCTGTCAGCATTGTCCTTGCCGAATCCCTGTTTCTTCGCATGGCAACCAGGGTAACCTTTTGTACTGTAAATCAGAAAATGCCAGCTCTCTACAAGACAACTTCAGTCATAGCCCACCAGTGGTTGGCAGCCTCTACAGAGATATTTTAGAATCCCCCAGTGAGGGGTTGGGAGTGTGGCTCAGTGGCAGAGCCCCTGCCTAGAATCCCCCAGTGAGGGGCTGGGGGCGTGGCTCAGTGGCAGAGAGCTTACCTAGAATATACACGGTCCTAGGTTCAATCTCCAGTGCTCATGGATCTCTGTTTCCTTGTTACCTTCATCTGTTTGAGATGCTACCAAGAGGAAAGTTTCATTTTTTCCCCCATGATGCTCCAACACAAAAGGGAAAAAGAGACCCAGCGTTTTAGAACGCCTTCCAAGATCCACCCAAAGATCCAAGCTTCTAGATCCATATCCAAACCATAGCAGATAAAGCCTTCTCCCTTTGGCTATAGGTAGCAATCCTAATGCAGCATTGGTACCAACTCAGGACTTGGGGTAGTTTAACCAGATGAGATAGTGTGTGTTATCCAAACTTTGCCCAAGGCACCCGGGCTGTCCGCATTTACTGGAGAATACCTAAAGGGTCTGAGATGAGGCTGGTTGGGATCTGGAGCCAACAACGTAACATGCAATGAGCCGTCCATCTGCTGTGCCAGGACCCACTTGAGCTGCCCCGTGAGTGTGGCCCTGAACTGGCCGCGGAGCTAATGGCACTCGCAGGGGTCTCAACGCTCCACCCAAAACAGCTCCGCATTGGTGCTCTGATTGCCCCCAGCCTGCCCTTGGCTCAGCTATCCCATCCGGCTGGACTGGAGGACACCAATCACGGTATTCTCTCTGCACCCCAAGAGTGCGGTCTGATTGAGTTTGGGGCTCAGCAAAAGCAGTGGCATCCAGAAGAGATGGTCACTAGGAGGGAAGGCGCACAGGTTATACAAACAGTATAGAAGCTGGAAGGCAGCCACCAGCCTGCTCCTGCAGGAGGCTTCCCCGGGGAGCAGATCCACTTGGCACCTGGTCACGGTAATTACCGCTGAACTTTAAAACCTAACGCAGCAAAACCACAAATATTTAACATGTGCTTCTCCTCCCATGGGGGCCCTTCTGAGGAAACAGGAGCAAATGGCCAGATTCACAACATGAACTCCCAAGTCTGGTCACAGAACAGATTAATGAAGGAGCCAGCCAATGGGAGCCAGAGTGCTTCAGCAAGCTCCGAGGCCTCGCCTCCAGCATCCTCTGGCTACTGCAGACTCTCAGCTTCTGGAAGCCTACTTTGGTACTTCACAGCATGGTCATGCACCAATACTCATGTGCGTGGATACACACGTACACAGTTTGGTAAGGCCTAGAAGCATTTCCATTCTGTGCATAAAAATGTGCCATTACCCAGCTCTTTGGTGGGTGTGGCCCAGCAGAGAGCACCATGGGAACCTGGTCCAGCCTGCCCTGTTAGCACAAGTTGTGAATCTGGTTTGGAACCCAGCAGATGGAGGAATTCTGGAACGAGATGTTTGAGGTACCTAGTTTGTTTGTTTGTTTGTTTGTTTGTTTTTCCCATGCCAAGAACATAAAGTCAGCCTGTGAGCAGTGGTTTGAAGAGTACCAAGTATTGTAAGGAGATTCCAACTGTGGGATACATTTAGGGGACCATCAGAGGGTCTCTGTAACTCTAGAGGAAGTAAGGAAAGGGATGGGGATGGATGAGACCCAGCGCCATCCTGCTTCCTACCAGAAAGAATCTCTAAGGTCCAAAGGCTTCTTCCATCTCAAGACTGATGCCCAAAGTGCCCAGCCTCTGGGCAGAACAAGCTCAACGTAATCTCAGCTGGCCACCAAGTATGCAAGGAGCCCCAGCTACAGCAAGTGACCTTCGGACTCCATCCTGGCTGCTACCCACTGGGTTAGAAGAGAGGGGACCACCTCCAGGGCAGAGCCTTATTGCCTGCATCCTCCCAGGTTCCCTGTGCTTAAATTATACCCCTGAACAGACCCTTGATCGGGCCACTCTGACAGAGAACGTGGCTGAACCCTGAGGACCCCATTCTCCCGGCTCACCTCTGATCACCTGAGTTGAGATCCCCAGAATCTCCTATCCAACCTAGGTTTGGGAGACTCCTCTAGAGGAGGTCTCTGGAGGTGCTGGGGAGTCAAGAAATAAAACCATCCTTAGTGACATCTCTGACAAATGGTGACAAGGAATCAGGGGCTACCTGGGCTAAAGGTGTAGCTCTGGGGAAAACCTCCTGGGGTGCTGATCCTGAGGACCCAAAGTGACACAGCAGAGACCCTGGGCCACATCAGTGAACACACACACACACACGGGGGGGGGGGGGGAGAGAGATTGCTTTTAAGCAGTGTGTGGCCCAGGCTGGCCCTCACCTCCTTAGTGCTAGAATAACAGTCATGTGACACTAAATTACATACATTAACCGTGTTTTAGTTTTTGCCTTTGCAAATTTCATTACCGGGAATGTCAAATGGGAAGGATTAGAACTTCTGGCTCGGCCCATTTTGAAAGTCCCCCCCCCCCCCGGACAGTTGTGGGTGGGCAGACTCAGGTACAGGGTGTTGGGATTCTGTAAACCCCACCTCTCGGTTACCTAGCAACAGCCAGGTATACCCCACCCCTCAATTACCCAGCAGTGGCCAGGTATGCTCCGCCCCAGTGACCTGACACTATAAAAGAGCTGCTTGACTCCTCCTCTCTCTCTTGGCCTCTCTTGCCCTTGTGCTCTTGCAGCCTTGCTCTCCCTTTTCCCTCCCCCCCCCTCTGTCCCATGTGCTCATGTCCGGCCTCTACTCCTCTACTCCTCTACTTCTCTCTCTCTGCCTCTACCACCCTCTTAACTCTCCCATGACCTGAATAAACTCTATTCCGTACTAACTGTTGTGTGGCTGGTCCCTCAGGGAAGGGATTCCCAACATGGACCCCTCAGAGGCATCTCCCTTGCCCTCAGGCCTCGCCGCACCTCCATGGGCCATATGCCCCCCACTCTCTTCATCCTTCCCCTAACATTGGTGCCGTGACTCGGATCGTTATCCTTTCACAACATTGGTGCCCTGTGACTTTTCCTTTCATTGGTGCCCCGCCATCTTTTCCTTACACAGGGTACTCCAGAAACTGTATGTGTATGTGTGGGGGCAGGGGCAGGGGTGGAATATGTAAGTGTTTGTGTGTGCACTCGAGTGTGATGGTGGGGGTTGTCAGCCTGGGACTAAGTAGAGATAGAGGCCCTTCCTAACCCTGCTCAGCTTCAAAGACTTGGAGACTCACTAGGGCTCCTCCTTCATTACACACAGCCACATAGCTTGTGAACCTCCCCTCCCACACATGCTATACACCCCGTGCACACGTGCACGTGCTCACACACACACACAATGACAATACTTTCCCATACATCTTTTGAGTAAACAGAGCCAAGCAGGTCTCCTGATGGGGGCTGTGCTGGGGCAGATGCTCTGTTAGAGCACTGGAAAACCACCACCCCCTCTGGCTTTCCCATCATACCCCTTGGCACTTCTTCAGGGAACTGCAAGAGCCCCACCCTCCCACTTCTCTGCATGCGGATCTCTAGCTGGGTCATGCCCAGGGGACAACCACAGAAAGGGTAGGCTCTCCAGATGCATTTCCTGTCCCTGTCCTCACAAAGCAGGCCTCTCTGTGTCACCAGGCTTAGGAGCCTTATACTACTACCTAGAGTAGGTCTTCCTGGCTGAGCCTACCCTGCCCTGGATGCTCCAAGGGGAGGGAGAGAATAGGGAGGTGGGAAAGGAGACAGCAGGAGTCAGGGCTCAGCGCTGTCTAGCTCTGACCTCTCCTGGGCGGGCAGGCGAGCTGCCTCTGGCAGAGCAGAGCCCACCCACCAGCAGCAGCCAGACTTGCAGCCCCACACAGTGGGGGAAGGGCTTCCTGGAGGCTGCTGCCACACATTTTAAGGTGTCTTCAATTATTCATGGAGAACTGGAAGAGCTGTCTGCCTGCCTAGGGCCGCCCCGCAGCCACACTTTGCAGGATAGAAGCTCACTGCTCCTCTGTCTGTACCCCATAGGGGACTCAGGTGTCCTTCTTTGGAATAAAGGAGCCACTGAGAAAGCAAGGCCCCCTCCCAAGCTCCTCCTGGTCCCAGTGAGTAGGTATTGGCTGTTTCCTGCTCTCGTGCACAGGATTAAGGGACGGGACCCAGCTATGGCCTTAGGGCAGCATCTGTCAGGAAAAGACATGCCCAACATGGAGAGGGTGGGCTGGATCTGCACAGAGAGTCTAGGAAGCCTCTGGATTCCTAGAATCAGCCAGCAAAGCCTAGCCAAGATGCAGTCTGAGGCCAGAATGGTTCACTTCACCCACATACAGCTGCTGCCAGCATCCATATGAAGTTGGGGGTTACCCAGGTCCAGGCACAGTACCCAGTAAACCAAGCACAAGACTGGGGAGGGAGGTACCCGCCTACTGCTTCTGTTCCTAGATTCCCCACCTCCACGCGTATCAGCATCGACTTCCTCATTTCATCTGAATTAGTGACATCATACACTAAGATGGACACAGTACACAGAATCCAGCTGGACCAACTTGCCTGGTCTGTGTCAAAGGCTTTGGCTCAAAGATGCTGCTCATCTGGGCAAGAATTGACAAGCCTTGAAAATGCCAGAGCCACCGCTGCAGAGAAGGACATTTGAGTTTGAAGCAGTCAGGTTCCTCAGATGGCGCCTGAGAGTGGCTCTCCTTGATGCTGTCCCTTGTAAAGAAATGCTCCCACCCAACCCAGGTCCTCCCCAGTTAGGAACCTACTTTCTCGGGCAGAAAGGACAACAGGCAAGTGCAGAGCCACCTACCCCAGGTGAGACCAACAGGGGAATGTTCCAGATTAGGAAAGCCTGGAAGGCATGCCACCTCCTACAGAGATGACTCAGGGCCCCCAAGGGTGCGGCGGTGTTTGGTATATATATGGTCAGGTCACACCGCCTGACAAATACAGGTCCCCTACATGCACACACACATGCAAAGTGTTTTTCATAGCTTGTGCCTGGCCTGTGCCATCTTGAAGGAAAACATTCATATGAGCACACATGAACACAGGAGTGACTGTGGCATTTGGCTTTGAAAGTGTACACACACACACACACACACACACAGAGAGAGAGAGAGAGAGAGAGAGAGAGAGAGAGAGAGAGACAGACAGACAGACAGACAGAGTCAGAGAGAGAGAGACAGAAACAGAGAGAGAAAGACACAGAGATCTGCTCACACTTGCAGACACTGAATCTCACACTTGCAGACACTGAACCCCCTTCAGTCACTCCAGGGTCACATGTAGGAAACGTGAGCCAGGTCAGCACCCTGAACTTGGCAGCGGGAGTGTGGCTCAGGAAACTTTGCGGGTGCCTTCTGGGAGCGGAACCACGCTGATATTCAGCAGGGTGAATACCGGGTGAAAAATGATTAGCTGTCACTCAGCGCTTGATGGATGCAGCCCTCCCCCTCCCCCTGCTCCCAGCAAAAGGCTGCCGTGTTATTGATCCACTTAGCGCATTCAGATCAGCTGCCTCACAAGGGCTGAGCTGTGATTAGCTGAGGAATGTGGAAGCAGGGGTGGGCTATGGTGGGGTGAGGGCTGCAGGGGTTCTTCCAGGTTACCCCTGCCTCCTGACGGGCCAGCTCAGCTAGGAGATAGTTACCCTATGATGTCCTATACCTTTTTCTTCTGGAAATGTTGTCTCCAGCCAGGCCCCTTCTGGATCATGTTACCAATCATAAATTCCCAGGCCTTGTTGAAGTGGGAGGGGTAGCATGAGGGAATAAGATGGTGAGAAGGGCAGAGGCAAAGAAACCTGGAGACCCCCAAGGGTACTGGCGTATGAGCTATGGGAAACCATCAGATCTGGCAATGCTAAACTCCCCACCTGCTTCCCAGGAGAAACTGGTCCACATGAAGGATAGTGGCTTAAACCTTTACAGAACTTTCCTTATTCCTTCCTTATACTACCCATCCATCTACTCATCCACCCATCCACCCACCCATCCACCCACTTACCCATCCATCCACCCACCCATCCATCCACCCATCCATCCACCTATCCATCCATCCATCCATTTATCTATCCATCCATCACCTATTCACCCATCTACCCACACACTTACCCATCCATCCACACATCCACTTATCCATTCATCCACCCACCCATCCATCCATCCACCCACCCACCCATCCATCCATATACACCCTTCCATACATACATACATACATACATACATATACACCAACCCATCCACCCATCTTTCCGTCCACTAACCTACCCATCTGTCCATTTGTCTACCAATCCATCCTTCTGTCCACTCAACAAACATTTATGAGTCACCTAGCATATGCTACGAAGGAAGCTTGGAGTGAAAAGAAAGAAGAGACCTGGGTTCTGTCCCAAAGAACCATCAGAGGACAGGGCAACAAGTGTCATGAGCTGGCTCAGGGCGCCCTCTGCTGGCATGAAGGCAAACACACCACTGGATACATCACCGAATGAACATTAGAACAGCCCCAGACTCAGAGAGGGTGTCCAGAGACTGGCAGCCTTTCCACCTAGCCCTGCCATGTCCCACAATGGTTTTCTTTGTGAATATGTGGTTTAAGGATCAACTTGCATTGAACCTGGGGATGGCTACAGGTGTCTCTGATCAGATCATGCCCATCCACAGTGAGAGGGCTAGGACACCAGTCCCCGGTGGCTCCCAGACGGGCCAGTGACAGCAGCCACTCTGATTTGGGCCATGATGGGCATGACTGCCCACCATGGAGGAGATGCCTCGTGGACACCAGCCCCGGTTCCCTGGCTCTATCTCTATCTGAGAGGGAGCTCAGGGTTTAGGCAGAGAGGCTTGGTGCCCCAACACTGCTTGCCTTGGTCTGATTTGCTCCTGTTTCTGGCTTTGCCATGACACTTTGGCTGGGGAATTCTCTGCAAGTCAATAGAAGGCAACAGTGTATGTGATGTCAATATGTGAAGTTTTGAACATATATGGTGCATTAGGTATATACATAGGTGTGTGGATGATATGTATAGCATGGTGGTATATATCTGTGTGTATATGGGTGACACATGTATGATATGACTATAGCATGTATTAACATACAAAGTGCAGCCCTGAGGCCAGCCCAGTTTTTCCAAGTGACCCCCCTCCCCCAAGTCCTGTCTCCTAGAATCCTGTCACATTCCTGGCTTTATCATCTAGTACAGGGAACACTAGCACTCTCTCCCTGTCCCTCCCTCCCTCTTTCCCCACAACACACACACACACACACACACACACACACACACACACACACACACTCAGGCTTACATACTCTTTCCTTTTTTGGGGACAGCCCAGGCTGGCTTTGAACTTGCTATGTAGCTTAGGAGGGCCTCTCCAGCCTCCATCTCCAGCCTCTGGAGTACCAGAATGAGAAGCAGGTGTCACCATGCCTAGCTGTTAGGCTCTTTCAAAAGCACTCCTCTCTGACTCTTTCCCCGGAGAACAATAGTTAGGGAGTTCCAGCCGCAGAAGCAGGAGCCTCAAGTGGGGGTGGATCCTTGAATATAATGCACACTTCCCTCGAAAGGGCACTAAGGCCTTGGAAGGGAGAGAGACACAGGGAAAGCCTGAATGAGAACCAACAAACGTGGTCCTGCCTTAGCCACACAGCCGGTTCCTGTTGTTTCACGGGCGCCCTGTGCCTTACAGACAGGTGGCTAATGGGAAAGACTCAACCCCACCCTGACCACCCACTCAGGCCTGAGGACAATCCTGTATGTCATGGGTCTTCCAGCTGACCCTCTCCCAGCTGACAAAAGACATTCTCCTTAGACCAGGGGAAACTGTAAATGGCGTTTAAAAACATTTACCAATGTCAGCCACAGTTTGGAAAACACATTTCACTTGGGAGGTGGCAGACACTCGAGTCTCGCTGTAGAAAGCCACACCTATGATGTCATTGGTGGAGCTGGTGAAGGGAGACTGGGTACATCTTGGGAACTTGAGGCTGGGGAGGGGATGGAAGCAATGTAGCATGGGTAACTAGACCCCCCCAGCTGAAGTCTAGAAGAGCAGGCACCCTGCAGAGCCAGAGCTGGGACAGGATGCACATGGCCTTCAGGAACCCCAGAGAGGTGCCCAGACCCTGACACAGCTGTCACCTCTCCCCACTAAATGTCCCAGGCCCTACGGGGATCCAACAGGGATTCGGGAGCTGGGGGCTGGCCTGGGTGTGTAGCTTTCTCACCCTCCTCTGCAGCTTGCAGCTTTTACCTCTTCCCGAGAAGGCTTCTGGGTAAACACAGAGAACTGAACATATACCGTTTATCTCAGCTTCCCTCTAAGATCACAGTGTAACCTCGGCAAAGAATAAAACAGATAGCAGCCCACGGTGACAAACAGCACTAGTGGGGAACGGCAGCAGATGACAGATTCCAACACATTTATGGAAAGCAGGAAAAGGACCAGGGGTGGGAACAGCTTCCACGGGTGAGGGGGACACGCTGGCCAAGCCCATGGGGTGCGTGTGGAAGCAGAATGAGACCCAGAGGCAGCTGGCTGGGAGGGACTGAACTGAGTGAGCTTCTGGGCAATTTTCTCCCTCTCAGTCCTGGCCAGAAGAGTTATCAGGGGACGAGCAGGCTCTAGGTTTGGATGGGGGTACACTGAAATGAGAGAGTTAATTAGAAACTTTCAGGTGGACAAGTTGGAACCCCAGGCTCCCTCCCCAGGGTGTACACATGGAGGTCTTTCCCAAGACTGGAGGTTGTAAACCTGTTACGCTTAGCTTTGGGCTGCCCCTAACTCACAGTGTTGAAGCCCTAACCTCCCAGACCTTCTTAAGGAGGTAAGATGATGCCATGAGGGTGGGTACCATATAGCTATTGTCTTTATAAGAAGAGAAAGATAGGATTTAGATGCACAGGAAAGACCATGTAACTACGCTGGGAGGAGCTGGAGAGATGGCTCAGCTGTCAAGGACATGCATTGCTCCTTCCAGAGGATCCGAGTTTGATTCTAGCACCCACTGTGTGGCTCACAACCAAATGTAACTCCAGCTCTAGGGATATGACATCTCTGGCTCTGGGGGGTATCTGTACCCATGGACACATATACCCAACAGACAGACACACGGACACACAGAGATACACAGAAACATATATGCACACACACAAAGGAGGTGGGGCACAAGGAGAAGGTGATACCTACAAGCCAAAGGTGGGGCGGGAGGAGAGGGAGAGAGAGAAAGAGGTGGGGGAACTGTTATTTAAGCATCATGGTACTTCTGTTACAGCAGCTGGATCTGACTAGTAAACTCTTTCACCGCACACTCCAGCAAGATGGTGGGCTCCTCCCATCAATACCTTGAGTTAAGGACCTGTGTTAACATAAGTTAACCCCTATGTTACATCAGGCCTTTGGTGCTCTCCTTATGCTGGTGAAAGTCACTAGAGGGTCCCCAAGCATCTGGAAAGACTCCCCCATAGGAGAAATCGAAGCGAGCAAACAGAATAAGATGACTCACAGGAAACAGAAAGAAGTCACACAACAATGTAAGTGTAAATCATCAAAGATGTGGAAGCTGGAGGCCTGCAGGTTCAAAGCCAGCCTGGGCTATAGACTGAGACGGCCTCAGGACAGAACAAAATAAAACGGGATAGAGTCACAACACACAACCCAGATGTGGAAAGAAACAGCAATCTACATATGCCGATTAGAAAGAGGTCAGCCGTGCAGTGTGAACTGTCAGAAAACTACAGGCAGTTTATGGAGTGTGATTTGTTTGTGTCAGTGCCAGCTACTCAAGAAAAGCCTGAGGGCTGGGTAAAGAGTGCCCGCTGCTCTTGTAGAGGACCCGAGTTCGATTCCCAACACCCCCATGAGGCGGCTCACAATCACCTGAAACTCCAACCCCAGGGGATCTGATAATCCTGGCCTCTACAAGCACTGTACTCACATGGACACACCTACACCCAGGCACACAATTAAAAATAATAAAAAGATAAATATTATAGAGAAGGGTCTTTGGAGCAAAAGTCCACACACTTACAATGGCTGTATGATAAGACTGTTTTCTAAATGAGTCACCCATGGGCCAAGTAAAGGTTCTATGGACGCCCCGGTCCACGGTGCTTTTGTTTGCCCAGGTGCCTCTGGACCCACAGAGAATTATTTCTGGTTGCTCTGCAGGAATGTACACACTTGCTAAAGAAGCTAGAAGGAGGCCAGGTACACAGCACGTGCTCAATGACAATCTCCTGGATGGGTGAGAAGATGGACAAATAGATATTGGGATGGAAAAAGGGATGGATGGATGGATGGTGGATGGATAGGTGGATGGATGGATGAATTGATGGATGGATGGATGGTGGATGGATGGATGAATTGATGGATGGATGGATGGTGGATGGATTGATGAATTAATGGATAGATGGATGGTGGATGGACAGGTGGGTGTTGGAATGGTCTGAGGGTTAGAGGATGGATAGATAGATGGGTGGATGGATGGATGGACTGATGGATGGATGGTGGATGGATGGTGGATGGATGGATTGATGGATAGATGGATGGATTGATAGATAGATGGATGGATGGATGGTGGATGGATGGATGGATGGATGAATGATGGATGGATGATGGATGGATGGATGATGGATGGATGGATGGATGGTGGATGGATTGATGGATTAATGGATAGATGGATGGTGGATGGACAGGTGGGTGTTGGAATGGTCTGAGGGTTAGAGGATGGATAGATGGATGGGTGGATGGATGGATGGTGGATGGATGGATGGTGGATGGATGGATGGGAGGATGGGAAGATGCATAACTGTTGGTTGGTGAGTCAGAGCCCAGCTGGGTGGTGAGCTGGAGCCAGCTAAATCATTAGCGAAGTGAAGGTCACCCTGTGTGCTGTTTGCCTGCTAATGATCTGCACATTTCTTGGGTCCTATCACCTTCTGCCTGAGCAGTCACTGATGCCTTGAGAAGAAGTTTAACCTGTTGAGTTGCCAAGGCAACCAGAAGCATGCTAGAATGCAGAGCTGACAGTCCTAGAGAAGTCTTGTCTTCTATTTGCTAAATTATAGTCCAATAACCTTCCCTCGAGGCCTGATCCCATCATTTCAAAAGCTGAATTGCAAGTCAGTGCATTCTTTTCCTGATCCCATCTCTGAGGGGAAACCGCTATGACCTTGCCAAGAGCCCCATGTTACCCACACACAGTTCCTGACTCCAGCAGTGGCTGAGATCATGCTGGAGATAGCAGGATGTGGCAGGTGACATCACAGCCAGAGGTTGCATTAGGAGTACCAGGCACTTCACAGTGGGTGACCATGGCCAAACAGCAGCCTCAGAAGGGAAGTATGAAAGTGAATTGCCCCTGGGCAGGGATGGAACTTTTCACTGTCCAGATGGGGGATGTCGGGGGTGGGCAGGGAGAACACAATAGATGGATGCATGCATAATGGATGGGTGAGTGATGGATGGGTAGATGAATGGGTGATGGGTGGATGGATGGATGGGTGAGTGATGGATGGGTGGATAAATGGGTGATGGGTGGATGGATGGGTGGATTGATGCATCATGCGATGGGATGGGTGATAGATAGGAAGATGGTGGATAGATATCTGGATGACAGACAGAAGGATGATGGATGGGTGAACAGATGTCTAAGTGCGGAGCCAGTATCCTAGAAAAGTCACTGAGAGAGCAAGTGAAGGAAGAAAAAGTAACCACGGGCAGAGTAATCAGGGGGCTGAAACAATAGGATATCTATACTCAAAAAGATGAAGAGAGGAGTCGGTAAGAGGGCTCACTGGGTGAAGGGGCTTGCCACCAAGGCTGATAACCTGGGTTCGGTGCCTGGAACCCATAAGAAAAATAATTGACTCCTGTAAATTGTCATCTGACCTAAACTCATTGTGCCCATGTGTACATGTGCACACTTGCACACGTGCATGCACACACACTAAATAAATAAATATAAATAGATGTAATTTGAAAAGAAAAATAGGAGGTCAGGCCATTTATTCACAGAAAACATACACCCAAAATATCTCAAAACAGATCATAAGCATACAAAAAAACTCACTAACTTTTGGAAGAAAATCTAAGTGACTATCTTTGACCTAGGCTAGGCAAAGATGTCACAGACACAACACACACAGACACACAGACACACAGACACACACACACACACATACACACACACACATAATGACCCATAAAACTGTTAGAAAATTTTGGATTTCAAAAGATGCTATTAAGAAATCAAAAAGATGAGCTGCAAATGGAGATCCTATGCAGACCTGATAATACAGACCACAGAAGTAAAGAATTACAACTCAGTAAAAAGACAGACCATTTCCACATGGCTTTAAGACTGAATAGATACTTCACTAAAGGAGATATTCAATAAACAAGCAGATATGTCAAATATCACTAGTCATTACAGAAACACAAATTAAGATCAAAATGAGTTTGCTTACTTCACACTGACTGGCATGGCTGCCATTAGAAAGGCAGATAGTAACAAGTGCTGGTGACCATGTGGCGAGTCAGTTGGTGATACATTTTTCTACACAATGTAGCAATTCTATCACTAACCATCTCCCCCAAAGAAATGGAAACATGTTCATACAAGGGTATGATATACACAACAACATTTCACATAATAACAAAAAGGCAGGAACAACCTAGTCACCAGCCTGTGAGTGGGTGAGTGAGCCAAATGCTATAGAATACAATGATAATTGATACTATTCAAAAGAAACAGAGTGCTTGTCCTGGTCAGTTTGATGTTGATGTGAGTCATTTGGGAAGAGGGAGCCTGTAGTTCATCTCCCTGATTAATGATTGGCAGGTGAGGGCCCAGCCCATTGTGGGTGGAGCCATCCCTGGCCCAACCCATTGGGGGGGCAGTGCCATCCCTGGGCTGGTGATCCTGAGCTCTATAAGAAAGCAGGCTGAGCAAGCCATGGGGAGCAAGCCAGAAAGCAGCACCCCTCCATGGCTTCGGCATCAGCTCCTGACTACAGATTCCTCCTGCCTTGAGGAATCTTCATGGCCTGACTTCCATCCATGGTGCAGTATGATCTGAGAGTTGTAAACTAAAATGAACCCTCTCCTCCCCAAACTGCTTTGAGCCGTGGTGTTTTGTCAGAGCAGCAGACACCATAACTAAGGCAGTGCAGATACTGCTGAAGAGATGGATCTCAGAAACGTTTTTAAGGCAGTTGTATGACATAAGAGATCTTGGGCTAAATGCCCAGAACTACAAACAAACAAACGAAAGAACATGATGGTAGGATCTGGAAAGATAGCTCAGTGGTTAAGAGCTCTTACTGCTCTTCCTAAGGAGCCAGGATCAGTTCCCAACACCCACACTGGGCAACTCACAACTGCTTATAACTCAAGTCCAGACATTCTGATGCCCTATTGTGGCATCTGCCACTAGTGCACAGACACATACACGTATGTGCACAAACACATTCACATATATGCATATGTACACACATATATACCTATAAACACAAGGAACACACATACACATGCATACACACATATACATACACATGTGCACACACATACACGCACATGCACACATATACACATAAATGCACATGCACACACATAAACACAACACACAATACACACATGCACACACAAACATACACATGTATACATGTGTACATACATGCACACATAAATGCACATGCACACAAAATCACAACACACACATATGCACACACAAACATGCACATGCATACATATATACATACATGCACACACATGCACACATAAATGCACACACACAAAAAAACACAACACACATATGCACACACAAACATGTACATGCATACATATATACATACATGCACACATAAATAAGAACAAATCTTTTGTAAAAAAGGACATGTGAAAGAGAAAGATGGCAGGTGGAAAAGGCCACTGCATGGAAGTGTTGTGAGGACAGAAACTCACGAAGAATGACTGGGCTTGTGCTTACTTGAGCCAGGAGTGGAAATGAGGCGGGACGTGGCTAGTGACTTGGAATGAGCTCAAGGGATTTGGAGAGACCAGTGGAAATATCCTAAAATTGGATGGTGGTAATGGTTGCGCAGCTCTGTAAATTTACTAAAAATCACTGAAGTGTGCCATGTAAAAGAGGTGAGTTTTATGGTATGCAAATTATACAGTTCACTCTTGATAGCTGTGAGTTCTGCAATCTCTGATTCAACCAGCCGTCGACAGAAAATATTTGGGGGAAATTGCATTTGTGTTGAACACGAACCGCTTTTTTCTCGTCGTTATTCCCTAAACAATTCTGAATAAATGACTATTTACAAAGCATTTACATTGTGTTACGTATTGTAAATAAGCCAGATTTGATCAAAAATAAAGATGGGATATATGTAGGTTATAGATGAAATTGTATCATTTTATAAACCACAGAACTTGAGTATCCAGGGAAGGGTATTCTGAAACCAACCCCACCTGAATAAAGCATGGCTCAGTGGTAGAGCCCCTACCCAGAATCTCCCAGTGAGGGGCTGGAGGCGTGGCTCAGTGGTAGAGCCCCTGCCTAGAATCCTCCAGTGAGGGGCTGGGGCATGGCTCAGTGGTAGAGCCCCTGCCTAGAATCCCCCAGTGAGGGGCTGGGGCGCTGCTTTGCTCTGAACGCGTCCAGTAATCTTGTGGGTAATGTAATTCTTTAGTTAGTTCTGTGAAGAGGTGGCACTTTGGGTATAATTAGGGTGAGGTCATGTGGTTAGGAACTTCACAGCGGGACAAGTGTGTTTGTAAGTCACAGACAGTTGCATGCTTATTCTGTCTTGTCATGTGACACCCACATACACAAACTCATTCTCTGACATTATAAGAAGGCTCTTGACAGTTTCAGCCAGATCCAGAATGGTGATTGTTAAGTTTGTTCTCTTTGTAAATTACTTGGCCTTGGGTTGTTGTTACAGCAACAAAAAACATAGGTGATAGGTAGAAGCCACATAATACTGCTCACTTCCCTTGTTTGGTCCCTGCTCAGTGGGCGGTCAGAGCACCCTCCAGTGCCTCAGGTCCTAACCTGTAGGTAGAAGAATGAGGAAGTGCCTATTCTTAAGCAGGGATGCTGCTGAAATGTCAATAAGAATAATAAAATCACACCATTGAAAGACAATGGATGGAAGTAGAAATATTATGCTATGTAAAAATAAATCCAGATCCAGAAAAGACAAAGACCACATTTTTTGTTCACATATACAGTCTAAACACTTATAGTAGTAGGGAGTTGGGAATAGAACCCAGGGTTCTGTATATTTTAGGCAGATGCCCTACCACTGAGCCACGCCCCCAGTTCCTCACTGGGGGATTCTAGGCAGGGGCTCTACCACTGAGCCACGCCCCCAGCTCCTCACTGGAGGATTCTAGGCAGAGGCTCTACCACTGAGCCACGCCCCCAGCTCCTCACTGGAGGATTCTAGGCAGGGGCTCTACCACTGAGCCACGCCCCCAGACCCTCACTGGAGGATTCTAGGCAGGGGCTCTACCACTGAGCCACACCCACAGCCCCTCACTGGGGGATTCTGGGTAGGGGCTATACTGCTGGGCCATGGGCTGGAGAAAGAAACTACCAGGTGGGGGCAACAGAAGCTGAGGCTTGTTAAAGTACTTGTCATACATGCATGAGAATGTGACAATATAACCTATTACCTTGTTCAACAAATACACACTAATAAAAATCTCCCTAAAGTAGTCTAGCCTGAGCTACCCATTGAGTTCAAGGCCAACCTGGTTTACGTGATGGGTTTACAATTAGCATGGGCTACACAGCAGTGCCCGAAACAAATGAGGGAGATCCCCAGCAATAAAGGTCCACTCCTATCATGTCCTCTTTCTGTCCTTTCACACTGCCCACCCAGTGCTCAGGGAAGGGGATGAAGCCCACCCCCATGCTGCAAGCCCTTTGCCACGTGCACTGTATGTGCTCCAAGCTTGATCCGAGCCAGGCCAACCCTTTAATTACCGCTGCTACTTCTAGCTAGGTTTCTCCAAAGAACTCATTCAAGCCGTGACCACTCGACCTGAAATTTTATGAATGTAATTTCATTATCTAGTCTGTCTGGGCTGTGAGCAGGGGGCGGGTTACAGTCACCACTTTTGCTGTCTTCCTTTCTGCAGGGAGAACTCTTCATTCACCTTCATGGCTGAGAGTCTACAGACCGACTCCACTCTGAGCTCCAAGCCCACCTGCCTCTCCCTGGGTGATCACAGCATGTCCTTGTTTGTGGCAGGGGAAAGTTTCAGAGTACACACTGTGCACCCAGCTCCCAGTTCAGGTGTGAGGCATCTCCTCCGGCTGGCACGGGCCGAGGCAAGCACACCTCCTATGGTGTGTGCCGTGTCAGGGTGCAGACCCGCTCGGTCCTAGACAGGATTAAAGATGAGAATTTACGAGGACCAGATATGGTGTGCAAAGCAGGCTCTAAACAACAGGTCTCCGGTGCCATGAGTCTTACAGGGGGCTCTTCCTACTCCTGAGAAGTTTTCGGAGTCACAGATAAGAATCCATGGATTTTCATGGATCTGGAATCTAGGGTTCTAATCCAAACACAGCCACTTCCTGGCTGCGTGTCTTTGGTCCAGGAACTCAGTCTCTCTGGGATGGAGAAGGGTACTAGGAGGACCCATGGAAGACGTTCTGTAAAAACTATAAAGTGAAGAGTCTGGGATACAGAAAACACTCAGTCCATCCCCATCACTCAAACCACAACCTTTCTAACAGCCATTAGATAGGACTCTCTACTCAGAGCAGAAAGCATCATGGGAAAATCCTAGTCAGTCAGGCTTGGCTCCTCCTAGGGGGTTCTTGCTAGGTATAGCTGCCACAAGGGAGGGAAGTGAATGTAGCTGTCTCTGCAGCGCAGGTCACTGTGGAAAACATGTGAGCAGGAACTCTTTTTCTATCTGATCCCACTCCATCTTCCAGGTACCCATAGCTCTGCTCCTCAGCCATGTCACAGAAGGTCACTCTAGTTTGATGGCCACTACTGGGGATTGAAGCTTACTTATTTGTACATGCTGGGTAGGAAACTTACTGCCAACCCATATCCATAGTTTCTTTGTATTCTAGGTGAGTCTTTTACTGGCGAGCCACACCCCTAGAATCTCATTGGTAGATTCTTTGCGGGGGGGCTGTACTAGTGAGTAATACCACCGAGCTCCTTCCTGGCTAATTCTAGACACTCACTATAACACTGAGCTATATTCTTTTAAGCCTTCATTGGTAAATCCTAGGCAGGGGCTCTACCACTGAGCCATGTCCCCAGTCCCTCACTGGGAGATTCTAGGCAGGGACTCTACCACTGACCAATATCCCTAAACTTGAGAGCCCACTTTTTCCTGGTGCCCTGACCTATTTCTCTTGCTCTCTCCAGGGCACAGGGATAAGCAGTTACTAGGTCTAGCAGGATGAGAGGATGGCTGAAAATTTCCTCAACCAGGCCTGGGAAGAGAAAGAAAGGCAGCCCCGACTTCCCTCCAAGACCCAGACCGCGAGAATGGGCAGAGCCCTAGGAGTCTTGTGCCCACCTCTATCAGAAACTAGTGCTTTCTCAGAGCTTCCTGGGCTGCAGCTATGGGGTTGGGGGACACAGAATGGGTGCAAACAAGCTCCACTATTTACCCGTATAGATAAAAATGCAAAGGAGAGAATCTTCCATAGAGTGCTCTGGTGATTTGAGTTAAAACAGCAGAGCCCCGAATCCTGGGAAGTAAGTTTTATAATGAAAACATCAGCGGGCATGTAATGGAGCGCTTCGGGCCTAAATGAGATCTTCCTAGAGGCCCGGAGGCATTCTGCAAAAATTATCAGGAGGAGACAGATCTGCATTGACCCTAGGGTACAAGAATGGGGTTCACGGGAATGTCAGGGGCTGGTGTAACCCCACACAGGTAGCATACATAGCCTTATTCCTCTCCCAATCTCGAGCCTCTGCCTGCTAGTACTTCCGGTGTCAAAATGACCATGGTAAAATAAATTATCAATAGCCCAGGGACCTTAGAAAGGATGACGGCATGACCACGGAGCCCAGGCTGGCTCAAAGCCAATTCCCTACTGCTTGCATTAAGAATGGAGGGACACAAGGGAGGATGGAGCCGTCACAACCCCATTGGGCCATCTCTGCTAGAAACAGTGCCTTGTTCTGTTTGCTGTGTGTTCAAAGGCCTCAGCTTCTTGGACCTGAGAGTTGAGGACAGGTATATTGAGGGGCAGAGAAACAAGGCAGACATAAGACGGCCCCTTTGTCTTTCTTGGAGCCTCAGTTGCCAGGCAATGTTAATGATGATGCCCGGTCACGAAGTGACTGAAGACAGGACATTCACCCTCCTTTTGTCTTCATGGAGCTCCTTGCCAGGCATTGGTCCAAACATGGCGTCCTACCAGACATCATTTTGGGGCATCTTACATACAATCCTAGCGTTTGCCTCCTCCCCCGAGTCTGCAGTTCATTCTGGCCCAGGCAGGGTGGGAAACAGGCTGTTCCACATCTAAGAACCCCCTCTGGACATGTGACTTGTGTCACATGAGAACGGTCTGATTCATCCCTGCATACGAGGGACAATGAGCTGCTGTGAGGGGCAGAATCTAAAACCAGGCCACCTAGGGATAGGGCGAGCATCAGAACCGGCTGGCTCCGATGGGTCCATGCCCAGCCCACACACAATGGGGACCCAGAGTCCTAGCTGGACTGAAATTTCAGAAGGTGTCTGCCATGGGTCTCAGTAACCACAATAGTTGAGGAGCCTTGGGGCCTGCAATCAGGGAGTTGGGCTGTTTCCAAAATCTGTAAGGGGCAGTCAAGAAAGGTCCTCTGAGGGGGGATAAAAACAAAAAAACAAAACAGGAGACTAACATTTAAAAAAAAAAAAAAACCCAGAGACCCCAACATGAAGGTAATAGTCAAGGAGAGAATGGGAAACGCTCAGATCTGCATTAAAATATGGCCCTGTCTACTTCCATGTTAAGCAGCTACTGTCTAAATGGAAGCTAATGGCCTCATGGGGTGAAGGCAGATAGGGTAAAAGCACCCAAGACAGTGCCTGGCACCCCTAAACAACATGCTATCACACATTCTGAGGTTTAATTACATGGTCTTGTTTTGTAAATTACCACCCTGTACCTGTGGGCAGCCGTGGGGGCTTTTCAAAGACAATATTGTCCATTAATTCATTAAAACCCACACAACACTCTGCCTTCTATTTTTAGCATCTTACTCTAGTTCCCTGAAAACATATGTCACGCTTCTTTCTGCCACGATTGGCCCGCTTTCCTGTTCTGTTTTCTCTTCTAATTTCCCCGCCCCTAGGAACCTTTAGCATAACAATGCTGGGACCGTTTTCTATTAATATCAATTTTCAGATTACAGTAATATGATGTCTGTTTCCTAATTTAATTAGGTGATTCCTGTTACTAGTTCCCACTCGCTCATTATTTCTCACTGAGCATATTTTAATGCACGAAAGGAAAGTGAGGCTCTGGCTACAGATCTCAGAGTGTCTTCAGGACTTGAAAGTCCCCTCCATCTACAGGACTGGAGAACCCAGGACATGGGGATCACATAGAGGAAGGACAGACTGGGAAGTCACGGGGCCACAGATGTTACAGGAATAGTCTAGGCTCAAGGTACACAATATTGGACAGAACAATTCTAGCTGTGGACACTGAGTGGGTCCCCCAAAGTTAGGGGCTCCCAGAGAGTGTGAGAACAAGTCCTCCAGGACTCCCACAAATACATAGGAGAACTCAAGGAGGGGATTCGATATCTAATACTTTTAAAAGATTTATTTTTTATTTATGTGTGCATGTACGTATGTCTAAGATTGCGCAAGTGGACGCAGGTGCCCATGGAGGCCAGAAGAGGACGTCAGATTCTCGGGAGGTGAGGTGACAGGTGGTTGTGAGCCATCTGACCTGGCTCCTGGGAACTGAACTGAGGTCCTCTATAAGAGCAGCCAGTATTCTTAACCACTGAGCTACCTCTGCAGTCCAAATTGGTTAAAAGAAAGAAAGAAAGAAAAAGAAAGAAAGAAAAGAAGAAAGAAAGAAAGAAAGAAAAGAAAAGAAAGAAAGAAAGAAAGAAAAGAAGAAAGAAAGAAAGAAAGAAAAGAAGAAAGAAAGAAAGAAAGAAAGAAAGAAAAGAAGAAAGAAAGAAAGAAAGAAAGAAAGAAAGAAAGAAAAGAAAGAAAGAAAAGATTGCCCCCTTGGTATTGAGGACTGAACCCAGAGCTTCGTGCCTTCATGCACGCCAGACAAGTGCCCTACCCCTAAGCTACACCCTAGCACCCTGTTACCTTTGGTTTAGAGACCACTGAATTGTCTTAAGATAGCCTTGAACTCACTTCGTAGCCCAGGCCTCGCAAGTGGCCTGTTTCTACCTGTGCAGTCTCAGGATCATAAGCCTGTGCTGCCAGGCCCAGCTGCAGTGGTTAACATATACAAAGTGTGTGTGCCTGGATGTGCTTATGTGGGCTGTGTGTACCCAGGGACCCCCAGAGGTCAGGGGCAGTTGTGAGCTGGTATGTGGGTGCTGGAAACTGAGCCCAATCCCTCTACAAGAGTATTGTTAACCATCTCTCTAGCCCCGATGGTTGATTTTGATTGGCAGGTTGGGTTGGAGTCAGAAGCATACTTCTGGTTGTGTCTGGAAGGAAGACCCTACAACTGAGAAAGGAGGGAACACTCATCCTGCACCTGGGAAGCACCACCTCATAGTCAGGAGACTTGGGTACAATAAGGAAAAAAATATCAGCTAGCTCAGGCACCTCTCTCTTTCTGTGTCTCTGCCTTTGTTTCTCTGTGTCTCTGTTTCTCTCTGTGCCTTTGTCTCTCTCTGTGTTTCTGTCTCTCTCTGTGTGTCTCTGTCTTTCTGTGTCTCTGACTTTCGTGTCTCAGTCTCTCTCTTTCTCTCTCTCCTTCTCCTTCCTTTTGTCTATGAAGTAATCCCCTCTGCCACATCCTTCCCACCATGATGGGTTATAAACCTCTGAAAACTTATTCACCAAATCTTTCCTCCCTTGTTTTACTCAAATATTTTTGTTCCAACAACAACAACAACAACAACAACAACAACAACAAACTGACTAACGCGGCACCCCCCCCCCCCGGAAACCCCACACCCACCAGGGCTTGAGGGCTCGAAGACTCTCCTTTTAGAGCTAGCTGACGACCACAAAGGGCTGTGTCCACTCCTCCTTCATTTTTGGCCTCTACCCAGCTGTAGGGGTTGTCCTTCACACCCCAATCTAAATTCGAATGTGGGGCCCAGTGTTATGCAAAGGGATGTCTGAGGTTGCCAGTCTCACCCAAATGCATGACTCCAAGAGTCTTCCTTCCTTCCTCCTGCTGGGCCATGGGGACTGAGCTGGCCCAGGAAGAACATAGACACAGATTCCTGGAATCTAAGGGCAAGGCCTCACTAGTGTAGACGGGCCTCACTAGTGTAGACGGAACAGTTGGCCTGGTATCTCTCTGCCCACAGCCCTGGCTGGGAGAACCTGGCTGTGTTGTGTGATGCATAGAGGCGTGCCCGGGAGAGCTGAAAACCAAGTGAATCTGCGTCTCTGAGGTTCCCAGAAGGGTGAGACAAGGGAGGGCCAGGCATCCCGGTCGAGCCGTGGGCGGTGTTCAGCAAGTTTGAAGATAGTACAGGTCTATTGTTTAGAAACACTGGGATCTGAGAGTCCCAGCCGGGCTGATTTTGCAGTGATGTATCACCAGCTACTTAACAGGATGGATCACTGCAATTACATGTCACTTCTGATATTCACAGTCACAACAAGGATGTGTCAGCCTCACAAGGCTTAGAGGAAAATATATATGATGTTCCGCAACGCCGCCGTTAGAGAACGGCTTCAGGAAACAGGCTCCAGGGGATTGTGGGAAAACCCACCTGTTTGGGGAAAGCAGCCAGTTCCGTGGAAGTAGGAGGGGCTGGCTCCCCAGACCTGGGAGGAGTGAGACGTTCAATATCCCAGCTCTGAGGGGGCAGGGTTCAGTGCTAAGGTCCAGGTAGGATGTCATAACGCTTTGAGGGCTGGCTGAGAGTTTCTAGGCTGCTATCACTTTTGGATCTGTGGATTCGAAGCTCCCAGGGGACACACCTAGACAACGGTAGTCTCCGTAGAAACCAGAAGGACCTGGAATTGTAGAGTAGCCCTCTGCTCTGAACAAATAGGGCCACACCCCTGGCAATGCGGGACCCAGAATGAGAGTCATGCACGGTCTAGCCAGCACAGCTTTGTCTCTGGAGGACAACATGGGAGCCTCAGAGTCAGTCAGACACTAGGACTTCGGCTCTGTGGACTTGGGCTGAGAAGTCTTGGGTCAGAGTGTCGGCAGCATGTGCTCTAGAGAGAGTCTCCCAGACACACAGTGTGCCACGCCCACCTGAGGTCTGCACCACGTGGCTGCTGGAGACGTTAGGTGGACATCCCTCGGCAGGCTGACTCCAGGAAGCTCTTCTGACTCCCTCACCTTCTGGAGGGGCACGACTCCCAGCCACCTTTGTCCTCTGAGTGCCTCCCTGTGAGTTTATTTCTCTCCCAGCATCCTTTGTGCCATTCCCACAATGCCATGGGGGACTCTAGGGAAAGGCTCAAGCCCCTGTCCTTGATCTCCAGACTGTGTGCTCCTTGAAGCAGAACCTACTTGGTCTTCCTCCATTCACCCTCACTTCTGCTTGTACCCCTCGCCCACCTCAGGTTGGCTGGGTCCTCTGGGGTACAGACAGACTCACACAGGTCTCTCCCCAGCTAGCAAACCCAGAGACCCATATGCCACGATTCTGCCCCAGAACAGGCAGAAGGCTGATCCTAACCTCGGCATCTAGCCCAACAAGGAACATGGGCAGAGTCCAGCACACACGTGAATCCATATCAGCTCCTTCCAGAGAGAGTTCTCCAACAGCCCTGTCCGCCATCACTGGGATCTGGGGGTGTGGAGCCCCTTGTTTGAGACATTACAGAATACCTCCACACAGGCTGCCCAGGATCTCGGGTTCCCTAAGTCTGAAACAGAACCCATGACCCCTGCCCTTCCCTGTCAGTTACCACCCTGGAAAGGGAAACCTGCATCTGCATCTGCCACAGCCAGAAACCCCAGATGTCTCCCCTACCCCCACCACGTTACAACTCTGCTCACAAACAACCCTCCTTGGTATCTGCTACAGTTTGAATCTGCAAAGTGGTCCACAGGCTCATGTTCTGAACATACTAGCCACAGTTGATACCATTGTCTCGAAGGTGGCCAGGTGGGTCTGGGTGTTGGATGCAGGTGCTTAGGGCAGACCTTTGAAGGGAATACATGTGTCTATCTTATTCCTGGTCTACTGGGAGGTGAAACGTCACTACACCCCACCCTGCCTCTACCCCCACTACAGACAGAGACATCTTAGGGATTGTATCTCAATAATGATTTGAAAGTCCCGAGACCATGAGCCAAAGCAAACCCTTCCTCCCTTAAGTTGTGTCTGTCAGGTATTTTGCAGTACTGATGGCTCCCTATAAGAGTATTGGCTGCCTCTGTCTGCAAAGGACCAAGGACCAGCTCTATTCTCAGCCACACTGGACAGCTAGTTTACAACCAGCAGTGATTCTAGTCTTAGGGGACCTGCCTCCCTCTTTTGGCCTCTGTGAGTGATGCATGAACATGGTACACAGACAGACAAATGGACAGACACAGACAGACAGGCAGACCAGACAGACAGACAGAAAGACACACACACACACACACACACACACTTTAAAAATCAGCCTTTCTCAAGCCAGACATGGTGGTGCATGTCTTTAATCTCAGCACTCAGGAGACAAAGTCTGATCTCTGAGTTCGAAACCAGCCTGGTCTACAGAGTGAATTCCAGGACAGGGACACACAGGTCTCAAATAACACATGACACAAAACAAAACGAAATCAGCATTTGTTTTCTGTGTCATCCAACATTGGTTAAAAACTCTCTAACTGGAATCCTGGACCAAGGCTCAGCCATGGCACAGGTAACTAGTGCTGTACCCTTCTCCCATCGCCTGTCCTGGGCCTGTGGTCCCATCAGCTGTATCCCGTGTTTCCACTTGTCCTGCTCAGGCATGTCTTCTCAACCTCATGTTCCCTCCCTATCTCATGCAGCCACTGGGACAACAGAGGATGTATTTTTGTTTATGTGAATATGCATGTGTATGTGCATGTGAGCATGAAGGCATCTTCCAGAGGCTGGATCCCCTGGAGCAAGCATTTTGGGCAATCGTGAGTGACATGATCTGGATCCTGGGAACCGAACTTGGATCCTCTGCAAGAGCAGCAAGCACCCTTAACCACCGAGCCCTCCTCTCTCCAGTCCTAGAATGAGTTTCGAGTGATTCTTCAGCCAGAGGTGAGCTTCTGGCCTCCAAGCCCCTCAGAGCTCCTCACAGGCCTTATTCTCTCTGGCCTCAACATATTTATCAACACGGGAATGTGATATAGGCCTCAGTCACAATGCTGGTAGCCTCGTGTGCTGGGGGGGGGTGCTATGGGGAGCAGATGTTTAACAGCACAGGCCAGCTCTGAGGCCTTGGCCTCTGTGGCATGATTCTTCACCTCCCTGAGCTCACTGGGCTCATCTCCAAATGATGCAATCGCAAGTAACTCATAGGGACTTCTATAGTGTCAAAGGTGTACAATATGCCCGTGAGGGTGCCTGACATGGTCAGAGGCTGGCAGGATCTATCTGGTTGCGATTTCTGTGTCTGAGCTACTTAGTGCCCACTGAGCACACGGTACCAGGAGCCATGTGTTATAAGAACCATGCTGGGGTGTGGTAGTGGATGCCTATAATTCTAGCACTCAGGAGGTAGAGGCAGCAGGATCTAGTTCAAGGCCAGCCTGGTCTACTAGAAATTTTCAGACAAGCCTGGGCTAGACAGGGAGTTCCAGTCTCAAAAAAAAAAAAAAAAAAAAAAAAAAAAAAGTCTTTGCTTAGCATAAGACTTTACACATGGTAAATGCTCTTGTCAACACTGGTGGGTTTTACTCTGAAATATTCTTGTTCTGAGAAATGACTGTCCTAGGGTACAGTGCAGAAAGAGAAGCCATCAGTGGTCGAAACCAGAGGTCATCAAAGAAGGGACAGGGCTGTGACTATGGTACCTCAGCCACAGCTACTCCATTCTGGGAGAGAGCTCTGAAATGTAGGGAGAGCCTACTTTAGGAAAAGCCACTTTACAAGAGTCAAACAATAAAGAACTTGCACCGGCCAGATGGCTCAGTGGGTAAAGGTGCCCGCTGCCAAGTCTATGACCTGAGTTCAACCCCCAGGACCCAGAAGGAGAGAACTAGTCCTGCAAGTTGTCCTCAGACCTCTACATGAGCTGTCATGTGCCCCACCCCTGGATAAATAATAAATAAATGCAATTTTAAAATTCTAAGTGACGTATTTATTTATTTCTATTTCTTGTGTATTGGTGTTCTACCTGAATGCCTTTCTGTGTGAGGGTATCGGATCCCCTGAAACTGGAGTTGCCTTGTGGGTGCTGGGAATTGAACCTGAGTCCTCTGGAAGGGCAGCCAGTGCTCTTAACCACTGAGCCATCGCCCCAGCTTCCATTAACAAATTTTAAAAAGGATTATGTAAAGGTCTTACAACAGATCTGCATAATAAGATATCCCCCTCCTTCCTTCCCCCTCTTCCCTCCCTTCACTCCCCCCCCCCACTCTCTCTCTTGCTTGCCCTGTACCTCAGGCTGGTCTTGAACTCACTCCATGGCCAGGGTTAGCCCAGATGCTCTAACCCTCTCCATGCTCCTGCCTCAGTCCCCCTAGCACTGGGAAGCCAGCCCGAAATGCCAAGCCCTATCTTTTTCTTATGACTTCAATTAGCCCATAGGTCCCACACTCCCTTCATGGATCGCTGACAGCAACTCACCTGGCCCCGTTGAGACAAACTCCATCCCATTTAAGCAACGAGGAAGAAATGGCGGAAGGCGGATGAGGCCTCAGTGTGACCCCTGATTGAGGGGCAGATGGAGGCATGCTCCCTGGCAGCTCACAGACATTACAAGGGGGCAGGAGGGCACGAGCGCCTGGTAGGAGACCACAGAGCCACACATGAATTCTTATTTAGAAAGCCAAGGGGAGCCAAACCAAATCTATACGTGCTTGCTTTGCAAGGTTTTCCCAATCGTAGGTAGAGCACAGAAGATAAGGGACAGATAGCTGCAATCAATTAAGACCCCAATGGGAGCATTCTATATGGCCTGGGGCTCAGCATCCTGAAGTAAACAGGAAGAGACAGAAACTTCCATGTAGAGAGAGCTTTAATGGATTCATCGGGAAACGGCATTGTGTGGCTAGACCTAAGTACCGAGTAAGACGTTGGAGACACACAGGTTTATATTTATGAGACAAATTAAGTTTCAACATTGACTAGACATTTGAGACTTTAAAAAAAATTTTTTTTTAAACACAAGGACTTGCTATATTGCCCAGGCTCACCCCAAACTTGGAATTCTCCAGCCTCAGCTTCTCAAGGATTGCCTGCTTAGCTGTTGGATGCTTTTAAGGGAATATAAGATGGTGAGATGTAATGTTAAAAATAAGAGTCCTTATCATCTGAACTGAGAGCCACTGAAATATTTATGTGTGAATTGGGTCCATATCTGGACCTCAAAACTCAGATATAGGGAGAGATGTGATGAGAGAGAGGGAGAGAGAGATGGGGCCAGCCTGGCCAGGCTGGGGCAATGGGGGGGGGCAGGCACTTGGGGTTCATTTTTCTTCCATCCCAATCTTCCTTATGATACAAAGTTCACAGAGAAAGGCAGCTACTGAAATTGTATGCCAAAGTGAATGCAGATTCGGCCTTCTGAAGTGCTCAGAGTCTTTGTGCTGAGTCTGTTATCTCTAGTCTGGTCTTTTATTAGGAGAAGGAAGGGGGAGCCTTCTCTCAAGGGTCAAGAAGGGAGCTTCTGGGCTGGTCACATGACCCAGTAGTTTGAGCACTTGCGTAGGATGCTTAAGGCCCTGCATTCAAACCCTAGCATGTGTTCCTAGCTAGGTAATTCCAGCAAGCACTGGAGAGGCTGTAGCAGGAGCGTTAAGTTTGAGGCTAGCCTGAACTACGTGGCTATACATGGTCTCACAAATAAAGGAAGCAGAGCATAGAAACAAACATCCCGGGGGCAGAAGCTCTGGCCTCAGGACTTGCAATCTTGTAGACTGAAAAATAATTGTAATTAGATAGGTAGAATTCTCTGGTAAACAAGGAAATCTAATCTTAGAATGAAGGTTAGCTAGAGGGCACCTATCTGTTATCGTCTGAATCTACAGTACCCACAGGCTCGTCTTCAGAATCATGGGGGCTTTAGAAGGTGTGGCCTGGCTAGAGGAAGTACGTCACCGGAGATGGGACTCTGGTCCATGCTCTCAGCTTCCTGTCTGACAGTGCGGGAGGGGAATTTGCTTCAAGCTGTGACAACAATGCTCTCCCTGACCCTACCTGTGATGGGCTGAAACCAGGAGCCGTGACCGTTGTTTCTGTCAGGTCCTTAGCTCTATTCTAAACTTAAAATATAATGTTATTTTCAAAAAGAGAACATGGCCCACTGTGGTGCTTTGAATAAAAATGGCCCTCAGAGGCCCACAGGAAGGGGCACTATTAGAAGGTGAGGCCATGTTGGAGTAGGTGTGGCCTTGTTAGAGAAGGTGTGGCCTTGTTGGAGTAGGTGTGGCCTTGTTGGAGTAGGTATAGCATTGTTGGAGTAGGTGTGGCCTTGTTGGAGTAGGTATAGCCTTGTTAGAGTAGGTGTGGCCTTGTTATAGGAGGTGTGGCCTTGTTGGAGTGGGTGTGGCCTTGTTGGAGTAGGTGTGGCTTTGTTAGAGGAGGTGTGTCACTCCCAGAAGCTCAAAGCTAGGCCTGGTGTGTCTCATTTTCTTCCTGCTTCCTGCTGATGCTCTGTCTCCAGCACCATGTCTGCTTGGGGGCTGCCATGCTTCCCACCATGACGAAACTAAACCTCTGAACTGTAAGTCAGCCCTAATTAAATGTTTTTTTTTCTTTTATAAGAGTTGGGGTGGTCATGGTTTCTCTTCACAGCAATACCAACCCTAACTAAGACACCCACCTTACAGAAGCTGGTAGTTCTGTAAGATTCTGTTTGATGCCCTAGACAAGCTGAGGTGGGCTAGCTGGCCCTGAAGAAATTCAGATATGTCATCGTTAACTACACCTGTCAATCTGACACAAACCTAGAGTCACCTGGCCAGAGGGAACCTTAACCGAAAAATTGTCTCTATCAAATTAGTCTGTGCCCGTTGTCTGTAAGGCGTTTTCTTAAATGTTAATCGACGAAGAAAGGCCCAACCCACCATGGGCAGTCCCATCCCTACACTGGTGGGTTTGGGCTATACAAGAAAGCTAGCTAATACGAGTCAGAGAGGGAGAGCACCAACCACCTTTATCCCTCCAAGGTTCCTGCCTTGAATTCCTGCTTAACTTCCCTCAGAGATGGATAGGGACCTGGGAGTTACAAGATGACAACCCCGCACGCTGCTTTGTTTTTTATGGCGTTCATTACAGCGACGGAAAGCAGCCTAGAACAATGAGCTTTCCACATCTAGTAACTGTACAGCGAGATCCGATCAGCAATGGATCCCAAGAGCCACACGCACAGATGAAATCCATTCCCTTTCTCAAGTTGGCTCCTGGGCGCTGATCTGCCAGCCTTCTTGAATCCACAGAACTCACACCCTTAGTCCCAGCGAAGTTCATACCACGGTGTGGATTTTCCCTGTGTTTCAGTCCCCGCTGGGTGTCCCTGTCCGACAGGACCGCCTTGTAGCCTACACCTCCTTGGAACAGAGACTCCCAGGGAGAGGACTTGGTCAGGGCCGTCAGGGGACCACCCGACACGCAACTGGGCGCATACGCTTTGTAAGCAATGGTTTCCAACAGATAAATGTAATCAAGGTTTATGTGCTCGGAGAAGCCAACAGGATGGGGTTGTTTCACTTGAAGGATCAGAAGAAAATTGTAACTAATGTTGTGGAAAATTACTTTGATATTGCTTTCTTGGTACCGAATCACAATTAGGCTGCTGCGAGTGGTACAGGGAAGGAATAAATGAATAGTAACAAATCAACACAAACAGCTTGTGTCAGGAGCGCTTCGCTCAGGGAAAGGGACGTAAGCATTACTTAAAGTTTTATGACTGTGTTTGGTGTGATTTACATAGACCTGCAGGGTTGCCCATCACGTAAGCACACGTGGAGGGTGGCTCCCTTGCATCTGCCAATAGAATGAAGACCCACCCACGCTCCTTACCTGGCTCCGCCCACTGCAGGGGATGCTCACCCGCAATCCCTCAGCTGAGTGTGAGGGTCTGAGGCTCAGAACGCCCAACCACACGTCTGCTTCCCACCCACCTGTAACTCACACATCTGTGCACTTGGGTAGTTGTTTCGGAGCAATGCTAGGTAGGAAGGGGGATAGGAATCCAGTGCCTGCGAATTTAAGGCCTCGGCTCCACCAGCCGGCCGTTGGCATAGCAGGGCGTACCCTAGGTTCAACAGAGCAGAATCCTACCTGGCAACAGATGGCCTATCCCAGAAATGAACCACAGAGGGACCCTCCTGTCCCATATGGACACCCTATGTACACGTATGCCTTTTCTCCCAGGCCCCTCCCACAGTGCAGACATCAGATAGTCAGACCCTTGGCCTGTGCATACGCCACAACCACACACCTTAGGGTGTCCACCAGAGGCACGATTCCTCCAAGCTCCCTTGTTCTCTGGTTTATTTTTGCAGAGACTACACATAGTCACAGGGACCATTTAGTTCCTGTACTGTGACTGTTCTGCCCTGTGGGACCCGGCTGTGCCGACTCAATGTTACTAGCTATTCTAGAGCTCTCAAGAGGCTACAAAGTCCCCAGAGGAGCCAGCTCGGTCACGAACGCTCGCTTCCTCAGAAGCTGGGAGAAGCTGGATCCATTTTCTGACAGCCACCAGCTGTAGAGGTTGACCCCAGAATGCGTCAGCACAGTGGTTTACCTTGCTGTCTCTAGGGCCTGCAACTGAACTTGCTTCTTACTCACTGGGATGAAAGGGATAATTCATCAGCCTCCCCACCCCATGCAGAGCTTCTGGCAGCAGCTGCCAGGTTCAGGCAGGATCTGGGCGCTACGTGTGTTTCTTCCTTTTCCTCTTGAGGCCTGTGGCCTTCAATCTGGGCTCAAGGCCACTGCGTCAAGGTTCAGAGCTCCAGTTTGCAAAAGCAAAACAATGAAGTGGTACAAAAAAGGGGGGGCCTGAGTTGGGGGTAGTGCTAGGGAAAGAGCCCCTGGGTAGGGAGCGGGTACCCATCCCTCCAGTGCTTCAGGCTGCAGGCTGTGTCACAGGAAGCCATTGAGCTAAACCTCTGGCTTGCACATCTCTTCCATCCTGTTCCTGCAAGCAGTATGTTCATGCCCGTGTCCCCGGAGAGGAAGCACATCTCTGAGGGCTCCTCACAAGAGATCTCTGCTACTGCTGTGATCTGGAAGCCCAGCTTTCCCCTTCCTTCTAAGCAGATTAACCCCCAGCCTCGGGCCCATGCCTGCAACAACCAGCTACATCATATCTTGCATCAAGAGCACTGGAGCCCTCCTCCTCCTATCTGCCCTGAGTGTCCCATGCATTCCTGTCACTCTCTGTACCCCACCGTCCCCAGCAGGCATTCCAATGGGTCACAGGCACAGAGAGAGCGGGGTGTATGGTAAGAGTGGGTCTCAGCCTCACCAAGCCAGTATGTGAGTTGATTTCTGTCTCAGGCTGGAGGGACCAGATTTGAGGGATCCCCAGGGCTGGACAGGGAAGCTGAGTCATAATCCAGACATGTGAGTTCATGAAGATAATCAGGGGTCGGAAGAAGAATGGCTCCCCAGATTTCCACCAGCAGGCCCGTCACCCAGTAAGTAGCATAATTAATTAATGTAACAAAATATTTTTTTTGAGATGGGATTTCCTGGCTGGCCTGGAACTTAATATGTTGACCAGGCTGGTCTCATACTCAGAGATTCATCTGTATCTGTTTCTGCCTCTCAAGTGCTACGACTAAAGGTATGTACTGGGGCTGGAGGGATGGCTCAGTGGTTAAGAGCACTGACTTCTCTTCCAGAGGTCCTGAGTTCAAATCCCAGCAACCATATGGTGGCTCACAACCATCTGTAATGAGATCTGATGCCCTCTTCTGGTGTGTCTGAAGACAGTTATAATGTGCTTATATATAATAAATAAATTTAAAAAAACAAATAAAGGTATGTACTATTGCACCCAGCTATAAGAAAAGTTTTCCAAAGAAGACATGTTCATCTGGGTCTGGTGGTGCAGTTCTATAAGGCCAGCAACGCAGGAGGATAAGGTAGGGTCACAAGTTCAAGGCCAGACAATGAATCAAAATAAAAGTAATAACAAAAAAAAAAAAAAAAAAAAAAAAGATCAAGGGGTAAGATCTTGGGTTTAATTCCCAGTGACATTTTTCAAAAACAGAAAGACATTTATCTGCTGGTATTCAGAACAATGTGGAAGATGTCCCAAGAGTTGGCAGGATTTCCTGAGTCTGAGACTCATAAAGACAACAAACTGGCTGACCAGATGGGCAGCCTCTCTGTCGCCCACACCAGGGGCTGCTCAACTGCTACGGAAGCCAGAGCCACAGCCTTGAAATTGGTGGTCTGACACCCCCACACTGACACCAACACCTGCTAGAAGGAAGCCAGGGCCCTTTCTCTGTTTATAGGGCTACCGTCCCCCCAGCCCCGGCACACCAGGGCCACCAGACAGGTCTGCATGTGGACCCACAATGGCAAGCTGCAACCCCGGGGCTCACCTGGAACCTGCGGGGGGCTGAGCTCTATGGGGTCCTGGAGGCTGATGAAGAGGAGGAGGCCCGCAGCTCCAAACAGCAGGATGGACGAGAACATGCAGGTTAGCCGCATCGTTTCGAGTCGTGGGGTCATCCGGGGCGTGCTCCGGGGTCACCTCTTGGGTGTAAAAGGTTCGTTCTTCCTTCATTATCCACACCAGACGTCCATCAAGGCTGGGGTCTGCAAGATGGAAGGCAAGAAGCAGGGTTCAGTTGCAGGATATTCTGGCAGGCTGGGACCCCTGTCACTTTGGTGACAGTGTCTTATTGTCTGGATTTGTCTAACCCATCTGGATCTCTCTCCCTCTCTTTCCCTCTCTCTCCCTCTCTCTCCCTCTCTCTCCCTCTCTCTCGCTCCCTCCCTCCCCCCCCCTCTCTCCCTCTCTCTCCCTCTCTCTCCCTCTCTCTCGCTCCCTCTCTCTCTCTCTCTCTCCCTCCCTCTCTCTCCCTCTCTCTCTCTCTCTCTCTCTCTCTCTCTCTCTCTCTCTCTGTGTGTGTGTGTGTGTGTGTTTTGTGAGTACATCCTTCTCCCCCCCCCTTTTGGACTCTGATTCATTATGCAGCCCAGAGGCATTCCAAACTCACCATCCTCCCAAAGTCCTGAGTGTTGAGATTTCAGCCATTCACCACCCTGCCTGTCCACTTTGACCTTCTGATGCCCACAGAGGCTGAAGGGTCTTCTGTTGCTCCCTGTACCTCTGCCCTTCCCACAACGGTCTCCTGTCTGCACCTTCCATAAAGCCGCAGAGAGACACACTCTCTCACTGGGGGACAGCTAAAGGTGGTGAGAACCTTCACAGTCACAGGCTGTACCCAGTGAGCAGCCCCCCTGCCCTGCCCAGCACTGTGAGCCTCCCAGTAAACACCAGGCTCCCTCCAGAGGCGCCTCACATCCCTCCATCCCTGTTTGCTCTTCCGGCCTCTGCAGACTCAGAGGATGCAGAGTTGTCTGTCACCTCGGTCCTACCACAAGAACGGAAGAAATGCCCTCCGTGCTCTAAGTACAAGTAAATCGGACCACATGATGGATCCACATCCCAGGGATGGAGAGATGCCTCAGTGATTAAGAAACCTGAGCTGCTTTTTCTAGAGAACCCGGGTTCAGTTCCCGGCATCTACACGGCAGTTTACAAGCATCTGTTCCAGGGGTTAGGATGCCCTCTTCTGGCACCTATGGGCACTGTATGTACATGATGCATAGACAGTCACAAAAGCCAAATACTCCTACCCATAAAATAATACAACTTATCTAGTTTTGGGTGGGGGAAGGATTTTCGAGACAGGGTTTCTCTGTGTAGCCTTGGCTGTCCTAGAACTCACTCTGTAGATCAAGCTTACCTCGAACTCACAGAAATCCACCTGCCTCTGCCTCCCGAGTGCTGGGGTTACAGGTGTGCACCACCTGTGCCTGGCAACTATTTATTTTTTTTTTCTGATAGGGACACCTCTCTTTCATTTGAGTCTGAAATGTCCCCCACAGATTCATGTCTTTGAACACCTGGTCTCCAGTTGTTGGTGATATTTTGGGAGGTTGTGGGGCCTCACTCAAGCCCATGTGGTCTAGGTAAAGGTCAGTGGACAAAGGAAGTCCCCCAGGTATCTGTTGCAAGCCTACAGCCGCATCCCCTGATGCTCACAATATTTTAACCACACCCACACCATTGCAGGGACTTACATCCCGCCAGGATTTCGGACAGATGGTCTCAGAGGGTTTATTACTTTCCCATTGTGATGATAAAACACTTCACAGAAGCAAACTTAGGAGGGAAGAGCTAGGGCTCAGAGGCTAAGAGCACTGGTGGCTCTTTCATAGGATCTGGCTTTGATTCCCAGCACCCACACAGCGGAAGGGCTCAGCTTTCTGGTTCCAAGGGAATCCATTGCCCCCTTCTGGCCATTGTGGGTACTGCATGTCCGTGCTGCAGACACACATAAAAAGTAATAAAAAGTGCATAGGGAGAACTTTTATTTTGTCTCTTTTTGCCAGAGGGTTCAGTCCAGCATTGTGGGGGAGGTGTGGTAGTTCTTCCTTACGGGTCCACTAGTGTACAGCAGGGTACTGCCCTTACACAAAGGCCAGACCAGAAAGCAGCGGACAAGGCTTAAGCAGGGCTTGTCCATAAGCCAAAGGATACTCCTTATTCTCACTGAAGGCAATTGGCAAGGATCTTGCCCACCCCAGCACAGGGCAGTGCCAAAGGAAGCTGATGCCACGCAAGGCCACAGGGACCAGGAGACTCCCCACCCTACTCTTCCCCCAACCCTTCCCTCTCCCACCCTCCCCTCCCCTTCTCCCATTCTCCTCTCCCCTTCCCTCCTTTCCCCCTCCCCATCCCCCCTCACATTAGCCTCTCATCCAGCCTGCAGACCCTTAAGCAGAAAAGGAAGTGTATAAAGTCCTTCCCTGCCCTTTCCGTGCCCAGGAAAAAACCTCCCAAGGACTAGACCAATTCTTAGCGAAGCCTGGGAGCTGAGGAGTATAAACTCCAGCTTGGGTTTCTCCCCTCTGCGGTCTCTGTAATTATTTTTTTCACTCAGTTAACTTTAATTAACCTGCCGCAGGCCTCTGTGCGCCTGGTGCTGGGCTCCCTGGGCTGTGCTGAGCAGGTGGTTCCCACGACCTCCCTGCTTTTATGTTTGGGAAGCAGCAGTGTGGGGGCTCAGTTTATCAGCAGAGCTGGCTCTGGGGTTTTTGAACCAGTCACGACCTCTGCGCATTGGCCTTGCCCTTAAAAAAAAAAAAATGTTGCTGCCTGTCAATCAATGAGGTGTGGGGTAGGGATTCCTATTTGCTCGTAGTGTTCCCAGAGCCTCAGCCCTGGTGAGAGCCAGGGCCTCCCAGAGTAGACCTGGCCTGAATCTCTAATTGTTGTCTTATGACACCATAGACATGACATTTAGACTTCAGGACTTCCTAAAGGCCTCCCATGTAGATAAATGTTCAGAGCTGGTCTCTCTCTCTCTCTCTCTCTCTCTCTCTCTCTCTCTGTGTGTGTGTGTGTGTGTGTGTGTGTGTGTGTATCACAGAAGGGGCAGAGCTATTCTGTCACCCTTAGAAGCTGCTTGTGACCCTGCCTTCATATCCTCAGGCACTACATCCCACAGCAGCCTTCACAGCCCCCCGGGAAACTCGAACAGTCTCAGAAAGGTGCTGGATGGGTAAAAATGACATTCCGCAGTGACAGGACAGAGAACGGACTTTCGGAGAGAAATTCGGGGACGGCGTTTGAACCCTTTCTCGGTACACTCACCTGTAGACTAGGGCAGGTACATACATAGCATGTCCTCACCCATGCTGGCAAGCATACACACACATACACACACACACACATACACACACACACATACACACACACATACACACACATACACACACACATACACACACATACACACACACACATACACACACACACACACACACACACACACACACACACACACACACACCAAGCCATGTCAGCCTCCTGAGCCAGACACCTGAGGCCAATCTGAGGCCAAAAGTTGGCCCAGCCTCTGGCTCCAGGCTAATTCTTACAGAGGGCGAGGCCCCCACAGGCCTGTGTCTTAAGGGCTCAGTTCCCAGGTATTGAAAGGCTGTAGACACTTTAGAAGAAGAGGGAATCTAGCTGAAGAAAGTAGGTAACTAGGGGTGGGCCCGTGGCACTATCTTGTCCCTGGCTGTCCCCTCCTCCTCTCCCCCACCTTTCTCTCTCTTACCGTCCTGTCTGTCACAAGATTAAGATCCTCCTCCACTGCCTACTCACACTCCCCTGATATTCTAGCCAAGCACATAGGACCAAGCCGCTATGGACTGAAGCCTCTGAAACCAGGAGCCCAGTCCTTTCCTTCTTTACGTTGTCAGGTATTCCATCAAGTAACAAAACAAAATAACAACAAAATAACCAGCTGACATAGAGAGAGGAGGGAGGGAAGAAAGGATAAGCCCACGCTCAGCACAGACATGCCTGGGAAGGTTAACAGTGGTCCTTGGTGTCACCCTCCAGTGCTATTTGATGGACAAAGGAAGGGACTTAGAACCCTGCGAACATCACCTTGCTTGTCTCCAGCCTGGCCCCACAGATGTGACTGCAGCTGCCTCACTCCTCTCTCTCCCCCATCTGCCACACAGGGGCCATCATTTATAGCCACCGCAGACGTCTGTCAACAGCTAAAGGGTTTCTGCAGTTTTACTCCGAAACTGCTCACACCAAATCCATTCCTTGAGACAGGACGACGCAGCTCCTCCTGGGCCCGGGATCCAGGAAAGGAGGCAGGAGACCCAACTGTACAAGAATCGCTGTCTCCAAGCCCTCCCCCGAGACCACCGAAGTGTATGCCCACTTGGAGCCTGTATTAGAGACTCAGTGACTTCCCTAACCAGTTCTATGCCCCCAGCAGCCTTTCCTCCTGGGACCCTCGTTTCCACTGTTTGCTCTCACTGGGGACTATCTGGCCAGCTAACTCCTAGCTCCATGCAAGTGAGAATCAAAAGGTCAGCTGCCTAGCCTCCCGAGGAAGTGGCTTGTAAACTGGAATGTCTTAGGGAAGCCCGTCTCTGAGCCCTCCCCCACACTTCCCCTCTTCTATACTCCCAAGGTATTTTCAAGACAACAGAGAGATGCTGGTCCAAAGGTCATTTGTCTCCCTCATCTTTGAGTCCAGCTGTTGCCTAGGGCCTCACTCGGTACAACAGTGTGTCTGTCACAAGCCCTGGCCTGGCTGCCCCAGGCCATGAAAACACATTTGCAAGACCCTCCGGTTCCCACCTGGAACTGCCCAGTCCTCACTACATAAATCACACTCTGTTCTGGTGTCAAAGGCAAGTGTCCCTCCCCACCCCTTCCCCTCAGCCCTTTCCAAAACCATCAGACAATAGGAAAATTCAAATTATTGGCAATGAAGAAGAGGTTGGGGGGGGGGGGGGCGTTGCTTAAGACATGGAAAATTCACAGGCTGGTTGAGTATCCATTCAACCCTGCCCAAAATTACAAAGCCTTCTAGTGGTTTCTCTCCCCAAGGCCTGAATGGCATCACCATTTTTTACTTTAAGAAAGAAAAGATCCAATTAATGTTAGCACCTCCTGGGACACAGGACAAGGCTGAAGATGATTCCCATCTCCTTATTTATTTGATTTAAAATTTTGTCTCTTTGGGGAAATTGACTTTAGGGTATAAGCAAAGCCTTGAGAATTCAGCCAAAACACACGCACCTCCAGTGGCGGCAGCGGGACACACGGACGACTCCAAGGACACGCCTGGCTGCGGCTGCTCCTGGATGTTCCTCCCAGTCACTCAGAGGACCCCTCTGGCTGTGGAGACCCACCCCCAACACCTCACGCCAGACAGCTCGGGAGCACACACGTGGTGAGTGGGCCCCAGGCCCAGGAAAGTTCTGTCCCTGTGTGTCCTCTTCACACAGGCAGAAGCGAACAATGCCGTCCCTCCCGGCTGAGGGCTACGGGAGACGCTTGCTGTTCGTCGGGAGACAGGCTGCTATGGCAACTTGAGGAGAATAGAGCCAGGCACACTGCCTTCACCTTGAATCCGGCACCGTGCCTTCTGCTGCGGTGGCAGAGGGGAACCTGGCACCCTGATCTTCCCACTACGGCAGCTGGGCACTGGTAGCTGACCCTCGGCTCTCCTCCTTGGTCTCCTGGCCTTGGGTACTTATCCGCTCCTCCTCGTTCGGAGGGAGCACTCGGCCCAGTCCCCTGAGAGCACCACCTCCATCTGTTTTTGTCATACTGGCTCTTCCTTGTGTGTGTGTGTGGCTCCAGCTTACTTCTGAGATGGGGCTCTTCCTTGATTCCAGCTCATTAAAATCCTGCAGCTAATTAAAATCCTGCTCTAACAGTAGCGGCAGCAACGGCTGCAAACTCTGGGACTCGTCCCTCCAGTTTTATGCGTAGGCATAAAGTTGCAAGGCTCGGTATACAAGATGGATGGATGCAAGGGCTTAGACGCTGAGGCAGGGTGGCAGGCTCAAAATCGCTCCGCCCTCCTCCAAAAGCAGGGCCTGGGGGGGTTGCTGTATGCAGTCCCGAAATCCCCAAGGCTTCCACACACCCAGCACGACTCATCTGCACCCTGATGGGTAGGTGGGCTGGTAGCGATTGGCCCACCATCTTCTGTTTCCTCCAATCACCCGGTCGGGCTCTTACCCCATGCTCCTGCAGGTCAGATAAATGAGCCCCTAGTAGGAAGGTTAAATCAGATTCGAATATCTCTGAACTTTGTCTCTGAAACCCCCAAGAACCCTGCAGTCCAGCCTCACCCCCAGCACGAACACAGAACATCTTCCCGAAGGCTGAAGGATTCTAGAAAATTCATGACAGCCACGACAGGTCCCAAGGACCTGGTCCAAGAACTAGCAGCCACAGCCAGATGACCGGTACCTTCTCAGCCCAGGACATCTTATCTGATGAGGGATGCTTACTCCCATAGGGCAGAGGATAAGGATTCTAAACACAGTCTCTGTCTGAGTTCCTCCTAACCCTTACCCTGGCAGATCCTGGTTTGGCCACTCAGCACCCCACATCCTTGAAGCTGTGAGCTTCCAGTTTAGCCCTTCCCCCACACGTGGAGAGTTTACCACTGGGCTCAGGTGGAGCCCCGGGAGGGAGCTGGGTTGGAGACCCCTCTCCATCATCTTTGTATTCCCAGCACTCAGCACCATGCCTGGCACCAGAGACGTGATCAATAGCTACAGTGCATGCGGAATGCGCATGAGTTAATAAACGGGAGGGTTGGGGGGCATCGGGAGAGAGTGCACCACGGACTTGGAATTTTAAAAAGGTCATTTATGTTTCAGGGAGCCATGGGTTTGTTTTGATTGGGTCTGGGCTGGAATCAAGTCCGGGGAGGAGTCCGTAAGTAAGGAGACTTTAACCAAGGCCCACTGTGCATCGAATCATCACTTGGAATCCTTCCATCCGTTCAAGCTCACACGACTTGGGGCTTGAAGCCATATTTCCAAAGGTGAATGCAGAACCTCTCTCCTATAGATATGCAAATTGTGTATAAAAATATTTACCTAATTTGGATGTCATAAAATTGACAAACCTTTTGTATTAGTTACCTTTCTCGTTGTTATGATAAAACACCCGACCAATGCAACTTAGAGGAGGAGGGGTTCACCGTTTGAATTACAATCCATCACGGCTGAGGGGCATGGAGGCAGGAGCATGGAGTAGCTAGCTGGCTGCATTAAGTCTCCCGTTAGGAAGTGGAGAGAGATGGATTTAAGTGTTCAGTTGGATTTCTCCTTTTCAGTTGATCTAGAAACTTAGCCCAAGGAGCAGGGTTGCCCACACTCAGGGTAGATCCGTCCCCTCCTCATGTCCTCTTCCCTGAATCCCTTCATTAGTGCCCAGAAGTCTGTTTTCATGACCTTATACCCAGTCAAGCTAACGATGAAGACAACTGTTGTGCCTTTCAATGTGGTTCAATGTTCTAAAACCCCTGACCAAAATTACAGTCCAAGTGTGTTAATCAAATGTCTACAGAAGGGCTGGCAAGATGGCTCAGTGGGTAAAGACACTTACCTCCAAGCCTGCAATGCAAGTTTGAGTCCTAAGAATCAACTCTGAAGGTTGTATTTAGACCTTCACGTGCTTACCCTAGCACAGTGTGCCCTGGTGTGCTTACACACATGCATACAAACACACACACACACACACACACACACACACACACTAAATACTTGTTCATATTTTCCCTAAATCAGTACAAGAGTATCTTTGAGGATGTGTGCACAGTGATCTAGAACAGTCACAAAAAGACAACACTGCACAATTGTGCCTTCTGAGGTACAGAATTGCCAAGTTCAGAGGCAGTGGGCAAGGCAGTCGGTAGGGGATGGTGAGTTGTCTTTCAGTAGGTACGGAGTCCCAGGCTGGGAAGATGAGAGGGTCAGGAGGTAGACCAGAAGGTCAGGAAGAAAACAATGGTGATGGCCGTACATCAGTGTTAATTTAGTTAATGACTGAACTGCACACTTAAAGATGGGAAGAATCAGACTACAGAGATGGTTCAGGGCAACTTACAACTGTAACCTACGAGTGTAACTCCAGTTCCAGGGGATCCTACACCCTTTTCTATATTCCCTGGGCACCAGGCACATACATACAAGCAAGGTATGGTGGTTTGAATAAGAATGGCTTGTATGTTTAAATAAAAGCCTCATTGGCTTGCATGTTTGAACACATGGTCTGCAGTTGTTGGAACTATTTGGGAAGGATTGAGAGGTGTGTTCTTGGAGGACATACATCACTGGGGTGGACTTTGAGGCTTCAAAAGACTCCTAAGATCCCCAGCACACTGTCGGTTTCCTGTTTGCAGTTGTGAGCTCTCTGCTATTCCTGTTTCCCAGCCTTCACTCTGCCATCATGGACTCTAGCCCTCTGGAGCCATAAGCTCAATTAAACACTTTCTTTTATAAGTTGCCTTTGTCACATGGTGTCTCATCATAGCAACAGAAAAAAAATATGAAGACATGGTAAAACACATAACACAGAATCTTTTAAAAAGGACTAAAACAATATATTTTATGTGACATATATTCTGTATATTTAGGTTTTTATTGGGCTCAGGTAGGGAGCTCATGTTGTGGTCTTGGCTTCCTCTTCAACCAGCTGGGAAGCGTTCAGGGTTCCATCTCTTTAATCTCACAATCTGTTCTCAAGCAAAAGATCAACCATGGATGAGTTCCCAAGTTCCTAACAGCTCCTGGGTGAGACAAATAAACACAAGTCACTTTCAGCTGGACATGTGGCCATCTGGAGAGAGCGTCGGTCACTCGGGTCTGAGACCTGTCCTTCACCACAGATCATCGTCACTTCCATACAAAAAGAGCCTCTGGTAGGTTTCCAGGACTGTGCTCTAAAGTCCTTCCAACCAAAAAAGCACTGTTGCAGAGGCAGCTGGGTCCCCGTGGACTGAGTCCAGTTAAACCATTTGCCCTCATGACACCTCTCAGAGTCGTCCCTGACAGCCCGGCTGTAGTGTCAAGCTGCATACTGTACTCTTGGCTCTGCAAAGCCACACTCCTCCACTGGAGGGCTGGCTGGCTGAAATAAGGCTACCTGGGGCTACTCTGTAGGAGGGGACCATTGCTTTGTGTGTACACATGACATGGAGCCCTGATGGGACAGTGTCACACTGACTAAAACAAAAATCTCTGGGGCCGGATGGTAAAACTGGGTCTCACGGGATGGAGAGATGGCTCAGCGGTTATTAGCACTGGCTGCTCTTCCACAAGTCCTGAGTTCAATTCCAGCAACCATATGGTGGCTCACAACCATCTGTAATGAGATCCGATGTCCTGTTCTGGTGTGTCTGAAGACATCGTCAGTGTACCCATATATATGAATTAAATAGATAAGTCTTGAGAAAGAAAAAAGACTGGGTCTCGCTTTGTAGCTTAGTCTGTCTGGAACTTGCTATAGAATCCAGGCTGGTTCTAGACTTGAGATTTCCTCTGTCTGCCTCGCAAATGCTATGATTACAGATGTACACTACCACGGGGAATCTGACAGAAGTCATTTTAAAGAAGACATTCAAAGCAGGATGATGGTTTGGATCATGATGTATCTCCAGCCTGACTTTTCATTTAAAAATCTTTAATTTTTAAAGAACCTTAAAGAGCGACCTGGGAATGCATTTGGTGACAGATGTGGCCTCTATTTGACAGCTGCACTATTGGTATACTGGTTGTGACACTGCACTGTCACACAGTATAACTGTGTATAATGTCACTATTCAGGGAACCATTACAAAGCTCACACAGGTAGTTCTGTACCGCCATGTGAATGGATAGCTATTCTAAAATTTTTTAAAAATTAAGAAATCAGGAACTTAAAATTAAAAGTCCCTGGGGCTGGAGAGACGGCGCGGTGGTTAAGAGCACAGGTTACTCTTGCAGAGGACCTGGGTTCGATTCTCAGCACCTACATGGTGGCTCACAACCATCTGTAATTCTGGTTCCAAAGGATGCAGTGCCCTCTTCTGGCCTCCATGGGAACTGCATGCACATGCTGCATGAAGAAACATGCTGGCAAATACTCATGCACATAAAATATATATATATATATATATATATACACACACATATATATATGTGTGTGTAATATATCTTCTGGCCTTTCCGCTTACACCTAGTGGAAATGAATTATAACACTGCACCCATAAATAACAGAACACCCTTACCATGGATCAGTACCAGTCCTCATTGTACATAAGAAACAGCTTAAAGTTAGGGGACTGTGCTTTTAATAGGAAAATTTGATGTGTTAGCAAGTACTGCCCGATCTTTGTGAGTTTTTCAATGGCAAATTGCGCTTTGAAAATGCAAACAATTATTAATATTGATTTGGACTAAAACAATATTGAATCTCAATACATCTCCAACTCCTTTATGAATTACCCCGTGGACATGGGGAGATTAGGATAGAAGACCATCTGCATGCTCAATTTCTTCTCAGTGAGGATCCTTGAGGAGGCCCTGATGTGATGCCTGGATAATGAACTTCACGATAGAAGCTAGCTCCAGAGTCCTTGGTCACAATTACAGATTTCCCCCACAGCACAGGCCTCAACACCCAGACCCACTTGTCTCCCTGGGCTCCCCCTCCCCCACCCATTCTTACAGAGCACAGGTTAGGATCACATGCTTAGATTCTTGAATAGAATTGTGTGTGTGTGTGTGTGTGTGTGTGTGTTTAAGAGGAAGGAAGGAGAGTGGAACAGATATTTATCTTCCTTCGGGAACGTTTCAGAGACTACTCGGGACACTATAGAAATAGCCCACTTAGCTTTGCTCACAATAACTTCGTGAAGTGAAAATCATTATCCCTATTTGTCACAGGTTTGGTTCTCTGTGAGCAGGCTGGGATGCAGTTCAGAGGTGTAAGTGTTCATTAAGGACCAGCACTTGTGAAGCAGAGAGGAAGGAAACTCGAGTGAGAAGGACACACCCTGCAGTGGGAAAAGCCAGCCAGAGCATCCTGCGGCAGGCGACAATGGCAGACTTTCCTACATCCCGAATTCTCTGTGGCTGGATGTGGGTTATCCATGGGAGGGCGTGCCCTCAGGTGAGGCAGCTTGCTGCAGCCAAGGCAGATTCCTCAAGGAACTGGCAGCTCAGTCTGACTGTTGACCACATCCACTGGCAGGTCAGCAACCCCTCCCTGGGAAGACGTGGGTGCGTCTCTCAGTCCGCCCCTCTGCTTCTCGGTGGACAAAACAAAGATCCAAGGAGACCAAACATGTCAAGGTTACACCATAAATTATAGCCATCCCAGATCTGTCTGACTCGAAACCTGTCTCTCTCCCCGCCGGCCCCAGCTTTCCTCCAACAAAGCTTACGTCAGACTGTCCTGACCTTCAGTTACTGAGACAGGAAGGTTTGGAAGTCTCCAGAGGGATATGCAGAAAGTTTGGCTGTGTAAGCAAATACACTCCCAGCCCCTCCCCCACTAACATCTGTGCCACACTCGCATGCGCGTGCGCGAAACACACACACACCTTTTCACCTATTGCATTGCTGATCGAAGGAAGAGACACGGGTTATTTGGGTGAAGAGCTCCCCTGGCTTATAGCTTGGAGACCGTCTTTTCCCAGTAGATCCAAGGGAACTTGCCAAGCACAGCTGAGAAGCCACAGTGTAGCATAGCCCGCTTCCTTTTACTTGCTGCAAGCACTAAGCTATTTCCCATTTCCCAACTGCTCCAACAGCCACAGCCACAGCAGGGAAAATTACAGGGAAGGGGAAAAATTGCATATTTACTTCTCCAAATTGAAAGTTGGGGTATAATACGGACAGAAAGAAGGGTGTGAGTAAAACCGGAGAGGCCTGGCCCCTAGCAGGGCTCAGCTGCCTCCGAGCTGCCAAAGGCAATCCAGAGACTCTGGAGGTGGAGAGACTGGTGGGGAGGCTTGGCTTCTATCCAGGGGATCCCTCTCCCTATGGCGGGTGCAAGGCAGCCCCAGAGGACTTGCCTTTGGGCACTCGGATGCCAGCAATGCCTGGCTCAGAGCAGGTGCTTAGGCACTGTGTGGTGATCAAGGAGGAAAAGGGGAGGGTGTTCCCACACTGAAGCAATGGGTCCTTTCAGCTTAAGGGATAGGGCTGAGACATCGGGCAGGTGCACTCCTCTCTCTATTTCTTTTTTAAAGATGTGATTTTAGTAATTTTTAGTGTCTCTCTCTGTGTGTGTGTGCGCGCACACACGCGTGTGCATGTCCAGATGCCTGAGAAAACCAGATAGGTCAGAACCCCTAGGAGTTACAAGTCATTTAGAGCCATCCACTATGGTTGGTGGGAACAGCATTCAGGTCCTCTGAAAGAAAGGTTGAGTGCTCTTAACCAATGAGCCATCTCTTCAGCTCAGCCATTTCCCTCTTCCCTTCTCCACCTGTGATTTAGTCACTTTACTTATATCTGGGACCAAGTACAGGCAGGAACAACTTAAAAGGTAGGTAAGATACTTATCGGGCTTGTGTACTGGACAGATCTTGGCCCATCGTGCTGGGAAGGTTCATAAGAGCAGAGTAGCTCCTAACAGGGCGGGAGGCAGAGAGAGAAAATGGAGGACCTTTGACAGTCTTTTCTCTTTGCCCTTTTCTTCTTTTAGGACTCTCAACCCAGGGGACAGTGCTGTCTACAGTCAGAAAAGGCTTTCCTGTGAATTAATCCTCTCTGGACTCACCCTCACAGACACACCCACAGGTGAGCTTCGCCTGTCTCCTAGGTGATTCTAAATCCAGTCAGGTTGAAGGGAGAGGAGGAAACACGATCCCTATCATGAAATAAACTTCTGAACAGGCTGGTATCCTACAAGGTCTCTTGGACTGGGAGCAGGGCAGGACAATCAAGTGTCTTGGTCCCTCCTTTTGCACTGTGAGCAGGTCTGTCAAGGCCAGCATGATGGAGTCAGGGCTTCAGTGATCTGGGAGTTCGAATAAATTGCTATGTATGAGACAGGGGCCCAAGGCCTCTTTGCCCCACTGTCCTGTCTTACCAACATCATCTGTCCCAAGTCACCTCTACCCACTGTTTTCTTGATGGACCTTTATTCCTCCCCCCCCCCTTTGGAAACACAGACATTTACAACCCTCAATCCCTTCCTGCCTTCTCATACCACAAGGAGCCGCAGACCTGGGCGTCTGAGTCCATTTTTTTTTCCTTGTCTGTTGGTTCTAAACTGGTTCAGCACCTGGAGGCTTGGACAGCTCCTCATCTCCATAATATAGGACCATACGGTTTTCAGTCACTAAGTCCCTGGTCATAAGCAGGGTCAGAGCTGTCCAGCTCCCCGTATCCACACATCTCAATGTGACCCAGGAACTCAGAAGACTCAGTTTCTGGTAACGCCCAAGCCCTGCCTCCATCTCTCCTCATTCCCAGATGGTGCCTGGTTGAAGCCTGCTATTTTCTTCTTTACTGTGTCCCCCACAGCTTTGCTCCAGGTGGGGGGAGGGAAAGGAGGAAGGGGAGGAGGAAGGGAAAGGGGGAAGGAAGGGAGAGGAGGAGAGCACTGTCCTCCAAGGGTCAGATGCTCAGCACAGTGTTTCTCATTGGATAGCATCCTCACATAATTCCTGTGCTGTAAGTAGGTTCCTTGTAGACTGATCCCACAGAGCTACTTATAGGGTTTCCTGCTCTGAGGGCTGATTCCCTGGGATGAGGAGAAGGAGATCCAACCGAGAAGGCTTCTGGGTTCCCGGGACCCAGTATTCCTGCCATAGTCCATTCTACCACACAGATGCTCCCCCTCTCTTTAAAAAAAAAATATGTGTTGAGTATTTTACCTGCATAAGTGTATGTTCACTACATGAATGCCTGCTGCCCATGGAGGTGAAAGGCTAGAGTTAGATCCTTAGAACTGAAGTTAAAGATAGCTGTGAGCCACCATGGGGGTGTGTGTGACAGAATATAACCCAAGTCCTCTGCAAGAGCAATAAGTGTTAACTGCTGAGCCATCCCTCATGTGCCCCATGGTCTCTGTCTTAGTTAGAGTTTTATTACTCTAAAGAAACACCATGACCAAGGTAACTCTTATAAAAAAAAATTCATTGGGGCTGGCTTACAGTTTCAGAGGTTTAGTCCATTGCATCATGGTGGGAACATGGCAGCGTGCAGGCAGACATGGTGCTGGAGAAGGAGCTGAGAGTTCTACATCTTGATCCAGAGGCACTCAGGAGGAGGCTTTCTTTTGCACCAGGCAGAACCTGAGCACAGGAAGCCTCAAAGGTCACCTACACAGTGACACACTTCCTCCAGTAAGGCCTCACCTCCTACATGGCCGAGCATTCAAACACACAACTCTGTGGGGCCACACCTACTCAAACCACCATAGTCCTGTTCTTTGCAACTTGGCTGACTGTGTTTATTTTAAACAACATGCAGAGAAGTCTGGTCTCTCTCTTTCTGAGCCCACGGACACTGTCCTACTATTCTATATAGTCTCACTTCTCAGCCTCAATGATCCAGGCAGAAAAGCAGCAAATCCCCGTGCTCCCAGGACACGGTGGTGCTCCAAGGCATTTGTTTGCCAGATGGAGTGGGTCACAGTTATAAAAAGCCCTTGGCCGATTGGTAGCATCTCAAAGTGGAATAGCATCCACAAGGCCCCACATCTGTGCCTGTGTACATCTCTGTCAACTGACCACAGTGGAACACTTAACGCTCAACTTCTTATAGGCTGCCCGAAAGAGAAAGGCAGATGGATGATAGAAGACATCTTGTGAAGGGACCCAAAGTGGCCAGTCTTTGGGGTTGAGTGAGGCCCCGTCTGAAGAGGTTCATTCCCAGTAATAAACATACGACCCTGTACAATGAACATTGCCCTTTAAGTGTCACAGCCAAAAGGCCCTTGGGCAGCAGATCCTGACCCTCAGATCTGCCGATCTGGGGAACCTGGATTTTTACCATCAGGTCTTCTGATTCTCAAATTGGTAAGCAATGGGGAATTTTAAGACTACTCAAGGGGCTAGTGGTAGACCTCAGTCACACACATGGTGATCTTGAGACTGGGACTCCATGTTCAAAGCACCAGGGAGTGGGTGGGGACTGAGGTGAGACTTGACTCATTAAATAAAATGTAGGAGCTGGCTGGGTATGGTGGCGCACGCCTTTAGTCCCAGTGCTCTGAGGCAGAGGCAAGTGTAGCTCGGTCAGTTCAAGGCTAGCCTGGTCTACACAGTGAGTGCCTCAAGAAACAAGCAAAACCTCTTGTCTAAGCCCAATTAGCCCTGGGGTCCACTCTGCTATGAAAAGCACAGCCCCAGTGGTAAGGAAGCGCGAATTCCCTGGATAGATGTGATGTGTAATGTTGCAAAGACCCGCATAAATTTAGATGAGCAGAGAAAAAGGCTCCGAGTCGTTGGTGTGTCGAGTTGGGTCGGCCTTGGCCTCGCTGGTTAGGAGCTGGCTCCTGCCTCTCTGGAACCAGATGGTGCTCACGCAGAAGCATGGGGTCCCAGCATGAGGCATCTGCCTCTGTCTGGAGGATGGTCAGTGTGATGAGACAGGATACGGTGTGGGATATATGGTACCCACCCCACCTCCGTGTCTGCCTCCTTCTCTGCCCCTGTCTAGTTATGTTACACATCCACATGCATGCACATACAAACACACACACACACACACACACACACACACACACACACTTATATATTACTAATATAACCTCTAGCCTATATTCTGAAGTCCTAAATCCCAGCTCCTCAGAATGTGACTTCGTCTGGGATTAGAATTATGTAGACAATTCAGTTAGGATGAGGCCGTAATAGAAAAGCAGGTGAGAGGCCCCCCGTACCTAAAAGATGGTTTACATAGTGCATTCAAGGCCAGCCAAAGCCACACAGTTACGTTGTAACAGAACAAAACAGGGGGGAAAAAAGACCCTTAGTGAAGGGGACCTGCAGACAGACTCACACCCTATACCTAGGAAACCCTTTATCCACGTGAGGATGCGGGTGTGAATGTCTGTGACATGCATGTGGGCAGACCTGGCTCCATCGCTCTGCATGTCTCTGTGCTAATGAACATGTACCTAGTACATACACTTAACATTTCCAAACGCTTCCCTCTGTTGTTAGCTATCTCCAGCTAGGACAGTCCAAATGCTGCCAGGCCACCAGAGAGAATGACAGCCCCCCACCCCGAGTTAATTCTTGTCCCTATTCCCCGGTGCTTCGGTTCTTTGCAGCAGTGGGAAAATCAGGCTCCTTTCTGGCAAAGGACAGCAAAGTTCTGCCTGTCTCTTCCCTGGGCCTTGAGGGAAGACACAGGAAGGTGGCCTGGGCTGGCAGGGTGGGGGAAGTGTAGGAGCAGTAGCCTAGCAAGGCCATCTGCCATCCACACCACGGCTCCACTGTCCGTTCTGTCCCTGCTCTGCCTCAGGGTGCGTCACTCTGGTGACCCCTGGGAACTGGAGCTAATTTTCCACCATCATTAGTGATGGGAAGACCTCGGGTTCTGCCTTTAATTAAAGTCAAACGTGGGGCTGAGGGGAAGTGCCGCACGCAGACGTCCCTGTCTCGCTTGTAAAAGCCATATGCAAATAATTAAGCAAGGCATGGAAGCCATAATTAAAAATTTCACAAACCCCTCATTAGCTGAGCAGGCTGCACAGAGAAGCGGGACCTAGTCCCTCCCCCACGCCCATGGCAGTTCCTGCAGATGGTTAATTGGGTGTGGGGGCAGGAGGGGGTGGCTGGCCACACCTAGGTGACAGTGCACCTGGCACTGTGCCTGCAGGGAGCCTAGTACATTTCCGAGGACAAAGTGGGCACTTTGTCTCCCTACATTCCAGGATATAGAGGCTCCACAATGGAGGTCCAGGTTTCAAATCTCGCTGCCCCTCCCCGGTGCAGTCCTGATGCATATACAGCTGGGACCCACTGACAGGATGGGAAAGAAGGCTCCCATTGAAGACCAAAGACCCTCTCCATCTGGACACACTTAAAGCCCCTGCCCGTCCCCATGCCCTGAAGTCTCTCTTTTAGCCTAGAATCCCTTCCATTCAAATATAGGTCTCTGGGCCTCGTAGTCACTGCACCATGATCCACTATAAGACAAAGGCCCTGGGTAGGGTAGCCACAACCCAGAAACCCCTCACCCAGCCCTGGCTTTGATCAGTGTCTCTGGTAATGGGGCCAGTGGTGCCAGGAGAATACATCTGACATCACCATTACAGATATTCTTTGGCTCATCTCTCCCCATTATGCCAGGGGTCCCTCGATCCAGCTCTCAACATCCACAGACATCTGGGTCACCTCATGACGGGGATTGAGCTTGCCAGGCAAGTCACCACAGGCATAATCTTTACTTGCTCATTGACATTTCCAAATGAATATTCACTTGTTCCAATCGTGGCCACTTGTTTCCCGTCTCCTCTGATCAATGGTCTTCCTCAGAAAGCACCGTGCTCACTGGAGACATTGATTGATGGCCAGAAAGCTGCCTGGAACATGAATTGGCCAGATGTGATCTGCCAGCTAAGAGACTAGGATGCTGGCTTGCTGGTGTGCCTTGCCCATGGGCTGTTCTGTCTTGTGCTGGACCAATGCTTCCAACGGCCCATAGCCAAGATTCACTCCTCTCACTGGAAGTGAGTGCAAATGAGTCCAGAAAGCAGAACTTCCGGGTTGTTTTTGTACGTAGCCCAGTCTGGCCACGTTGATCTTGAAATCAGGACCCATCTGCCTCAGCCTCTTGGATGCTGAGATTACAGGCTCACGCCATCCTACCTAGGACCCGAGACAGATCTTAGAAGCTTTGGAGCCTCAAAGTGAAGTGTGTCATGCTTGGGGCCCATCAGAGCTGAGAGCATCCTGTTTGGGACCCTCAGACCCCAGAAAATCTTCCTTGGCCACCTCTTGATACTTAAGATATCTGATCTTTATCTATATTTCTGGACTCAGCCCTTTACCATTCAGACCTGGCCTTTCCTAGTGGTGTTCTCCCCCTCCCTTGGAGAGAATACAGGCCAACAGATATAAGGTGGTCAGACATCATGCCAGAAACATCCAGAGGTAGGGATGGTAGACCTAGCCGTAAATCCCAGCATTTGGGAGGCTGGGGCAGAAAGACTGTGTTTGAGGCCAGCCTAGACTACATGAGGGACGCCCTGTCTCAGGAAACAAAAACAAAATAAAATAATTGTCTCCGTTACTGTTCTACTGCTATGATGAGACACCATGACCAAGTCAACTTTTCTTACAAAAGAAAGAACGTATTTAATGGGGGGCTGGCTTACAGAATCAGCCCACGATCATCGTGGTGGTCAGCGTGGTGTAGGCAGGCAATCATGGGGCTGGAGCAAGAACAAAGATCTTACACCCGATCTACAGGCAGCAGGCAGAGAGCAAGACTGGACCTGGAATGGGCGTTTGAAACCTCAGAACTCACACCCAGTGCCACAACTCCTCCAGCGCCACACCTCCTAATCCTTGCTAGACAGTCCACAAACTGGGAACCGAACATTCAAGTCTATAAACTTACGGGGGCTGAACTCATTCACCACCGTAATGATGTAGCCCAGGGCCATCTTGGTCGTCCCGCCGCCCTACACTGTACTTTCTCCAGCACCACACCCCGGCATCTCCCTTCATTTCTTCCGTCCTTCACAGAAGCTTGCCCTGCCCACCCTCTCTTCCCACCCCCAAGCATCTTTCCTGTCACATACACACCTGACCAAGAGCCTGTGGGTGCAGTCGCTGATCCGTGTTGGCTGAGCACCCCTAACTTTCACAGTCAGAACGCCTCAAAAATCTAACACGCCCCAGTGGCTGCTGACACAACAGGTGGAAAAACTACACCCTTGAAAACTTGATTTTCCACACAAAATTAGTATCAGCGCTGTATAAAATCACTTTCAGGCACTGGGTACAGCGTGCATAGGAAAAGCATACACAGTTTCTGGGCTTGGCCTTGGGTCTCGTCCCTTAAGACATCTCATTATACACAAAGGTTGCTGGATTCGAACAGTTTGAGGACCCAAGATGACTTTGTCTGGACCTAAGCATTTTCTGTAAGGGACAGGCCATTTGTGATGCATAGTTAGGGGGGAAATGGACCTTCTATTTATGCAAACCATGCAGAGATTATAAATTCTCATTCTTTCTGTCTCTCTCTCTCTCTCTCTCTCTCTCTCTCTCTGTGTGTGTGAGAGAGAGAGAGAGAGAGAGAGAGAGAGAGAGAGAGAGAGAGAGAGAGAGAGAGAGAGGGCGTGGCACTATTACCAGGCCTTGTTGGAGGAAGTGTGTCACTGTGGGGATGGGCTTTGAGACACACCTCCTAGCTGCCCGGAAGTTGGTCTTTTTCCATTCGCTTTTGGAACAAGATGTCAAACTCTCAGCTCCTCCTGCACCATGGCTGCCTGGATTCTGCCGTGCTCCGCCTTGACGATAATGAACTGAACCTCTGAACCTGTAAGCCAGGGCCAATTATATGTTGTTACAAGAGTCGTCTTGGTCATGGTGTCTCTCTACAGCAATGGGAACCCTAACTAAGTCTTTGTTAACTATATATTTGTAGTCCCCTTGAATTTCTACCTTTTCCCTCTTCCACCCTAGAGGCCACTCAACCATGCAGTAAATATTTAATAAGCATGTATCTCAGGCTTGAAACTATTCTGAACAACTGACATCCATTAGTCCACAGAACAAAGACCCTGCCCTCAGAGAATTACAGTCCAGGCAGATAAAACCAGGTAATAGAACAATCATAGTACGGGGAACATTAGACGGCACTCAGTGCTGTGAGAGAGAAGAAAAAACAGAGTGAGGGGCAGAGAATATGGATAGTTAAGTCTGAAAACGGCTTTCAGCTCCTCAGTACATAGAAGACATCTTCGCTGGGAAGGGGCGATTCAAGCTAAGTAGATAAACAGGGGGTCTGTGCAGAGGCCATGGAGTAAGGATATTTCTGAAGCATGACCTGTTGGGACAATAAACACAGAAGGGTGAGAGGAGGTGAGGTCAGAGAGGTGAGTTAATCTGATTTGGACTTTGGGAGTAGCCCTCCAGACATAGTGAGAGCAGTAGCAGAGGCCATGGGAGGAGCCATAATCCTGGTGTGGGTCTCTGTCTACTCTTCTCATGGAAGAACTGGTACTTTTAGGGACCAGCTTTGTTTGGATGGTGAAAGTCATGGTGGGGGGGTCACATGCATTGTTTACTTTGGTCTACGACATAGATGAAAGTCTTGGACTATCTTTGGGGGGGGGTCATTAGCTTTTTTCAGGTATAGATATTGTGGGTCCTAGAAACACAGTGTTAATGTCTGTTATGAACCCTCCTGGCTCTTTTTACCTATTCCTATATGGGGATGCTTGGTACCTGTCTTAGTCAGGGTTTCTATTCCTGTACAAAATATCATGACCAAGAAGCAAGTTGGGGAGGAAAGGGTTTATTCAACTTACACTTCCACATTGCTGTTCATCACCAGAGGAAGTCAGGACTGGAACCCAAGCGGGTCAGGAAGCAGGAGCTGATGCAGAGGCCATGGAGGGATGATACTTACTGGCTTGCTTCCCCTGGCTTGCTCAGCCTGCTTTCTTATAGAACCCAGGTCTACCAGCCCAGGGATGGCATCAACCACAATGGGCTGGGCCCTCCCCTTGATCACTAGTTGAGAAAATGCCTTATAGCTGGGTCTCATGGAGGCATTTCCCCAAATGAGGCTCCTTTCTCTATGATAACTCCAGCCTGTGTCAAGTTAACACAAAACCAGCCAGTACAGTACCCATGTACAAAATGAGACTAGTATACTGTGTCAAGTAGTTCTGACATGAAGGACGGTCCTGGAGCAGCTAGGCTGCCTGGCTCCCCTTCTGTGATGGTCAGTGTAGATGGTGCCCTTGACTATATAGAGATGTATATGGAAGCTGGTGATGACACTCTGGGTGTCCATGCAGTTGTTTCCAGAGGGGGACAAGTACGTGGATGGAATTGTCTTGGATACAGAGGTACCTCCCACCTCTCAGGCTGAGACCCTAGAGAGGGGAAGAAAGAGGAAGCTAAAGAGAATGCAAGCATGCTTTCTGCTCCCTGGCTATGAGGATGTGAGGAGTTATGTCTGCCATGCCTACTTCCCCATGGCAGACTGAAGCCTTTGACTCTGCAAATAAATCCATCCTCAGATGCTTACCAAAGCGGCAGAAGGGGGAGTGGGAGTGGAGGAGGGGGGGAGGGGGTTAGGCAACTATGTGCAAGCTGTGGCACCTAGGGCAAGTTACATACCTCTCTGGGCCTCTGTTTGGGTTGTTTGTTTGAATTTAAAATGAGGCTACTGTGCTGGATTAATATAAGAATTATCTATGTGAGCATTAAAAGTGATGCTGAAGTGGTACTAGGCACCTAAGGAGCTCCCAATCATGTTAGCCGCTAGTTTAGAAAGATGGATGAAGCCCCCTCCTGCCCACCTGTGCCCCTCTCCGAGGCAGGTCCTGCCAGGTTACAGTTGGCAAGACCTGAATGCCTGCAAGAAATGGGAACTGTAGCCGCTTCCAACAAGGTCCCCAGGATACGTCTCCCGAGCACGGAGAAATGTATATTCCTGGAAAGAGCTACCAGGAAACAGCCTATGAGCACTTTATCAAGAAGGGAAAGATCCAGCCTCATTCTTGGCTGGGTATCTGCAGCCAGTGCTGGCCTTGGGCTTCCACCGTTGGCTGGCGTCCCAAAGAGCAGTGGGGATTGTCTTTATCTGTACAGTTTGTGTTCGAAGTGTTCTTTGAACCGTGTCTGCCGGATATGCCAAGCTGTGTGCAGAATGAGCCACGTGGGGAGTATGATACGTTTAGGTCTCCTCCCTGATAGCTGAGTTTAAGGTAAACTGTAGCCCATATCTAACAGAGCCCCGCTGTGTTAGTGTAGTAGGTCTTCACGGGTGTGTATCACCAGGCCCTGCTACAGGTGGAGCATTAGAATTGACCCGTATTAAAAGATCAGGGAAACATCATGACACTTAATGTCCTATTTAGTTGGTTTTGTTGCTTTGGCGGGCGGGGGTGGTGGTGGTTTTCCCTCTCTTTTTCGTAATTTGTTGTGTTGATTGTAAAGTTGGAGCCTCCTAAAGAAAAAAAAATCTGAGAAAATACTGAAAGTTGATGTTTAGAAAAGGATGATCAAGTGTGTTCAGAAAATATTTGTGAGGTTTCTGTTATGTGTGTGCATGCAGACATGCACGCACATGCGCACCCGCACTCCAGTCTTATCTGGAGCTTGGCATTGTTGCAATACCCATAAAGGAAAGCTAATGTTGCTTTCTAATTCAACTTGAAGAAAGCCAACTGCAGTTCATACACATAAAGGGAGTCTCCAAGACTTAAAAACAAAACTAAACAAAACAAAAGTCTCTTCCATTAAAGATTTAATTTTTTTATCAGTGTGTGTGTGTGTGTGTGTGTGTGTGACACACATGGGAATAGTTAATTCGTGTGAGTATATGTGTGTGTGCCTATGCATGCCTGCAGGGCCAGAGGCTAAACTCAGGTGTCATCTTTAGGAACACTGTCCATCTTTTGAGACAGGGTCTCTCACCGGCTTGGAGCTCTTAAATCAGGCTAGCCCGGCTGGCTAGTGAGCCCCACAATTTCTCTGTCTCTGTCTGCTCAGTCATGTGCTCACAAGCACATGCTATCACGTTCTAACATGGGGCCTGGGGCTCAAACTCGGGTCCTCGAGCTTGCATGGCAGGCATGTCACCAACCGAGCCACCTCTCCAGTGGCAGTGCTTTTCCGTTCTGAACTGACACACAGCTTGCACACATTGATGGGGGTACAACGTGAGACCTAAATACATGTGTGCAATGTGCACTGATCAATCCAGGGTAATTACCACACCCATCACCTCGCGTGTTTGCCATCTGCGCTGGGAATATCCAAGACCCTTTGTACTAGAGAGATTGAAGCACATGACTTGATTGCTGTGGCTCCAATACTCCTGTGGTTATTCCCTCCCCGGCCTCTACCCCTCAGCCTTCCTAGTCAGAACCATCCTTACTGATATCTCGCACAGCAGGGAGAGCTTGTGTGTGGTTTCCCTTCTCATCCAGCCATTGCAATGAATAGCCAAATAATAGATTTGACCTTTTGCAAAACGTAAAGCCTGACACTGTCATTAAATTGCTAGTTGGTACAAAAGAAAAAAGAAAGAAAGAAAAAAAAGAAAATGGAAAAGGAAAAAAAGGTCTTCAGGTGCAATCTTTGTTCCTTCCTTCCTTCCTTCCTTCCTTCCTTCCTTCCTTCCTTCCTCCCTTGTTATGTAACTCTGGTTGGCCTGCAATTCTCTATGTGTGTAGAACACACTGACTTCAAACTCAGAGGCCAGCTTGCCTCTGCCTCCTGAGTGCTGGCAGTAAAGGTGTGTGCCACCACGCCCAGCTAAGATGACTCATTAGGTAAAATGCTGGCTGCCAAGCCTGAGCTGAGCTCAACCCCACAGGTCCCGCATGATGGAAGGAGAAAACCTTCTAAAACATGTTGTCTTCTGACCTCCACGTGCACACATGACACATGCTCCCTTTCTTGAAACTAATATAATAATAATAATAATAATAATAACAATAACAATAACAATAACAATAACAATAATAATATAATAAATCTTGACATCCTATGAGGCTATCTGTGGATTGTGGAAGTTCTCAGAGTGTGTGTTTCATGGAATTTTCCCGGCAAGGTGAGGCTCTGTGTCTTCAAGGATTATAAGAGCTCTTTCTGCATTATCTTCAGGTGTCCCTAAAAGGGACAGAGAAATAAAAAGCAAGAGTGCTGCTGCTTATATGTGATTTGAGGACACTATTGAAGACCTCTGTGGCAAGCCAGAGGGATATGCAACGAATAAGCATTTACCTAGACTGGGTTCTGTGTAGTCTGAATGGAAACGGCCCCTATGGGCCCATAGGAAGCTGCACTCTTAGGAGGTGTCACTAGGGTTAGGCTTTGAGGTCTCAGATGTTTGGCTAGGCCCAGTTACTCACTCCCTTCCTGTTGCCTGCTGATCCAGATGCAGAACTCTCAGCTACCTCTCTAGAACCACGACTGCCTGTGCACCACCATGCTTCCTGCCGTAAATGATAACGGATAAAAATTCTAAAGCCAGCCCCAATTAAATGTCTCCTTGTAAGAGCTGCTGCGGTCATGGTGTCTCTTCACAGCAATGGAGACCCTCAAGTAAACAGGCCAGACCGCCGAATGTGGCTGCGAGTTGGTGGGTTTGCCTGCCGTGTGCATCTCTGCCTTTGTGGCCTCGCAGGACCCAGGGATCCCAGTTATACCTTAACCTGCAGATCATCTTAAAGCTCCTGGAAGTGACACACCAGAGACACCACACAAACAAGTCTCCCCGAACTCCACTCCGTGGTGGAACCGGGAGGGAGGGGGCAGACTTTTCCTCAAAGCCCTTCTTCATGCTGAAAGAGAAAAGACCTTTATGACATGTGACAGTAAGCATGATACAGATAACAACAAAAATGCACAGTGACAGCTCACGAGAAGGGTGTCACGAGGCAAGACCTCAAAATCCCCATATCAGAGCCTCACGCAAGGGAAGTGGCAAAAAGCTCTGTTTCGTCCCGTTGTATGGCTGCAAAAAATGTTTTATCTCTGCAATGAAGTCTCCCCAGTTATTAAATAAAATGTATATTAATATACACAGACATAATTAATTATATAGTGGATATAACTAATCTTAGTCATAACTATATATATTTGTTATATATGTAACTAACATATAATTAATATGTATTCTATATATGACATATAAAAATTATATATGTAACTAATACTATATAACTATATATGTTCTTCAGCTGATCTCCTTTTTCCACAGTAATACTGATACACTGTCATGTGGGCTCCTCTGATCTGGCTCTCCTCCTCCTCCCCCAAAACTCTGCAATACCCCACAACCATGTCAGGGCGGGGAAAGGTGCAATAACTCAGCTGATTTTTCCCCCAAGTCTACTTGCGCAGAAGCCTTCTTTCTGGCCCCACGAAGCCACCTCGCCTTACCACTTCCTGTTTCAGACCAGTGGACCAAGCCCAGAACATCCATCATGGCGGAGACTATGGGTTCTCTCTAAGCCCAGCTATGAAGATGGTCAGTGTAGGCTCCCAAAAGGAAGGGAAGGTTTGGAGAGGCATGCACAGAGTGGAAAACCTGGCGTCCCCAGGCAGAAGCCTCTGTCCCCTGGCAACAATCACTGCAACACAGTCTGTTTCATTCCCTTCCACACCATCATAATATGTGCAGCAGCTTTTGCAAAGACCCCGCACACTACAAGAGGCAGAGTCACGGGAAGGAAGGGACCTCAGTGTCTCCTTTTCTTGAACACACACAGGCTTCCTCTTTGACATCTATAAGGTAAGGCTGTGGTGACTCTCATCCATCCCCCATCAGCATCCCCACCCCCTTGTTGTGTTAGGATATGAAGAGTCACTAAAAATGGCCAGCATCCCTCCCCTGACACAGGGGTACAAATCAGTACATCTTCTGTGCTTTCTTTGTGGTATCGATTTTTTTCCCCGAGAACGGAGGCAGATGGCTCCGACATGGCGTTGTCTAATATCCCACCCCCGCCCCACCCCACTTGATTTATAGATCTCTTTGTACATTACCTGAACATAAATGAGTCTAGCATCGTTTCTAGCATGCTTGTCAAATTAAGGTAAGATATTCTTGTTGACCTTTAAACCTTCAAAAATAAATTAAAAAAAAAAAAATAAACCAACGCTGCTGAGACATCTTGCAGCGAGAACTATAAATGAGCCAGGCTCTCGGATGCCAATTAAGAGGATGTAATTATGAAGGGGATTGTCGTGTGTGCTGCGGGTAATGATTTAATTTTAGTTTTAATGCGTTCACTCAATGGAGGATAGGAAAATAAGCTGGTTACGAATCATCTCGTGAAAGAGCCGAGAACAATTTGGCACCATTTGTTCCCTAATTTACCAAAACGGGAAGGAGCTGGGGGTGCTTGGCACCGGAGCCTTCCAGGAGGAAAGAACACTTTGGGAAAAGGTGCAGAAAGAAGAAGCAGTGGTGGGAACCAAAATAGAGACAAGGTGGCCGTTTGCTGTGATGTTACCAAACACAGCCAGCGCCAGCCCGTTCTCGCGGGGTTGGGTGAGGGTGTGAATTGGATCCGATTTCCTGCAGGGGAAGAATTCTGCTCAGGGGATGCATTAAGCCTTTCTCCTCTGCTGCTTTTTCCAATGTCCTTCCTCTAATAGCCAGACTTGGATCCAGGGAAGGGGGTCCCTGGGTATTAGGGCTTGAGAGTCGAGGGTCTGCCAGGGGCTCAAGTGTTGGGATGGTTTCCAGGTGGTAGCGAAGTGTTGGAGGTGGAAACCTTTGAATGCGGGGTCAAGGGGCTTCTACGCAATTAGCCAAGTCTCTGCTCCTTGACTGTAGACACTACGTAAACTGCGGCCTCCAGGGGTTGCTAGCTCGGCTATGAGCATGCGCCCCAGCACTGTGGACTACGAGCATGCGCCCCAGCACCGTGGACTGCGTCTTCTTAAACCAGTGAGGCAAAAATAAATACCCCCTCCTTCTTGTTGCCTCTTCTAGGTGTTTTTGTTTTGTTTTGTTTTTTAGTCATGAACAAGAAAAGCACTAATTCACCAGGCAGTAGCAGGTGATGTCTGCTTGGGGCTGACCATTGGTCTCCTGGGTCAGAAAGGCACACAGTCTCTTAGCATCTTCATCTGCAAACACTATTGGCTATTCATGGCCAGACGATTCTCCCCGTACCGACCTGTGCCAGGCAGTGTGCCAAACACAGGTGCACACCCACCCCATGAGCACCTAGCACCTGGCCTATGAGGCTGGCTTCTGGGATCTTCCCGATATTTACACAAGCGTATCTATCATTTAACAACCAACTTCTAATTAAGTCTGTCTTCAAACCTCACCAAGATAATGAGAGGGGCCCTGCTTCCCCCACCCCGCCCCTCTGTCATGATTGATAGCTTCCGTGCCCACCCCTCGTCACAGCTTGCAGCCTCCCTCCTTCAGCCCCTCCCACTTCCTAAACACTCCTCCTCTTCAGTGACCCTGTCCTTGTCACTATAACCGTGTCCTGTCTTTCTTCGTGGACTGCTAAGAGCCTCCTTCCTTCTAATCCTGTGATACCAGGCAGGATGCTCTCAGGGACGACGGGGTGAGATACTGGAGCCGGCCGTTTCCTCACTGTTATGGATTCAAATATGAAACGTCTCTCATAAGGCACTGTTGGGGGTGTGTGTAGGGTTGCAGAACCTTACCAGGTGGGAACGAGGGGGAGGCAGTTGGTCCTTGGGGCCATAATTAATCCCTGCCACGTTTGGCTCCCTGAGCTACATAACGTAAACTGAGTCCTCTGTTCCTCCGCCATACCTTCCCTGTCATGGTGAACTGAATTCTGAAACTGAACACTTTTGGTCACAGCGGTGAGAAGCTAACCAGTGTGTTCTCACGCAGGCGCGCACATGTGCCACACTCACATACAGCCTTGATGGCCTTCAGTGGAAGCAGAGGAAGGAGGCACAGGTCCCCCAGTCACGTGTTATAAATAGTTTGTTAAGGCCATATGGCCGATCTGCGATCATGTGACTAATTAACGTGGCCTACACAGCCACACACTCTGAGCCACCAGATCACTCATGATCATCAGGAAACCCAAGCAAAGCATAGTGGTTCCTGATGGTACCAGGGAGGCCAGGGCTGCCTTCAGCATCCAGTGTGGGCATGCCACAGTCCTCTTCCCAAACCTGAGACGTGGGCTGCTCCGGTCTGACTTCTGAGGCTCACAACCCGAGCGACCCTTGTTCATCTCACTGTGGGCTGAGTGCCAGTCAGTCACGTGCAAGCGCCTCAGACTTGCACGGAACCGGGAGTTGCTAAGTCCCCTTCCAGAGGCTCTCTGCCTCAAGAGGCACAGAGGAACCAGTCCTCAGAGACAACGTGCATATTCACATCAAAAATATTAATAAGGGCTGCTCTTCCTGAGGGCCAGGGTTCAGTTCCCAGCACCCACACGATGGCTCACAGACATCTGGAAAATCCTGGCCTCAGGAGGCCTGGACTCACCATGGTCCAGCTGGAAGAGACTGGAGGACAGTGCTTCAGAAAAGCATTTCTGTCAGCAGGAGAGATGGCTCAGTGGTTAACAGCATATACCGCTCTTATAGAGAATAAATCTTGTTCCCAGCACCTGAATCACGTGACTCATAACTGCCCCAAACTCCAGCTCCAGGGGTCCTGACGCCTCTGCCTCCACGGTCACGTGTACTCACTCACATGCACATACCTGCATAGACATGCATGTATACACATATTAAGAATATTAATAAGGGGCTGTTCTTCCACGGGACCCAGGTTCGGTTCTCGGCACCCACACGATGGCTCACAACCATTTGGAACTCATATTCCAGAAGATCCAGTGTCCTGGCCTCTGAGGGCACCAGGCACACATGTGACGCAGACATACATGCAAGCGAAACACTCAAACACATAGAATAACTAAATCTAATAAAAACAACATATAAGAAGACCCTATCAATAATGACAAGTAAATTTAAGTTCTACTGTTCTTCAGCCATTACCCACTTCCCAATTTTCTGTATCTCCATACCCGCCTCTGTCCAGATCAGTCAAACCAGGAACCCACAAACGATGGCCCACGGGCCAAACTTGCCAGCCACCTGTCTTCTTGACTGAACTTTAATGTTTATATTTGCTTTTTGTAGGGCTGGGTCCTAGGCTCGAACCTAGGGCTTCGGGTATATGCTTGGCCAGCACGCTACCGTGGAGCCACATCTCCAGCCCTGCAGATGAAGTGGAACCAGAACAGAGCCACATCCAGATGTTCTCCATCCATCCATGGCTGCCCTCACACTGCTGTATACCCGCTAAGTAGATCTAGGGGAGACCTGTTGCCCCAAAGCCCAAGACATTCAGCACCTCTTAGAGAAAGCTTTTTTGACCTACGGCCTAAATTACACATACAGTTTCTTCATAAATTACCTGTCAATTAGCTTTTAGGGTTGCCCATTAAATTCTGGGAAAGCCATTCAACATCACCACTCAAGGAAAGAAAAGCAAAAAAGAATGCCAGAAGCAGAGGGGAAGCCATATCAATTCCCAATTCTAAATCCATATATGAGTACACGGAAAAACAGTTCCACGATGAAAGTCTTCAAGCAATGTGATTACAGTGAAGATTCCTTTGAAGGTTACACCCACTTCAATCCACTCCACATGGAAACTATTGGCAGAATCCTTCCTGGACTTCAGTCTATATGGGAACGCAGAAGACATACAGTTGTGGCTTTTGTTGCATATGTGGGCTTTAGCCATAAATTAATTACATGCAATATAATATATTGACAGTATATAATATCACACACACACACACACACACACACACATATATATATATATATATATATATATATATATATATATATATATATAAAATAGTGTGTGTGTGTGCATGTGCGTGTGTGTCTGGAGAGACACTTCCAAGGTTAAGAGTGCTCACTGTTCTTTCAATGGATCAGAGGAATTTGGTTTCCAGCACCATGACAGGTTACCACCTGTAATTTAAGCTCCAGGAAATATGACACCCACTTCTGGTCTTTGTGGGTACCTGCACTTACAAGTGCACATATTCACACACAGACACGCAGACACACACACACCCCACATCCCCACACACAGGCAAAAATGAAATAAATCTTGGGACTGGAGCGATGGCTCAGTGGTTAGGAGTACTTGTTCTTGCAGAGGACTTGGGTTTGACTGCTAGCACCCTGTCCGGTGGTTTACAGCTGTCCTTAACTACAGTTCCAGGGACACACATGTGTCCAGACATACGTGCAAGCAAAAACACTTGTGCACATAAAGTAAACTAATTCAAAACACGTTTCTTTTTGCAGAGTAGCTCTCAGATCACATGCCCCGGTAGCACAAGCCAATGTACTAATATGCTTCTTAACTGGTCAGAACATTCCAAGGTGTGGATTCAGAATTCAATACACCCCCACAACACACACACACACACACACACACACACACACACACAGACACCAGAATCACCATTGTGTTTAGCATAAACAGAACCTCCTTTCCCCAAAATAGTACCCACTCTGCTTCGACAGCAGCCACCTAAGGGAAGAGGGGTTTTTATGGTTCCTTTTCAGAGAGTTACTGGCAGCTGCGGTGTGTGGCGGAGAAGCAATGGCGTTCGTGGAGGCAGGTGCACACAGTTTAGACTCAGAAGACTTGGCAGGCCGGAGCACAGACCTCAGGTGGGAACCAGAGCTGACTCACTTCTTCCAGCTCAGCCCTGCCTCCTGAAGGTCCCACAGCTTTCCAAAACCCCTCCACCAGCAGAGGGACCAAGAGTTCAAACATATGACCGGGATGTGGACCTGCCCTCTAAAGAAAAGTGGCCCACAGGTCATTTTGGAAATCAAGCCATCAGCAGGGGGACCGAAGGTCCCTGCCACAGGTCTTAACCTACTTGAGGCTGTCCCTCCACCCACGTGCTCCAGGAGTCCTGTCAAGGACCCGCAAGCCTTTGGTGGCGCAGACCCTATGATCCACAACTCCAAACACCCCATTCAAAGACTCGATTTGAAAGAAGAATCACTGTGAATATAAATGACTTTCTCAGAAGCTTGACTTTTAAAAAAAGGAAGACGGATCTGGCCCTTGCAAATAAAAAACAGATTGAGAAGCTGAGCTTCGTGGAGTGACTTAAGCAGGCATTCAGAGTTGGCACCCGCTGGGAACAGTGCGGCAAAACTCGGAGCTGGAACAGCAGAGCCCGGGGCTTGGCTCAGCAGCAGCCTTTCCTTCCCACTTCTCGTTTGCCGCCTCCTCCCCTCCCTCCCCCCCCCTCCTGTACCCTCACATCCTCTCTGCTTAGAAAACCCTCAGTGAACACCTACTGTGTGCTGGTCAGTGTGCCCACACCTGGCTGGCCCTACAGTGTTCACGGTGAAATTGACGAGCAAGGGACTCCAGCGTGCCACCTTGCCTGGTGCAGGGGTGATGCCTGTTGGGGAAGCAGAGACAGGGCAGAGGCGGTGAAAAACACTCCACACAGGGCAGCCCTGTAACCAGGGGAGGGACACTGGGACCAGCCAAGCTTCAGGTGGAGAAATGAGTCACGAGGGTCACTATTTAACCGGGTCACCGTGTACTCCAGGTGTGGGGGGTGGGGTACAGATGAACTAGCAGGGAGCCCACTGGTAGCTGGAGCAGAGGCTTCAGAGGCTGGCTGCCCGGGAGAACCATGCTGGGCACAGGTACCATCTTTCTTATGATGGCCCTGCTGTGTAACCCTCTCTTGGAGAGAGACAAGGACCCCATGAGGCCCCGTGGGGAACGGGCTGCACTCCTGGAGGTGACTTTATGAACACAGACATGGGCTATAACCCACCCTACTGTGCTGATGACATGCATGGTGCTAAGCATAGGGTTCCCCTCATTGGATGTTTTTTGGGGGGGGCGGGTTCCACAGTGAGAACTTTACGTGGTAACACTTATCAATGCACTCCAGTCCCCCCTCTGGGAAAGTGGGCATGCTCTGCCAACTGATACGGTCCAGTCTGTAGAAGAGCCGCTTCCCAGCATGCCCGGTGATAAGACGGAAGCACAGTCGTCGTCCCCATCATGTCCGTCCCCATAGGTCCGTCCCCCAGCCCCCACCCCCAATCTGTGGTTCCACCTCCATGGTTTCTGCTAGCCACAGTCAAATGCTACCTGGATCATTGCATAGTTCTGCAAACAGTTCTTAGGTTTCAAATGGTTCGTATTATACGACAATTGTCTATTATTAGTTATTGCTAATCTCTTGCTGTGGCCAATTTATAACTTGAGCTTTATTCTAGATATGCATGTGAAGGGATAAAAATTACATATATAGTGTTTGTAACACCCTCAGGTTTCCAGTGTCCCCAGGCTACCAATGTATGGGCGGGGCTGCTTACTGCCACACAGAACTGTTGGAACTGTTCCTTCCTGCCACAAACTCTGGTTCATGATGACATCCATTCCAACTGAGTGGGAAACTGAGGCTGAGGAAGGAAAGTGAGCCTGCCTCCGGGTGAACGGCTTTCATTTGTGGAAAAAGAATGGTAGCTGCTTGTCCTTTTCTTCCCAGATTCCCAGCAGAAGGATCAACGAAGCCCACAGATAAGAGAGAAAGGTCGGGCCTGTAATCACAGAGGGGAGCTGGTGTGTCAGGTTTCTGATGCCGTGACAAAATGCTTTCAACGATCAACTTAAAAAGGGGAAAGGTTTATTTTGGCTCACGGTTGTAGAGGTGTCAGCCCATGTTCGTTTGGTACAGTGGCAGTGTGGTATGTCATGGTGGGAGCATGTCATAGAAGTGATCTGTTTACCAAATGGCATCCAGAAAGCAAAGGGAAGAAAAGATGGGGGCTTATACCCCAATATTACCCTCAATGGACCACCTCCCCACTCCCACCCTTTAATGGTCCCACCACCTCTCAATAGCACCAAGGTCTGGGCAACAAGCTTTTAACTTGTGGGCCTTTAGGAGACACATATCCAAACCAAAGCAGTTGATTTGGGGATTGGAAAGAAGGAAAAATATCCCCGAAAGCCACAGTACAGAGATTTGAGCAGCTACTCAGAGGTTAGGAGGATGGCGAATGCAAAAGCCCAACTCTTATATCTATTTATTAATTAATTATTTTATGAGCATGGTGTTTTGCCTACCTGTGTGTCTGTGTACCACCGTGTGTGTGTGTGTGTGTGTGTGTGTGTGTGTGTGTGTGTGCCTGGTACCCATAGAAGCTAGGAGACAGCAACAGATCAAATCCCCTGAGCCTTAAGATACAGACAAGTGTGAAACACTGTGTGAGTGCCGGGAACTGAACCCAGGTCCTCTGAAAGATCAGCTACTGTTCTTACTTACTGGGCCACCTCTCCAATTCCTTGTTTTGTTTTGTTTAGACCGAGTCTCACTATATATCCTTGTATATATATACTATCCTGGATCTTTCTATGGTAGACCAGGCTGGCCTCAAACTCACCTGCCTCTGTTACCCAAGTGCTGCGGTTAGAGGTGCACAGCACATTTTAAATAAGAAAATGACGTGATTAAAAAACCAAGTGAGGATGAGCTAGGGCATGGCTGCTTCGCCCAGCACTCAGGATAATAATGTAGGAAGGAGCTCAGAGTCAACCTTGGCTCCAGAGTAAGACAAAGTCAAAACAAAACTCAGTGAAAAGCACTGAGGGTTAGGACCCGGAGAGATGGCTCAGAGGTTAAAAGGGAGCAGTGTTCTTACACAGGACCCGAGTTCAGTTCCCAGCATCCATGTAGGCAGCTCACAACCACATGTTAACTCCAGTTCCTGGGTGGGTGGCTGATGCCCTCTTGTGGTCTCCATGGGCACTGCACCCACATATACTTACCTCCTCCCCTACAGAGGCAAGTATACACACAATTTTTTAACAATTTAAATCTAAAGGATATAAATAATCTGATCAACAAAATCTGGCTTTCTATCATTCTGTTTTGTGTTCAGCAAACAACACATTTTTTTTTTTCAATCGCTCAAAGGTTATTTTGAAAACTTGGCTTATGTTGAACTACAGAAAGAGAAACCTCAATAGAAGTCATTATCTAACCAAAAATGCAATAAAATCAAATATTTAAAAACCGAAAGAAAAAAATATTGGCTACAACATTGTTTCTGACAGAGGAAAATAGAAATTATATACTTGACCTTCCCCGGGGAAGGGAAATTCCTATTTCCAAAGGCTTGAAAATGGAGTTAGGAGCCAGGAGCCAGGAATGAAAGCTACAATATCACAATCACAAGCAAAAAATCAACAATACTGTCATCAGGCCAGAAGGCTTAACAGGTTTCATTCAAATTCGGTATGACCATGGGGCATAAGAGAAACGGCAAGGATTACAGAAGATTGGAGATGCACAGTTTAAAACTTGATTTTATACATTGCCTGTGTGTACACATGTGTAGAAATATATACGTGTATTCCAGAGGACCTAGGTTCAGTTCCCAGCACCTACATAGCAGCTCCCAACCACTTTTAACTCCAGCTCCAGGGGATCTTCCGCCCTCTACTGGCCTCGGTGGGAAACTGCATGCACATGGTATACAGACACACATACGGGCAAAATACCCCGAACACGGCAAATATCTTTTTAAATTAAAAAGTGATGACAAACTACATGCCCAGTCACAGCACACTACAAATGTAATTTATATCACATCTCTCCCCATGGTGCGCATTTAAGTCATTTAACATGTTCTTATCCCTTTTTAACATGGGCTCTGAAACCAGGATACTTCTAATGAATGAGACGCCAGAGTTTAAATAGCGCCGCCCCTCCCTTTTTTTCACTTGCACAAAACGATAATGGTGTGCCTTATAATCGGCAGCGTTTTAGATTTCATGAAAGTATGCTAATTCTTCAGAAATTTACAGGATATATTACTGTTGAGCTGGAAATTAATAATAAAAGAAAAAAAAACGGGCGCTCTCCGGGTATTCTG
>NC_137967.1:12286137-12303771 GCF_963924665.1 Micromys minutus | reverse complement strand
AGGAGGGAAAAGAGAAAGGAGGAAGGAGGAGAGGAGGAGGAAGGGGAGGAGGGAAAGAGAAAGGAGGAGAAAGGAAAGAGAAAGGAGGAGAGGGGAGAAGAGGAAGAGGGACGGAAGGAGGGGGCAGGGAACAGGGAGGAGGAGATGTAAACATGATGAGCCCCAGCGTACGGTGGAAAGACTCAGAGGTCAGGGCCTGGGGCCTCCTTAGTGCCCACAAATGGATTCAATGCAGCCTGGACCCCTCTAAGTCAAGGACTGGGCTCCACGGGGTTTACTACCTCAATGTGATGAAAACTAGATTCGGGCTGCAGAGAGGGCTCAGCGGTTAGAGCACTGACTGCTCTTCCCGAGGTCCTGAGTTCAAATCCCAGCAACCACATGGTAGCTCACAACCATCTGTAATGGGATCTGATGTCCTCTTCTGGTGCATCTGAAGACAGCGACAGTGTACTCATAAAAATAAACAAATAAATCCTAAAAAGAAAAAAGGAAACTAGACCAAGCTCAGGCCAGGCTGGTGTCTCAGACTTGCAATCCCAGCTCCTCAGGAGGCGGATGCCAGAAAACCAGGCCTGGACTCCAATCCCTGCAACCCACACGGTGGGAGGAGAGAACTGATTATTAAAAGTTATCTTTTGACCTGTCCATGTGTACATGCGTACACACAACACACACACACGTAAATGCATGCACTCACTCATGTATATGCTTACACACACATACACACACACCTATGCACATCTACAATAAATACAATTTTAAAAAACAACAACAACAAAAAAAAAAAACCCAAAACCATTATTCTAGGGAAAGTGGGGTGGGGGAGAGCTGTACAAAGAGGAAATGTCTTCTGAAAAAAAAAAAAAAGGAGTCTGCGCACACCCCTAGCCTACGCTGTGACTTCGGAATTCTATGTGATACTGAAATCCGCCCACCCGGACCCTCGTGCTAGAAATAACAGGATAAATAGATCCCAAACCTGTGTGTGCATGCAAACTCCACAGCAGAGATAATTTCCAACTTTGACGACTCAGGAAGCACAGGGATATCATTAAAAAAAGAAAAAAATCCCTACCAACCTTAAATTAGTCTGGATAATTTTTGCTTCTGTAGAATAGTACATAGAAACCACATCCACACAAGGAAATGACTCACGGTGAAGCCGGTTGACGAGGAAAGCAGACCAGAACCTAAGCTCAGGGCAGAATCTGATTTGCATAAATTTACTTACTGTTTATGTGAACCTTTCCTTTTTAAACCTTTGCAGTACAGATAAACTCAAGCTAGTCAAGGCGGTTCACGTCTGTAGTCACAGAACTCTGGTAGGCTAAGGCAGGAAAATTGTTGCTAATTTGAAGACAGCCTGGGCTATACGGCAAGTGTAAGGCCAACCCAGGTTGCATAATGAGACACCGCTTCAAAAAAAAAAAAAAAAAAATTCAAGTAATAAAGAAAAAACAGGAAATCATAAAAGGCAGGCATGTAGATTTTTCAATATCTTGAGACTCCACAGAGTCTCAAGAAATGAAAAGTATAGTGATTGGAATTTCAAAAGCACATTTTTCAGGGATTAAGAATAGACTAGTTAGCAAAGTAGGAGACGGTGGCACCCAGATGAATCCGACATAAACACGCAGGTTACACATATGGGAAAATGAGACTGCAGTGATAAGAGATTGGAATAAGAAGAGCCCCAAAACAATGTCATTAATCATAGAGACTGTGGCAGCAATGCCCCCCCTGGGGACCCTAAGGAAGCTGAGTGCCTTCCAGATAATTTACAGTAAGGGGATGTAGGCAAAGAAGTCGGGGTCAACACCAGGTCTCTGCTGGATCCAGAGCCCATGGGGAGCCAAGGCTGACCGAGTACTGGGAGCCATCTTAAGCACTTCGTATACTTAAGCCTATTTCTTGACCTAAGAGTTTGCTAATCCAATTTTCCCCATCCTAAGACAACCAAATGGCCAGTCTGAGAGCTGAAATGGTTTTTCTTTGGGTTTGTTCCTATTGTTTCGTTTTGTTTTTCCCCAGACAGGGTTTCTCTGTGTAGCCTTGGCTGTCCTGAATGGCCTCTGTAGACCAGGCTGGCCTCGAACTCGGACATCTGCCTGCCTCTGTCTCCCAGGTGCTGAGATTAAAGGCAGGCATCCCCCCCCCACACACACACCCAGCTAGTGTGCTCTAATTATTGAGTGCTGGAGAAAAAGCCAAACCTAAGTGGCCCTCTGCAGGGTCCAAGTCTTTATCCTTTGCCTACGAATGGCAGTTCAGAGGCTGGTACTGAGAACAGGGGTGTGACTGTTAATCTTGGTTGTTAACTTGATAGGATTTGAATTACCCAGGAGACAGAACTTAGTGGTGTGATGAACAGCAATGTGGAAGTGTAAGCTGAATTAACCCTTTCCTCCCCAACTTGCTTCTCGGTCATGATGCTTGTGCAGGAATAGAATCCCTGACTAAGACACTGCCTGTAAACACAATGTATCCAGCTCCTTCCTGCTCCTACGGTCTCAGCTGGAGCCAAGTCACTAACCTGCTTTCCCCTCTATGGAGGGCTGTACCAGCAAACAGAGGCCCGAGTAAATCCCGCCTTTCCTGGGCGGCTTTTGCAGATTGTCACAAAAACAAGAAAATTGATTGATACGAAAGGAAATAAACTATTAAGGATATGGGGACACTTGCAAGATTTAGGAAATGCATTGGCCCTGCTGTGCACACCTATAATCCCAGTACTTGGGAAGAGGGGCAGGAGGCAGGGGTTGGAGGCCAGCAAGGGTATACTGAGACTGGAAGAAAGAAAGGAGAGAAAGGAAGAAGGGAGGGAGGCAGGAAGGGAGGGAGAAGGGGATAAGAAAGAAAGAAGAGAAAGGGGCTAAGGAAGGAAAGGGGGTAAGAGAAGACAGCAAAGAAAGAAGAAATGAGAGACACACAACAGAATTCTATGCCTAGCTCAACTATTCACATTAAAATATGAAACAGGAGGAGGCTGGAGATATGGCTCAGTGGTTAAGAGCACTGACTGCTCTTCCAGAGGTCCTGAGTTCAATTCCCAGCAACCACATGGTAGCTCACAACCATCTGTAATGAGATCCGATGCCCTCTTCTGGTGTGTCAGGAACAGCATACACATATATACATAAAATTAAATATATATATATATATATGAAGCAGGAAGTAACAACAGACATGATCAAAACACCCTGCACACATGTATGGAATTTTCAAAAAATAGCTGCACATAATGTTTTAAAGGACTAAAATGAATCAAAATGAACAAGAGTTAAGAGAGCATATGTTGGTTTTCTCTGCAGACAGACAAACAGAACACACCAGGAGTAGAATTCAGTGTGCAGAGGCAAGTGGAGAAGCTGACCTATAGTTAACAGTCAAAAAAACCAACAGATACTGATGGTCTTTAACTTGGGAGAGTTTAAACAAATGGGGTTAACATTATCAGAAAAAGGAAAGAAGAAAAAAAAAATACGAGTGTGCTCAGAACTAAAGTGCTCTGAGATTAGTGTGCAGGTTTTAGAGAAAAGGAGAGACTTTGATTTTAGTTAGACTTTGTCAGCCCATATGTGTAGGTTAGCAATATGAGGCTAAACACTAAACGAATAAAAAATATTTAAAAAATTAAGAGAGAGAGAGAGAGAGAGAGAGAGAGAGAGAGAGAGAGAGAGAGAGAATACAAGTTCCAACACAGCACAGAAACAGAAAAGAGAAACACCATGGAATCAAGGGCAGTTAAGGGCAGTAACTCCTTTGAAACCAGGACAGACTTTAACAACAGCGAAAACCAAACATACATAGAATAAAATGAAGCTTTAAGGAAGAATACAGAGCAACTTGAGAGATGGCCATGGTTAAGATCTCTGGGCGCCCACATGACAGCTCACAACCTCCGATAACTCCAGCTCTAGAGGACCCAGTGTCCTCTTCTGGTCTCCAAGAGTACTGTACTCATGTACAGTCTCTCTCTCTCTCTCTCTCTCTCTCTCTCTCTCTCTCTCTCTCTCTCTCCTCTCTGAGTGTGTGTGTGTTTAGCCTCATCTCTCTCTCTCTCTCTCTCTCTCTCTCTCTCTTTCTCTCTCTCTCTCTCTCTCTCTCTCTCTCACACACACACACACACACACACACACACACTCAGAGAGAGAGAGAGAGAGAGAGAGAGAGATATAAACAGACAGAGAGAGTTAAAAATGAATCTTTAAAAAATATTCCTTTTCTGGAGCTGGAGAGATGGCTCAGTGGTTAAGAGCACTGACTGCTCTTCCAGAGGTCCTGAATTCAATTCCCAGCAACCATGTGGTGGCTCACAACCATCTGTAATGGCATCTGATGCCCTCTTCTGGTGTGTCTGAAGACAGCTACAGTGTACTTATATATAATAAATTTTTAAAATCTTTAAAAACATTCCTTTTCTTAAAAAATAAAAAAAAAAAAAAAAACAAAATACAGATACAGTGGTAAAGATTAAAGTTGCCGTGAAACTTCCGAAGTATGATGATTCAGAAATATTAAAGAAATAGTGATCTGTCTATCTATCTATCTCCCCTCCTACCACATGCCATGCAAGTCACTAAGATAAAGTTAATCATAGTACAGCCATAAAGCAAACCAAAGTTTAATGTCAAGGAGTCTTGCTGGGCATTGGAAGAGTTATCACAGAAATGCTAAAGAGGCAATCATCTAGGAAAATATAAAGGTCTTGAACTTGTATGTACCTAACAACATTGTTTTATAAAACCAGTCAAAGTTGACAGATTTGTAAGATAGAATCAACAAACTTGTAACCACTTGGGGAGATCTTTAGTGCCTCCCATGCTGGTGTTGGTGAATAAAAATGGGCAAGAAAAAAACTAAAGCTATGGAAGGTACAAGCAAAAATATATATATAGAACAAAACTAAGCTAAAGAATGTATATGGGTGTATACACGTGGAAGTCTGCAACAAACTATTAAAGAGATGCATTGGTTCAAGCATGAAGAACAGCCATGATATACCCTAACCAGAAGACAGAGCGGTCCTCATCTAAAATTAAATAATCAATATCACACAAGCCACAACCTCTCACTGCAACACAACAGAACTGGAAATCGATTTTTTAAAAGCAGAAAAGAAGGGGAAATGCCCTTGAAATGTTTAAGAGTCTAAATAATTCATGAGAAAAAGAATCACAAGGAGATCATAAACCTTATGGTTATTGAACAGGAAATACAATACAACAGTTATGTACACCAAACAATTATGATTTAATTCAGAAATGCATTATAGAATGGCTTAATATTAAAATATCTATTAATACAATTTATTGCACCAATAGATCAAGAGAGAAAAATTGTGTTTATTTTTACAGACAGACTAAATACAGTTGTGTGTTGGAAGGTGTCCTTGATTACCTATAAACGTTAGAAGCAAACTATTCCTTCAAGTTTAAAAAATTCCATCACAATAGAACTAGCTTATAACCCAGCTACGCCACCCTTGATACTTATCCAAAGGACTTTAATCACTGTAGTCACAGATAGGCTTGTACATCTGTGCTATGGCTGTTCCCTTCACTACAGCCAGGATGTGGAACCAGCCTAGATGTCAATCAAGAGACAAATGGCTAAAGAAAACACCACATATGAACAAGATGGGATTGTACAAAGCTGCAAAAGAAAACTAAATCTTGACGTTCACAGAAAGCTGGATGGAACTGGGAATCGTGCTAAGTGAAACAAGCCACCCTCCATAAGACGGATACTGCAAATTTCCCCTTGCTTGCAGAACCTGAATTTAAAATCAAGTATCTAGGAAGCGACTTCTGTCGAGGATATGAAATGATCTCTCACAACTAAATGGTTTTAAAAAGACCTAAACAGCCCAATTGCTCATGGGCGAAGGATCTAAATCGATGCTCTGCAAAGCCGTGTGAGTGACTCATAAGTGCAGGGGATGGTTCTTCATCAGGGGAATTCGAATCAAACCCCCCATGAGAAGGTGCTCCTGACCACGAGGACAACTATACGCAAACAACAAACAACAGTGGTTAGAAGAGGCAGAGAAATCAGAACCCTGAAGGAAACAAAACAGCAAAGCCACGTTCGAAAACAACCGGACAGTTTCTCATAACGTCATGAGCAGAATTACCAAGCGACCCAATAGCACATTGCTAATGACACGCTAAGACAGTGGTCCTCAACCTTCCTAACACTGTGCGGCCTTAACACAGCTCCTCAGGTTACGGGGATTCCCAACCACAAGATAATTTTCATTGCTGCTTCTTATTTTAAACAGCTCGTTTATTTATTTTATATATGAGTACGCTGTCGCTGTCTTCAGACACACCAGAAGAGGGCATCCGATCCCATTACAGATGGTTGTGAGCCACCATGTGGTTGTCGGGATTTGAACTCAGGACCTGTGAAAAAGCAGTCAGTGCTCTTCACCGCTGAGCCATCTCTCTGACCCTCATTGCTACTTCTTAACTGTAATGTTGCTACTGTTATGATGTGCAGATGTTTTAGGTGACCCCTGTGAAAGGGTCATTCGATGCCCAAAGGGGCCACAACCCACAGTTCCAGAAACACTGCAGTAAGAGAAATGACAGTATAAAACCTTGAAGATGGATATTTAGTCCTTTTGTTCTTAACAGTCAAGAGGCCAAGAGGGGAAAGCAACCCAAACATCCACCAGCAGGTAAATAGATAAAATGATATCCGTGGTAATGTGCCTACTATGGGATACTACTCAGCCACACAGAGGAACAAAATGTGGATGGATCTTAAAACTACTGTGTTGAACGATGAGGGGTTGGGGAAGAGCCAGAAAATGAAAACACCATACAATGCCGCTTGTAGGAAATACCCACGGAAGGCAGACAGATCTGTGGAGACGGAAAGTATTCGTGATTGCCTAGGGCCGAGCAGCTAGGAGTCAATGGTGATGTTTAAGAGTACGGGGTTTCTTTTAGGGGAGAAGAAAAATATCCTGGAAAGCAGAGACAGTTGTGCGAGCCTGTGAGGGGAATGAGAACCAGCGGGGGTGGGGGGGGTGGGGGGCGGGAGGGAGAAGGACATTTGCCTCACCTTTCCCACACCAGTCGCCTGCCCATGTCCCCACCTGAAACCACACTGCTCCAAACCTCCGTCACTTCCTCAGGGACTTGACGTGAGCAGTCTCCCCCACCCCCACTCCCCCAGATTCTCACAATCGGTTTCAGCAACATCAAGATACTGTGATTTCTCCCACCCTAAAATAACAAACAGACAGCACTCTCGGCTCCGATTCTCGAGTAGTTTCCGCGTTCCCTTGGCTTCCCTTTCTAAGTCAGCATCTTGAGATCCTCGAATTCACAGTCTTTGACTTCACCCCCTCCCCCCCCATGCACTTCAACAGACGCTAAATCAGACGTTTCTTCCCACCACCCCACCAAGCCTACACCTGCTTAGATCACATTGATAAGGCCATTGGTCATAACTCGTAGTCCTCGTCTTAAAAAAAAAAAAAAAAAAAAAAAACTATTTAGCTGTGATATGTACATTGCAGTACTACAAAGGCCACAGGGGGGCGCTCGATCCTCTGGAGTTGCAGTTTCAGGAGGTTGTGAGCCATCCCATGTGGGATACCGGGAACCAAACTCAGGTCCCCCGGAAGAGCAGCCAGCGCTCTTAACCACTGAGGCTTCCCTCGGCTCGCCTTCGACATAGCGAGCCATCACGATGGGCTTCATCAGCCCACTGACCTAGCTGACAGTGTAGTAGACCTCTCAAATAGTAGACACTCTTACCCACACTGCTTATCAAAACCCCTCTACCAGCTGCTCCCTCTGCTGGCCTCTCTATCTCGAGTTCAGACAATTCCATCGTCTGAGACTTCTCAGTCCTGAATCCGTCCCTCAGGTTCCAACAGGAAATGGCCAATCTGCCACCATGTTGGTGCGGACCATCCTCTCTTACTGTGGCAGCCCAGCCAGCGCTTTTGGCTCCTAATCACAGAAAGAACTTCTCGGATGAAGTCTCCATGATAGCGCTAACCCACCCACTTCAATGCCTGAAGCTGCTGCCCACCTCTCCGAGGGAGTCAAGTCTCTTGCTTTGATGGTTTAATTATGAACTGTCATCAGCAGGCTCACTGTTTTTTTCTTTGTTTGTTTGTTTGTTTTTTGTTTTTGAATACTTGGTTCCCTAACTGGTGATGAGATGTGGGGAGACACCATGGAATGTCAGGGAAGTTAGGCTTAGCAGGAGAGTCCTGAAGGCAAGTCCTTGGGGACCTAACCTTTGTAGTCAACCTCCTATGCACTATTTCCCTGGCTTACTAGTCCATCAGTAAGTTAAGCAGTATGGGGACATGGTCGTGACTTTGAGGGGCCATGTAGGCTGGAAGGAGTTGGAAGAGGGGTGTGGGAGAAGGGAGGGGAAGAAGATGGATCGAAGACCTAAGTGGGAATGTGTTATGCCTTGGATAACGTTTTAGTATGTACCCTCAAAGTTTCGTGTATTAGAAGCTTGAACCCTAGTATGGTGAATGGGACATGACAGAAGCTTCAGAGGAAGCCTTAAGAGGAGGTTTTAGGTTGTTAGCCCGTAGGAGCATTGCCCTCGGGAGGGGGTAATGTTGGCAGGGGACTTGGGCAAGTTCTTGCTCCCCTGCTAGACTGTGGTCCACAGAGGCTGAGACATCCCTTGGATTTGTTTTATGATACATGTGCCTTTTGTTGCCTCAGACAGTACCACACACACAGTTGATCCTCAACAAATATCTGTTGGATAACTAGATAGATCAGAAAACTCAACAAGGCGACACATAAGTATATTAGGAGGTCCATATGTTTGTAAATTCGTTCTAAGTTCGTCTATAAGTAAAACACAACTTGTTTTAACTCTCTGTTCTATATTATTGGAAACACAACTGCATATTTCCAAAAAGATTCCGAAAATCAAATGTGTCATCACATAAAAAGGACAAGATAAAACTTACATGCAAGATATTAAGAAAGTGCTCATAAGCCACAATAATTGAAATAGTGGATCTGAGGGCTAGAGAGATGGCTCAGTGGTTAAGAACACTTTTTGCTCTTCCAGAGGACCTAGGTTCAATTCCCAGTGCTTATATTGGGTGGCTCACAAACACCTGTAACTCCAGTTCCCAGAGATACAGCACCCTCTTCTGGCTTCCTTGGGCACTACACACATGTGCTGTTCATATAGACATGCAGGCAAACATTCATACATTTAAAATTAAAATAAATTTTAAGGAGGGGGCAGAATTAGGTATGGGAAGAGACAGGAGAGAAATCTAGAGGGTCAGGAAAACGAAAAGAAATATGCAACAGCAGGGGGTGGGAAACTGGAGGTAGCCACTAGAAAGTCCCAGATGCCAGGGAAGCGAGAGGTTCCCGGGACCCAACGGGGATGACGTTAGCTTAAATACCCAACACTGGGGATACAGAACCTGCAGAGATCACCTCCAGTAGAGAGGCACGGCCCCCAGTTGAGGGATGGGGCCACCTATCTATCTCAACATTTTTAACCTAAAATTGTTCCTGTCCAAAGGAAACACAAGAACAAAAAATGGAGCAGATACTGAAGGAAAGTCCATCCAAAGACTGCCCTACCTACACACCCATCCCATCTGCAGACACTGAAGTCTGATACTATTGCTGATGCCAAGAAATGCTTGCTGACAGGAGCCTGGTATAGCGGTCTCCTGAGAGGCTCTGCCAGAGCCTTACTGATACAGATTTAGATACTCACAGCCAACCATCAGACTGAGCCCAGGGACCCCAATAAAAGAGTTAGAGAAAGGACTGAAGGAACTGAAGGGGATTTCAACCCCATAGGAAGAACAACAATATTAACTGACCAGGCCCCCTTCCTCCCAGAGTTCCCTGGGACTAAACCACCAATCAAAGAGCACACATGGAGGGACCCATGGCTCCAGCTGCATATGTAGCAGAGGATGGCCTTATTGGGCATCAATTGGAGGGGATACCCTTGGTCTTGTGGAAGCTCACCCCAGTGTAGGGGAATGCTAGGGGGCTGAGGAGGGAGTGTGGGGGGTGTAGAAAAGCTCCATCTTAGAGACTAAGGGGAGGAGGAGGGGATGGGGGTTGTAGAGGAGAGACTGGAAAGGGGGTCAAATAAAATAACCAATAAAAATGTTGAAAAAACTTTAAGGAAGGTTTTATTTCCTTTTTTCCATTTTCATGTACATGCTGTGTGTGTGTGTGTGTGTGTGTGTCTGTGTGTGTGTGTGTGTGTGTGTGTGTGTAAGAGAGAAAGAGATGTCTGCATGTATTTGGAGGTATACATGTCTGAAGCCAGAGGTCAATGCCCAGAACCCCCCTTCCTCACTCTCCTACCTTCCTCGTTGAGACACGTCTCTTGTGCCGCCCAGAGTTTGCTTATGTGGGTAGTCTTGATAGCCAGCAAGAATCCCCTGCCTCTACTTACTGACACTGGGAGGACAGGCAGGCCTCCACACCCACCTGGAATTCCATGGGTTCAAGGGATCTGAACTCGGGTCCTCACGCCTGTGTGGCAAGTGTTGTGACCACTGAGCCAGCTCCCAGACCCCCCAAATTTACGTTTTTTAAAAAGCAATAATCACGCCCCTCTTTAACCTGTCAAATTGACAAGGATTTTAAAAACCAAAGATTCCCAATGCTAGTGCAATTATGAGAACAAACAGGCACACCTCACGCACCACTGGGTCTTTCTAGAAAGCAATCTGCGGGAAATGTTACAAGTCTTAAAATTGTGCCCACCCTTCGAGGAAGCACCTTCATTACCAGAAATCTACACTGAAGGTATACGGCAAAGAACCCTCACTTCGACACTCTTTAAAATTGAAAACCACCAAAATGACCGACGGGGAACGGGGTATATAAATTATGATAAATTTGCACGAAGGAATGCTGTGCAGATGTCAAATATGGAACAGAAACAGATCCATTACCAGGGAAAGGTGTTCATGACATATAAAGTGATTAACCAGGTTATCTGCAGTAGGCATAAAGATTATTGCATTTTTATAAAATGAATGTGACTTATGCATTTATAAATACAAAGTGATGGAGGCGCCCCTTCTCTCCGTAACAATATACGAGAACACAGGCGCTGGATGCAAAGACTTTAATTGCCTTTCTCTCGCTCTCAGAGGATGCCAAGTCCCATTCACCACACTAACTGTGAGCCTCCTTTTCACTACTGTCAAGGGTGGAGGCAGGGTGAAGAAAGCTAAGGTTCCTCAGAAGTGGGGTAGGAGGCTTTGGCAGACTCCCTTCTGATATACACACATCCTCGGAGCCCAGTCAGGAGCCATCTGACTGGAAGGATGGGGTTGCCAAGGACCTTGGAGCCCAGCTGGTAGCCCACCTGTCCAAACACCTGGGCACTGAAGACTTCATGGGCCTCAGTGGCAGAGGAGGACCTTCCTCCAAGAGCACAGGTCATAGGTGATGATGCTCTGAACCACAGTCTGAGAGCTTAGCAGTTATAATCCCTTTCCATTGTTCTGTCCAGACAGGAGACACCAGCCCTTTGGGTGTCTGTAGGTAGGGAATTATCTCCCATGCCAAGCAAAGCAGCTATAAAATCTTCAAGCCTGGAAGGCATATGCAGTCAGGAGATGTGATGGTCATCACATGGATGTGGTTTTCAATTCTGAATCCACCTTCTTCTCTATAAGAAATACATAGAAACCTCATTCTAGCTGAGTGTGGTGATGTACATCTGTAATCTAAGCACTTGGGAAGTGGAGGCAGGAGAATCACACGTCTGAGGCTAGCCTGAGCAGGACGGAATGCTCCATCAAAACCAATCAAACAAAATGAGAGGCTGTGGTCTTGGCCAGTAGAGTAGAGAGTTTGCTATCCAAGAGTGAGTTTGATCCTCAGCTCCCATTTTAAAAGCCAGGCAGGGGCTCCAGTCTGTGATTGCAACAGCGGGGAAGCACAAACAGGAGGGGACCCACTGATCAACCAGTCTATCTGAATCAGGGGTTCAGCCAGATACCCAGCCTCAAAAATGAAGGGAGTGGGCAAGATAACTAATATCTACCTTTGGCCTTCACACACACACACACACACACACACACACACACACGTGTACATACATGCATATGTATACATACATGCCTGCACTCACATAGGCACCCATGCAAGACTTACATTCCCTTTTATTTATGTTGTTTTATTTAGGTAGTCCTTGGGATTGAATCTAGAGTCACTGGCTCACTGGGTAAGAGACGACCCAATGAGCTACAGCCCCACTCAGTCTGGATATGGTGAAGTATTTGAATACTTGCCCACCCTGGTTCCTCTCTCATTCTTAATGGCATCTGAACTGAGACACTACCTTCCCCTAAGCTAAAACTGACCCTTAGGCTGCACAGTCCACTAGAGATGTCTTAGTGTCCTAGTAACTGAGCTGTCCCAGGCTCCTTCCCATTTTGCTAGCAGGTTCCCCACTTCTCTTCTCCCCCTCAGTTGTGGGAGGCAGTACTGACCCACACCCCACCATCCTATCCCATCGCACCTGCCCCTGAGACATGGGTGTCTCCTTTGCAGAAAATCCCTCTGACTCTGTCCTCGTTCCCAGATCCAGGGGGGATGACTCACCCCTAGCTACGTGTGGCAACTTAGACCCATGGGAGCTCAGCAGCCTAGCCACTGCTTAATTCCTGTCCAGGGGGAACCTGAACTGAGGCTCGGAACCTGTCAGTACCTTAACTCCACCACTGAGCTTAAGAAGGGACTTAGAGCCGGAGGAGAGAGAGTTAATCTTGAGATTCATCCTGACAGCAGACTCAGTTGCTACATTAAAGAAGCACCTAGCCAATTAACAAAGCCCACCTCTCGGGTTGTCTGCGATGGCATTTTTCGGAGACAAACAGATAATGAGGGTGCTGACCTAATCAATGAAAAGTCTCACATTGGGTTTATAATATGACAGCATTATTGAGAGGTGATAAAGGGATACTTGGGTGCAGTTTTGTAATCAGGTTACTGGACTACGTGTGTGTGTGTGTGTGTGTGTGTGTGTGTGTGTGTGTGTGTGTGTATACATATGTATGGTGGCAGGCTCACCCATTCATGTGTGTACAGAGACCGGAAGTTGACACTGGGTATCTTCCTTATTGCTCATCATCTGTCTTAGTTCTTTTCCTGTTACTATGATATCACACCATGACCAAAAGCAACATATGGAAGAAAGGGTTTATTCTAGCTTATGATTCCAGACAAACAAGAGTCTAGCGTGGCCGGGAGGCGTGGCCAGGAGGCGTGGCTGAGAGCACCCGGCCTGGTGCAGAAGCAGGAAGCTGAGAGCTCACCCCTTTAACTAGAAGCAGGAAGCAGAGGGAACAACCTGGAAGTGGGCCAGGCTTTTCACTCTTAAAACCTGCCTCTAGGGATGTACTTCTGACATTTGTGAGGCTGCACCTCCTTAACCTTCTCAAAGAGGACCATCAACTGGTGATCAAGAGTTCAAATGCTCCACATTATAGGGGGCATTTCTCATTCAAACTGCTACACCATCTTAGGTTGCTTCTGCTTTTGTTTTGTGTGCATGCATGTGTCCTTGTGTCTGTGTTAAGGGTATGTATATGCCTATTTGTTGGGGGAGGGACACATATGTGTGTATGCATGTGCACATGCATGTATGTGTCTTCCTCAATCACTCTCTACCTTACATACTAAGGCAGAGTCTCTCTCTGAACCCAGAGCTCACAGATTTGAACCTGTCTAGCTATCCAGCTTGCCCCAAGGATCTTCTCTCTACCTCATGGATACTGGAATTACAGGTGACCACTGTTCTACCTGGCTTTTATGTAGGTTCTGGGACCTGAATTCCAGTCTTTGCATTTACAGAATAGGTGTTTTATCCACTAAGACATTTCCCCCATCTCTCTACCTTATTTTTTGTGCCAAGGCCTCTGGCTGAACGTGGAAAGCACCCAGCTCAAGTAGACTGGCTCTCCACCAAGCCCCTGTGTCCTGTATGCTTCCCATCCCCTGCCCACGTTGGAGTCACAGAAATATAGATCAGCTTCCCACCAACCCCCAGATGCTGAACCCCAGAATTTGAACTCAGGTCATCAGGCTTGAATAACAACCACTTCAATCACTAGGTTGTCTCCCAGGACCCCTCAGCCAAGGAGGACTTAGCTGCCACACAATTTGTTTAGGGATAGAGAAACCCCTAAGTACCCATCATCAAGTCTGCATTTCCTGGAAACTTCGAGATAAAGACCAAAGGGGGTCTTGAGGAGAGGGCTCCGGAGGGAAGTGTGAGCCAATTCAAGACCTGACAGTTGGTGCTGGAAGATGGTTCTGCCTACAAAGCCAGCCACTACATACAGGTGGGGGTATAACCCCAGGCCCAGGACAATCTCGCTGCAGAATCCACTAGGAGCCCTAATAGCAGAAATTTCCAGCAGCCCCTAGGGAACCTGGACCTAAATATCTAAACAGAACACATGTTTCCAATCCTTAGATGGGTGGGGAATTCCATAGGTAACAGCAAGAGCTTCTTCTGCTTCCCCCCCCAACCCCCCATCTTCCAGGAGGAGAACAGAGGTGGCTTCTTGGGCAAAGCCATGTGGGAAGGGCTCTGGAGGACTACAGTGAAAATGCAGTCACACCCCCAGCATTTATTTGAAACAGAACATTAATTCTGACTGTCATTAGAGCCCATTTCAATTTTGTAATAACATAAAAAGTTAAGAGTCTAATTTATTCATACAAATCTTGTTAGCATCCAATTTCCACATAATGTAACATATCTCTTAAAAAGCTGACAAAGCAGGAGAAATTAAAAACAGTTTTTAAAAAAAGATAGTCAAGGGTTCTCACTGTCTTGGAATCAAAGGTGAGATCAGAGCAGTTGGGAGAAAGAGCTAGATGCTTGGAGACCAGAGCGGGCAGACTAATTCCCGACTCTTACACACCCCAGACAGCCCCCTCCCGCTACCTCCACTTGGCCTCCCAGACTGTGCCAGGGGCAAGTCCAGTCCCCACCCATATGTGCCACAGACAGCCCCCACCCCCAGCTCTTCCTTCAGCAAACACATCCTGGGGAGCCTGTAAACTCTTCTTAATTAGAAGGCTGCAGTGTTTGCATTTGATACCCGTCACCCTGTAATCTGCCCATACACGGGATTTAATTGTACATTCATCTTTCTTTCGAGCCATCCCCATGCTAGATTCTGTACTGGCAGCAGTTTGGGGGGGGGGCACTTTATTTATTCTTCAACCAAAAGGAGCTGCTGATGAGTGTAATTGCAGGCTGCCCCTCCCCCACCTTGTTCTTCCAGGATTACCGGCTGGCTGCTGGGGCTTGGAGAGAGACTCCTGTCACCTGCAAGCCACCTTCCAGCAGCATGTTTGATGCTTTTGCAGCTGACATCAATTTTAGCAAAAGGAAAAAAAAAAAGGTCAGCAGCAACAAGCAATCTTCCCATCGCTAGCCACGTGTTTTTGGGGTGTCTTCTCATCCCTTCCCTAAACTCCCATAGGATAGTTGGGTCTGGAAGAGCTTGCCTGGGGGTTGGGTGGGAAGCACCCAGTGAACCTAAGAAATCTAGCAGCACCGAGGTTCCAAGGTCACTTGGAGAACCAGGAAGGAGAAGTATAAATTACAAAGTGCTGGAAGGCTGCCAGGGCCCCGGGAAGCTACATTTAGCCTGCCATTCTCCCCGAAGCAAGAGGAAGCCTTAACTCTCTTCCCGGGAATTTGAATGGAATTTGTTACAGGGACATTGTGATTGAAATATCACCAATTAGCTTTACATGACAACTCTGCAATTGATTGCATTGGCAGTGGGGAGGTCCCCCCCCCACCAGTGTGTGTGTGTGTGTGTGTGTGTGTGTGTGTGTGTATGTGTGTGTGGCCAACAGTGGCGATAAGGGTGGCCCATACAATATTTATGAACTCCAGATGAAGCCCTATGCCCTCAATGAGCTGATACCATAACACAGATTTAGAAAAGACTCCTTGACATTTGCCCAAGATCAGATTTCCGCTGCCAGAAGCCCAGGGGGTTTTGTGCTGATGGAGGTCTTTAAGTTCCCCCATCCTTCTCGTGCAACCTTCAGTTTAAGCTCAGGCAGTTAGCACTGGGGTGGGGCCAGACTCTCCAGGACCGGGAGAAAGTGTGCACAGGTAAAAGGCAGGTTTGGTTTGGTTTTTATTGGTCGGTTGTTTGTTTGATTTTAAGATAAGGTCTCTCAACCTACCCTTAACTGACCTGAAACTTGCTATATAGACCTGGCTGGCCAAACACTCACAAAGATCTGACTGCCTCTGTCTCTAGAGTCTGGAATCAAAGGCGGGCAGTTTTATTGTTAAACACTATCTGGTGTGCAGAGCAAAGCTTAGGGGGCCTCAGTGGGTGTGGCTCAGGCAGGGAAGGGAGGTGGAGGACATAATCCATCACAGGGAAGAAAGAAAAAGTTTAACCCTGGGGCCAAAGATTTCATTCAGGTGCAGCCTCTGATCTCTCCTCTCTCGCTCTCTCTCTCTCTCTCTCTCTCTCTCTCTCTCTTCCTCCCTCCCTCCCTCCCTCTCTCTCCCCCACCCCTTTCTTACTAAATCCTCTTCCTCTCCTTCTCCTTCCTCTTCCTCCTCTTCTTCATAGTGTCTCCAAAGGTAGTCCAGACTGACATCAAACTAGCAATTCTCCTGCCTCAGTTTCTCAAATGCAAGGACTGCAACATACCTGGTAACCTTTGATTTCTTTCAGGGAACCTTTGGAAATGGGGGTCTGTTTAAGAGGGACACATTTCAGCCCTCCCAGGAAGACTTACCGAGCCCCCAAAACCCCACCCGAGCGTCTGTGTGGCCATGAGTGGTTATACTCAGGAGACCATTTCCAAAGCAATCCTCAGAACACTGGAGGCCCCTCCCCTGGAGTTTGTCCTGTGTCTGGAAGTGGCTTCTGGAGACAAAAGACTCCGGAGCACACACACACCAGGATCTGGATTGGTGAGACATGAAAAACTGAATGACCTATGGGGCTGAAGTTCCCGGATTGTTTACAAGTCAGAAGCAGGGTCGATTTAGGTGGTTTTTGATAAACACTTCATACTCCATATCCTAAGAGAGGCAGAATAACTTGTCAGGCACACATCTTTATGAGCTGTCCGCCTATAAAACTCGCACGGAAGGTCCGTGCTTAATGCTGGTCTGGCAGTAAATTGGCGCGTCGTGCCGGTCGGCAGCATCAAATTAGCATCGACCCGTAAAAACGTTACTGAATGATTCCTCAAATCTGCCAGGTCTTCAAATCAATTTCGAGAAAAAATGTCAGGCTTTTTTTTTTCCTAAACGTTGATAAACCTTTCATATTAGTTACCACAGAGGATCATAAACCTTTCTAATCTGCCTTCCAACCAAAAAAAAAAAAAAAAAAAAAAGGTGTTGTTTTTTTTTTTTCCCCAAACTGCTTTTAGCTCTTACATCTTCACACCCCGCCTACACATGCCATAAACAATGCGTGTCATGGAGTCATTTGTTGCCCTATTTTTAAGTGACTTGGATTTGGCTCCCACAGTCCGTGCTCTCTGATCCCAAACCTTGGAGAGAGTTTCTACCAACCCCGAGATAGAGTTCTCACTCTTTGCCTTGGAGACAGGGGGT
>NC_137967.1:12213637-12281137 GCF_963924665.1 Micromys minutus | reverse complement strand
AACCTGTGCCATTAATTACATGTGGTGAAGGGGAAGTAACTGGAATAGTCCAAAAGGGAACTCTGAGGTATGTGTTAGCCACATCGATTCCTGCTCTAGTGCTGGGAATGTGAGGCCCACCCAGCTCACGGACAGCCGCTGTGTTGCTCACATACGACCCACTTAGTTTTGTGTTTCCTTGCTGTAATTTGGAGCAAAGGCCTTTAGAATGCAGCTGTGAAACACATCACTATATCACTGGGAAATTGTGCTTTGTCTTTTTATTTTTACTTCTAAATCTGAAAAGAAATTCGACTTTGAAAAATATATTTGAGGGGAGGAAGGATGGGAGAGGAGGGAAAGGAGATAACATTTGAGAGGGAAATCCATAAAATATCCAATAAAAAGAGGAAAAAGTATTTGGGGATGGACAGATGGCTCAGCCATCGAGAGTGCTTGCTGGTCTTCCAAAGGACTCAGATTCAGTTCCCAGCGCCCACACAGGCAGCTCACAACTGCCTACAATGACAACCCTGGGGAATCTGATGGATGCCCTTTTGGTTTCCTTGGGCATCTACACACACACACACACACTGCATGCACACATATTCACACACATGCACGCACACACATGCATGCACACACACATAATCACACACACTCTCACACACACACACATACACGTACAAATGCACACGTAACACAAACAATTCCTTTAAAAGAAAGACTCAAGATGACGCTGGCAGAGGAACCATGTTCTTGGCCTCTCTTCTTTTTCATACTATCTATCAGTTTATACCCCTGACCAAGGTGTCAGGCTAAGACCAAACACAAGGACATCATACCAATAATGTCAGCAGCTGGTCACCTGCCAAAAGCTGCTGGATTTACCATCTATCATCTCTGTCATTTTATAGATGAAGAAACCAAGCCCTAGTCCACAGTGACTAAGGAACAAAGCTGAGATTCAAACCAGACAATTTGACTCTGGGTACCAGCTTCGGTTACAGCCCCGAGGTGGCCCCCTGGCGTGGGGTGAGGGGTGTATGTCGTTGCCATGGCTGTCGGTTGGGATTTTAATTCACGGAGGAGGAGATGGAGAAGAGTTAAATAATAGGCAGAGACGGAGCTTTCTTTCCTGGGATGAATGGTCATGAAATTAGATTTGCAGATGAAGCCAAACCTCATGAGGCCCCAAATCTAAGCAGAAAACAGCAGTCTGGACCCAAGCAGGAGAATCTCCATTCAGTATGCACACTAAGGTGGCAATCCACACTAAATGACTTTCTGAAGAGAAATGTGTATGAGGTGACCTCCATGAGGGATGGCCGGAGGTGGCATTAGCATGTGCTGAAGACAGCCTCTGCTGAAAGGATTTACAGACAAGGGAAGACCATGGGGATCGTCACTAGGAAATGGGATCCACATGGGACTCAGCTGTGTATGAGAGGACAGGTAGGGAAATATTCCTAGAAGAGAACCATCTAGCAGTGGGCAGATGTATCTAGAGAAACACAGAACACCAACTCCAGCAAGCCCGAGGCCGACCTCATTGTCTCAAGCAGTATGACAATCTGCCTGGATCGAATGTCAAACTCAAGCAGGGCCGGGAGTGTCTGCTTTGAACACTGACTGGCTCAAACAGCTTTCCATGGCTTCAGTGATGCACCCATTGACTTCATAGTGAGCTGGGCTCATCCCGTGTAAATAGGTTAAACCATCAACTGGGGACCCAGCCAGTGTAGACAGGGTACCTGCTGTATACATACTGGCTCAACCTGTGCAAAAAAGACAGCCTGCTACACATCCTGGTTTCCAACAGTGTAGACAGAATGTACTGCCCATTTGGCTTAACCACCCAAAGCCTGGGAGACAAGGGCTGGCAGGTCAGGCTGCCGTCTGAAGGGAAGTCTGGGCCTGGGCCAAGCCTAGTCTACTGAAGTTAGAAAGTTTGAGCTCTGAGCAGTGTTTAAAGACCCTAGAGAACAAGACACAGGGTAAATGGAAGGTTCCAGTGCTAACCCCTAAGGCTCAACCAGGGTTCACATATCACCTGTACCACGCTGACTCCACAAAGCAGACAGACTGTCTGTATCAAACACCAATTCAGCCAGTGGAGACAGACTATATGTATTAGGCATGAGCTCAGCTAGTAGAGATATACTGTACAACACACTGACTCCATTAGTATAGACAGACAGAAAGCCCAGATCTCGAGGCCTGACAGCCAGTAATCGCTTGTGATTACCCCACGCCAAAGTCTGTGCAGCTAACACAGCAGGAAGGAGCAATGGTCTTACCAGCTCTGAGGCCTGAGTACATTGGCCCAGCTTCCCCAAGGCTAGGTATGAAGAAGGACCACATGTAGAAGTATTTGCTGGACGCTGGGAAGCTCCCTTCAAGTACTGCCTCCTTCCCCTACCCCACCAGGAATTCAGAAAGCACACCCTGCAAGACTGAGCAAATGAAGCTTGTCCAGACAAATGAGTCAGCCCCCGTTCCCCCCCCCCCCCAAAGAGAGAGCTTCAAAGATGGATATGACTTGTCTGTAAGGCATGAGTCAATCGGTGCTTGGAGTAGAGAAAACATTCACTGAGGGGTTCTGCTGTGTCAATCTCTCCCAGTGGTCCATGGATGGCTAGTAGTCACAGCAGAAGAAGGCCAGGCCAGCCTGAACAGAATGTCCGAACAAGCTGCATGCAGCCACAGGGGACTCACTACCTTGAGACAGTGAAGAAGAACAGCCTCAGAGAGCCTCACATAGACCAAGGGTTACAAGCATAAAACTGTACCGCCTAAAACCTCTTCTTGCCTGCCATCTTTCTTGGTCCCCGAGGCTGGCCGAGCTTGGAAGCAGCTGGCTCTGGCCCAGGCAGAGTGAGGACAAGGTGACAGCGACCTGGGCTGTTGCCTGCAGCTCGGCAGCCACTCAGCTCAGGGCCCGCAGCCAGCAGCATGGATACACCAGGAAGTAGGGTGATTCACAGGCCTGCTCTCCTCCCAGCTCTAGAAGAGGATGACGGAGCTCTGGAGGGGGAGCTGGGGGGACAGGGATGCTATCTGTGGGGAAGCCAGGTAGCCAGACAGCCTGAGGAGATGCAGACATCAGAGGGAATAGAGGAGCTCTGAGCCTCTCAAAGGGATGGAAGCTGGGACTATGTGGTGGGAGGAAAAGAAGACAGAAGCTCGAGGAAGAGTTCTTTCTGGGGCAGATGCCAACTGTCGGGTTAGATCAACCACGTGACAGGCGGAGAAGCAACTGGGGGCCTAGGAAGCTAAGTAACTGGCTAAACACAGGCAGGGGCAGCAGGCTAGGGGCAACCAACTCCAGAAGAAGGTGGGCATCAGAGACCAGCAAGTGTCCAGCACACAGGGCAGGGCCAGCTGGTGGCAGAAGCTTTGTGCCATTCCCCTGGGGGAAGGTGGCTCCCCAATGCATCTTGCTCAGCAGTCAGGTGTCAGTTACAGATCTGCTATCCTTTGGGGCCTCACCTGGGAGTCCTGGCAAGGCCGTCACCAAGTGCCTACTATGTGATGTGGCTTTTTATGACCACAGAGAGTAAGGCAGGGGAAGTGTTCGGGCTTTGACTAAGTTTATTATTTTTGTTGTTGTTGTGGTTGTCAACAGGTTTGACAGAAGCTGAGTCACTTGGGAAAAAGAAGCCTTAATTGAGATGATGCCCCACTAGACTGGCCCATGGACACTGATGTGGAAATGTCAAGGTATAAGAAATGCAGCTGACCATGAGCCAAGAGGGCAAGTCAGTAAGCAGGAGTCTCCCATGGTCTTTGCTTAGTTCCAGCCTCCAGATTCCTCCTAGAGCGCCTGCCCTGACTCTTCTCCACAAGGAGCTGTGACAAAGACGTGCATATAGCCTATCCCTGTACGCTGAAACCAACCCTTTCCTCTCGTAGCTGTTTTGGTCTTGGTGGGGTTTTTTGTTTGTTTGTTTGCTTGCTTGCTTGTTGGTTTTTTTTTTTTTTTGGTCTTTTGTTTGTTTGTTTGTTTTTCAAGACAGGGCTTCTCTGTATAGCCCTGGCTGCCCTGGAACTCACTCTGTAGACCAGGCTAGCCTTAAACTCACAGACACACACATACACACACACACCTGCCACCTGTCTCTGCCTCTCGAGTGCTGGGACTAAAGGCGTGCACCACAACCACTTGGTGGTTTATTGTAGCATCAGAGAACCTAATTGACCAGTATGGTGGGAAGGAGATGAGCTGGGGGACAGCTGCAGAGGCCTGGTGACAGACCACCCAGTCCTGGAACAGCAGACTGGAGCTCAGGACCCAAGGGGATCACAGTCTCGGGGAACCCAGGGTTCTCCCTAGTGTCCCACAGGCCCCATCTCAACAATCTCACCATGTCCCCTCCCAAACCAATCCCTCTGGAGCCGCAGCTCTGATTCTGCAGGCTCACTGTAGCTCTTACCTCAGGCAAAAGCAGTCCCAACTCCTAACACACTCAGTCTTTTTTTTTTTAAAGAATTATTTATTTTACTTATAGGAGCACACTGTCGCTATCTTCAGACACACCAGCATCGGATCCCATTACAGATGGTCGTGAGCCACCATGTGGTTGCTGGGATTGAACTCGGGGCCTCTGGAAGAACAGCCAGTGCTCTTAACCACTGAGCCATCTCTCCAGCCCCCTACACTTGGCCTTAAAGGCACTGCATTGCCAGGTCTCCAGCCACCGCTGGCCCCTCTCCTTCGATGAGGTCTTCTCACAGCTGGTGGCCAGAACTTCCTCCTATGTCCCTTCCTCAGGAACCCATTGGCACGCCTACTCTTCTGTCTACCATCCCTTCCAGCTCACCTGGAACATACCAACCGTCTCAGCAGAAGACACCTGCATTTTGGCGCCTTGCCCACCCTGAGACCCTCAGTCTACATCAGCCGCCCTGCTTCTGGTAGGGCTCATCACAACCTAGAGATGTTCATGCTGGGGTCACAACTCAGTGGTAGAGCACTTGCTTAGCACACATGGAGTTCACTGCAATAAGCAGACATCCTAGGTCTCTCTCAGGCCTAGATTCCATGAGCATCTGTTTCTCCTAATAATGCCTTTGCTGGCCATAGACTGGAGCGGCAGATGACAAAAAAGAGTCTGTCCCTCAAGGGCAGGGACTGCACTCCCTTCCCTCGCCTTGTCTTCAGGGCCTGGCGCAGTGACAAACATCAAATACATACTCAGGCGACACTCCACTCTGTGGCTGAATGAAGGAGAGAGCCAAGCAGGTCGGCCCTGGGAGTATGAGACAGAAATCATTTGACTCCGCCTATCAATGCTGACAATTGTAGTTTAGTTCAAATAAATGTCATTCACCTCAACGAGCAGGTTAGGCAGGAGACGGACACCATGGTCTCACTGTCACCAGACAACCCCCACTCCCCCGGCACCAGCTTCCCAGAAGTGGGGTCTTCTGGGTAGGGGACAAGCATGTGAGCCTCAGTCTAGCAGCCTGGGAAGGCAGCTGGGTCGACACCCCCCAGCCCCTGGCCTGGATTCTGGTACTCTGTGATTTCCTGAAAGGGAGTTAGTTCTGAGGCTAGCCCCAGGGCTGCCTACTGCTACACAGTTTCTCCAACAGCGTTAAGTGCCCTTCTGAATTCCTAACCACCCTCGATCAAGTCCCAGCCAGTCTGTCTACAGCACCAGATCACAAATGACAGGTCGTTGTTGCAGAGGGTAAAAGTCACAACGTTTTGACGCTAGCGATTTGTAAGTCACATCCTCTGCTGCTGTGATTTACTGACCGGAGGGTCACTTACCCGTCAGCCAATAAGAAATGAGCTGAAGTCTCTAGTATCATCTGCCACCTGAGCTCAGGCAGCTGTCCCCAGGTTACCCAAGCCAGTGAGTGAATCTCCTCTGTTTGGGGGCAGCTTTTTCTCCGGAGGAAAAGACACAGCTGTTCTAGAAATCGGCTCCAAGGGCAAACAAAGCACCCAGGATCCTCTGGTCACCACCACAGTGTCACACGGAAGCTGCCCACCTCCAGCAAGCGTCCTGACGCCGAGACCACAAGTGCACACAGGCAACATCTTTACTCATCTGTTTTATTTCTGGCCATCCCTCTGCAGAGCCGTCTTGACCTCCCCAGGCCACCGTTATATAAACCTTCTTTTAGAACGCTCATTACCTTCTGATTAGCACAGAGTCCGGGCGCGTGTGCCCTACGTTTACCGACTGTCATCTGTTCTGTTGTAGCTGCTGAGCATGGGCGAACCAGAGAGGTGGGAATACGTGGGCACTAAAAAATGGGTATCGGACTCCAGGTGAGTGGAAGGCAAGAAAGTCAGACGGTGTGACCACACCTTCTCCGTCTGCCCTCATGAGTGCTTCAGGGGGCCAGAGCAGCATTCTCTGACCACATACACCAACAAAACAGCAATCACAGCTCTGAGAGCCAACCTCTCTTCTATCAGCAAAACCACAAAAAGCAGCAGCTGGAGCCAAGTCAAGTCAAGTCCAAGGAAGCAGCCAGTCCCGTATTTCCAATCAGACACATCTGATGTCCCCCCACCCCTGTAAGTGAATGGAAGGTAAATTCTGAGATGAACCTTCCTTGAATACTTACCCAACAACCATGGGACTTGGGGGTGGGCATGGGAGTGGGGGGATAGCTAACCGAACTTTCCCAGACTTATTAGCTTACATAAACAGAGATTTGAATAAATGTTTTTTTTTTAAATGAAATCCTCTTGGTACTCTGTAATCAGTAAATGTTCATTATGGAAACACAGCGAATATGTACAAAATTTCCCAAGTGATATTCCAGCTACAATATGGAAAAGGCATCTCAAACAGAAAACATCCTTGGTCACACAAGCCATCTCTTCTCTCCTGGCTGGAGCCAGAGAAAAATAGATTTCATTTTGCCCACTCAGGGAATTTATAAATGAGCACACCCCCCCCCCCAGTCCCTGGCTGATTGATGTCTCTCTATAAATAATTGATCCTTGACCTTGCTTTGAGAAAGCCTTGACTTCTTAAATTTGGGGTCTTAAAATAAAATCAATAGCCGGGGACCATAATTCACTCCCACAAAGCCTGATTCCAGGTAAATAAATAAATAACTAAGTTGTACTATTCATGTGTCCCAAGTGACTCTGTCAAACGATGGGACAGGGTCAGACTTTGAGGTTTTCTGCACTCGAATGCAATTGAGTTATTGATCGGCCCGTTTTGATTCGGTCTTTTCAGGGTCTGAAATGGTACCTCTGCTGTGAGTCACTTCTCTCCGAGGACAATCTGCAGAAGGCCATTTCCTCTCTCCTGGAGAGGCCTCCCACCCGTCTGCCTGTAGGGGGTGGAATGGCTTGGTTAAACGAGAATGGGCCAGGGCGTGTGGGCACACCTGTAATGCTGTCCACGGCAGGTTGAGGTCATGGGTTCCAGGCTAGCTTGGGCCCCACGTCGAGACTCTGGCTCAAAAGAAAAGAAAGCTCTTCTTTCCAACATCGCTTTTGGGACAGGGGACGGGATCAGGAGATGCTGTGGTGAGTTTTAAAGAGAGTTCTACAGGTCAAAGATTGTTCTGCTCAAGGGTGGGACTTAAGACAAGGCCCCCTACCCACCGGTAAAGGGTCAAGGTGAACCCAAAGAAAGTGGGCTTGGTGGCAGAAGCTCATGCCTGTGAGTGTGGAGGACAGCAGGGAAAGAGTTAACCTGCCTTTTACCCCTTTACCCACCCCTGCCATCTGGAGGGCAACTGATTCTTGCCCCCGATTCTCCCACTTGGCCTGCTGCCTGGCTACGCCCATAGACATAGAGAGCCCCAGAAGCTTGTTCCCCTTAGAGCCAATCCCGCTTAGGGTCCTGCTGGGAGGCGACTCAGAGATGCATCTCCTGTGATGCCGAAATGGCTACGGGACAGACTGTTCCAAAATCCTACCAGTATGCCCAAAATCTAGGGCACAGTCCGTCCCCCCCCCCCACTGTTACATCTCCAGATTAGGGCATCGGGGTTAAAACTAAAGTTAAGGATTGAGGTACTGCGCGGGAAAGGTCACTTGATGCCCAAGCGCCATCTCTGACCCTGCCCAAAACCCAGAACGCACCTTCTCCTGGCCAGGCCGGAGTATGAGCAAAACAGCTCCACGCAGTAGCTGAAGTTGCAACTGCCGCTAGAGCTGGGCTCGGTCCCGCCGCAAAGCGCATCATCTCACCGTTCCCTACCCCCAGCCGCCAGAGGCTCGGACTCCCGCACTCGGGGACACAAGCACGCACACACCTTCCTGCGATCGCTGACGCACGCACACTCGCCAGGAGCACAAAACAGGCCGGGGCCCTAGAGAGTTGATGGGGAGGAGATGCGCGCTCTGGAGCGCGGGGACACCTTACCCCACCTCCTGGTAAGGAGCCAAGGTCCCTTGTAAGTTCCCCTTTCGCCCTATGCGCCCCAACTGGCCTCTAAGTCCCAGTTCCAAGCGCCCGCCAAAGCCTCGGCGATCTGGACGCTCCAGCCCGGCCTTCGGGCACTCGCCGCTCAGCGTCCAAAGCAGCTTACACGCACCCAGCATCCAGGGCTAGGAGGAGGAGGAGCGAAGGGTCCTCGGGGAGAGCCTTAAGAGAAAGAGAGGTAGTTCCCAGGCGCGGAGAAAAGCAAGAATCCAAAGTCTAATTAAAGTTCCTACTCACGGGGGCTGGTCCCCAAAGTACCGCCAGACCCAAGCACCGCACGCCCTACCAGCACCTGCAGCTTAAAACTGAATCGTGTCTAGTGGCGGGGTTTGCGCTCAAAACGGTCTCGGCTTCACCCTGGGGTTTCCAGGGACATCCCTTCGGGTGAACTACCAGCATAGAGAGGAAACAGGAGTGGTGTGGGGCGCAGCCACTTACCTGGCACAGCCGGCGCTCTCCAGGCCACGGGTTCCTCCGGTCCGGCGCGGTACTTGGCGGCGGGAGAATCTGCCTCCCTGGCTCTTGGGAAGCAAGAAGGATCTCCGCCCCAGTTCGGGCCGGGCCGCGTCTCTTTCTCGGCGTAGTCCAAGGTGCGGGGAGTGGGCGATCAGCGTGGAGTCGGCGAGGCGACCGGAGCGCGCGGGAGAGGTTGCGGCGGCGTGATCCTATTGGGTCCTCTGCACCGGGTGCGTCCCCCTGTCTCTACCGCCACCGCCCGGTCCTGTCTCTACCCGGCGGTGCCACCGGATTCGGCTCACGCGCCGGGAAGGCTCCCAGCGAAGTGCAAGCAAAGCCTCCGGCAAGGCTGGAAATAGCGCCGCGCCCGCCCGGCGCCCCGCCCCCAGTCCGGGCCCCGCCCCACGGTGGAAAGCGGCGATCCCAGTAGCAGGGCAGAGATGGGGGAAATCTCTTTTCCCGATCGCTCAAGCCCTCTCGGGAGCTCACGGGCGCCACGCCCACGCGCGCTCTGCGGCTCCCGCGGCCCCACTGGCCGCGCGCTCCGTAGGAGCTGCCGCTGGGCGCGGTCGGGCGGCAGCGGGGGGTGGGGCGGTATTGGCGCGGGCTGCGCCCAGCTCGGGGATCCCCACTCTTGTCTGCCGTTTGGCTCCACTCCGCAGCTTCTCAGCTGCCACTGCCTCAGTAGTGACACTGGGTAACCCCCGCACTGACCTGGGGTAAAAAGAAAAGGTGCCAGCAGGCAGGATCGTGTGCTCTAGACCCAAAGCTGAGCGGCCTCGGGACTTGCAAAGGGATTTGGTGCGCAGAAAGATTCAGGTAGGTTCCCAGACTAGTCTTCGTGGAATCTGGTCAAGGCCTTTTCTCGGCACTTACTCCTAAGTTCCTGGGTCTGTAGTTAACCACGAGTGCCCAGTGATCCGGATTCTGGCCTGAGAACTTAGATGTCTGTCTGGCACCAGTCTGAGAGCTGGAGCAAGCAACCTGTCCGCTCCATCCAAACCCAGAATAAAAGAACCGGGAAGTCTCCGACCCACAGCCACACAGCACAAGCGTAGGACCGGGACTGGGTTCCAGGGCTGTGGATTCAAATCTTGATTTTCCAGAGAAGAGGAGCCCCGACCTGCAGGGGGCAATCAGACACTAGGAGGAAAGGCTGGTTGCACGTCTAGTAACCGTTCTCAGCTGTGTTAACCAGTAAACAAGCCTAGTCTTGAAGGGACATGCAGAATGAAATTAAACAGAAAACCAAACTGCAAAGAAGTTTTTGGTAAAACAGCGTAGCCTCTCCCCTCCCTTAGTGGGCTGGTTAGTTGGTTAGTCGGTTGGTGGGCCCAGCTCCATCCCAGATGGGTGATGAAGTTGAAGACTGAGGTGGACCTGTGGCCTTTGAGTGACCATATAAGGGTGTGACAGGCCTGATAAGGAACAGAGCCACTAACACTAGAGATGTGGAGGGCAAGAGAGCCTCTAACTAGCAATCTTGGGAGGTCCGAGTGGTCGTGGGGCTTTTTTAATGACCCCCGGGGAAGCTCAGAGTATCTTGAGGGGCATGTGAGATGAAAAGCTTATGGTGGCCTTCCATTGTTTTTGTTTTCTTGTTTGTTTTTTGAGATAGGATCTCTCTGTGTAGCCCAGGCTGACCACAAACATATCTTCCTTTCTCAGTCTCCAAGCTCTGGGCTTACAGGCATATAGCATTTTATCCCTTTTAGCTTTGCAAAAATGAAGTACACACTATTGCTCTAGCCTTACAAATGAGGAAACTGAGGTACAAGATGCCACCAAGGTGCTACTGTCAAAAAATCCAGATGGCTGTGGAGCTGGGGTTAACTCAGGCATCCAGGTTTCAAAGTGGGGTGCCAGGAGCTCAAGATGGTCTGAGGTACAAGCTGGGCTGTGACCTATACAGCTCCTCCGGCTGTGCAAGTTACTCATGGAAAGGAAGATGCAAGAATATGTCCCCTTAGCCAAGTTCAATGACAGATGCGAGGGACAGAGGTCAAGAGTCAGGAGGAATGGGGCAGTAGAAAGCCCAACCTCTTTCCAAACACCGTCAGAGCAGAGTAGAAGAGATGAAAACAGGAGGGAATGGGTAAAAATCTACCCATCTTCCAGTCACCTGAGGCTGCAGTCCCCATGCCTTTGTGGCACCTCCACCTCCAGCGAGTGTGTCACCATACCCGGAGTCCTGGCCGCAGCTCCACTGTGACGGTTACCAGTGCGGTAGTGGATGGAGGGTAAGTACACACACACACACACACACACACACACACACACACACACACACACACACGTGTTTGCCCAACCTGCCCAGTGGGGAGATAATGGGAACCTTCATCCCCAGCCCAGTGTCAAAGCAGGAAGGAGCCTTTTGGACAGAAAACGCCTTCATAGAACAAGTTTTCATCAATTTCACTCCCTAGAGCCAGTTCACACAGGCTTCCTATGCCTGGAAAGCACAGATACTCGGGCCATGGTAGCTGCCCTCCCGGAAGGGTGCTTTTTCCATCAGCTTCTCCAACTGTACTTATTAGCACTTATTAGCATCTAATATTCAGGCAGACACTGAGAGGAATCAACAATGCTCCATGCCTCTGACACTCCCCCCATTTCTGGCTCTCTCCCTCCCCCCATCCATAGTTCCTTCCTGTTTGCAGAGGCCCTTGGAGGAAATCCTGGAAAGAGACCTGGGGCCCCTGGCAGGGGACAAGCATGACTTTTCCTCTGGGGATTTGCTAAGGGCTGCAGTGCCCTTTTTTGAAAGTCAGGCTCAGCCTCTGCAGCGAGGGAGGTGGAGACACACTGCAAAGCCCAGGCATGAAGCTCTGCGCGTGCTTGCGGGTTTTGATATGTGTGTCTCCACCAGAAGATTTGTGGCAAACACATCTCTTTGCATCCCAACTAAGGTACAAAGCCACTTTCATTGGATGGCCTGGTGAGTTCAAGGCTCCCAGAGCAGCTGTGAAAGAGGTCCAGAGCCTCTCAGCAGAGAAGGAGGAGGGGACAGATTCCCACAGCCACCCTGTCTGCCAATGGGGAGTCCTGTCTTCCTTTGCCTAGAACTGAAGGTGACACATCTAGGAGCCCGGACCGGTGAGTCTCACTGTGTTTTAAATTCATTGGTGAAACTGAGTGTTTCTAAATTCTATGCATTGAGAACAAGGGCAAGGGTTAGGGATGTGGCTCAGTGGTAGAGCCCCTGCTTAGAATCCCCCAGTGAGGTGTTGGGGGCGTGGCTCAGTGGTAGAGCCCCTGCTTAGAATCCCCCAGTGAGGGGCTGGGGGCGTGGCTCAGTAGTAGAGTACTCCAGCGAGGGAAAGGTTTGGCTCAACAGTCTAGTGCTTCTAGAATTCATCAGTTAGGAGCCAGGGCTGTAGCCCTGGACTGGAGCACTTGCATAACATGCACAGGGTCCTGGGTTTGATCTCCAGCACAGCAAATAATAGTAAGTGTCCTTAATAAAATTAATTGTAGTAAAACAATTTGTTGAGGTTGGTGGCCCAGGCATATAATCCCAACCCTCAGAAGGTTGCAAGTTCCAGGCCATCCTGGACTATGTGTCCAGTTCTGGGCCAGCTTGGGCTACTTAACGAGGTTTTATATTAAACACCAAGTAATAAGCCAGATGGCTGTCACACAAACCTTTAATTCTAGAACTCAGGAGGCAGAGGCAGGAGGATCTCTGTGAGTTCGAGGCCAACCTGGTCTACAAAGTAAGTTCCAGGACAGCCAGTGTTGTTATCCAAAGAAACTCTGTCTCAAAAAGCAAAAAACAAAACAGTGTGTGTATGTGTGTGTGTGTGTGTGTGTGTGTGAAGTAATAACAATTCAGAAGAGAACCAGAAATCAGTGCTGTACTGCAGAACGGTAGAGGTTCTTTTTCCTGCTCCTGGTGAGCCATGGAAGAAAGAAGATGGGAACCAACCAGAATATTGTTACGGTTCTCATGGTGCCAGTGTGAGATGGGTGGTGTCCAAGACATCCTTTACTCCTTCCTGTCTCCTGATTTCAAAGGCATGGGGGACAGTAGACTCTGCCCTGTAGAGTGAAGGTCGCGAGTGCATACTGGACACTAGTGTACCTGGCATTGTGTGCTGTGACTGGTCTCCCCTAAGCCACCCAAGGCCAGACCCCAGGGCGTGGACTATGTCTGCCTCCAGCATGTGGCCCTGTTGTGGCCTTTGGTGACTTCCATGTTCCCCTGAAGTGAGTTCAGTGGGCAAATGGGCCAATGATGTGCCATTGGTCAGGGATAATAATGAACCAGGTGACTCTTCCTTGGGAACATGATTAAGGTCCTCAGCTGCATCATCTGAGGTGCTAGCATGGACACCTGCCCATAGTCTTTTCTTCCACAGACCTTGTCCTCCCTATTATCCGAGAGTAAGTCTGGGCCCAGGCCCTTGACCTCTGTTTAAGGCCTGAGTTCTGGACCCTTGATTAGCATCCGAAAGCCCAGAACCAATTCTCTTAGCTACTCTATTGGGTAGGGGTTTATCCCAGGTCCTTTCCCACCATCTCCCATGATCTCTGTCACTCTTTGGGTGTGCAAGGAGTTGAGGGGTTATTCTGTGTCCTTCATGCTGCCTTGCCTGGAGTTTCCCAGTGTCAGCATACCAGTGAGTCCCCTGTGTTAGTGTTAGTAATGGGCAGGGAGCAGTCCCACACCCCATGTGCTAGTTACCCATCGGCATCATGCATAGAATCCACCACAACAGTGAGGACAGCCACTGGGGGCGGCCCAGTCCATTACAGCAGGATGTGAGCGGTAGCCCCTTGCATCTGAATGTCTGAATCAGGAGGCAGAACAGGCCCAAAGGTCCCACTGTTTCCCAGAACAGTGCCACCAGCTGGAGACCAAGTGTTCAAACATGGAGGTCCTGTGGAGAACATTTTATAGTCAAACCTTAGCACCCATGTACCTGTTCTGATTTCTGAAACTCCTCCATCAGTCAGGGCGTAACAGTAGATGCTCTTTTGGAGCAGGTTTCTGGAGTCAGAAGGAAAGCAGAAAGACCAAATTCCTTGAGGGGGCAGCCCTTTGGGTTTTTAAGAGAGGATACCTTCTTAGACATGGCAAACGTGGCCATAATAGCCTTGGCCCCTTCTCCCTCAAACTAAAGTAAAGCAAGCATACAAAGGAGCATGTTGGTCCTATAGCCAAGAGGGATCTATGGTCTCATATATAGCCTCTCATCTAAACTAGGCTTGAAGCCAGCCTGGCTCCTTTGTTGAGGTCCTGCTAAGTTCAAATTTATTTTGATGCTTTAAAAACAACCAAAAAAAAAAAAAAAAAAAAAAAAAAAAAAAAAAAACGCTGCGTAGCCTAGGTTAGCTTTGAACCTGTATCTTCCTGACATGGCTTCCCAAGTTCTGGCCACATGCCTGACTGGATGCCTCTGTGAAAAACAAAGCCACCATGGGGCTGGCTAGATGGCTCAGCCTGTGGAAGTATGTGTTGCCTACATCTGAGATCTTGTACCCCGCAGTGGGAAGAGAGAACTGACTTATGAAAGCTACCCTCTCATCTCTACATGTGTGCCGAGGTGCAACACACACACACACACACACACACACACACACACAAATAAAGACAACCACTGGGAAATCTGATGCTGGTCAGCCCTCAAGTTCCCCGGGGTCCTCCAGGAGTTCTGCTGAGATGCCTTCTCTAGGTCTTTCTATGGCAGGAAGTGGGGGCAGCTACAGGAAGTGTCTGGGGTGGGGGGGGGTGTTTAATATACCCTCCACCCAAATGCTATTGCCTACCTTCAGTGCCTTTTAGTCTGAGCTAAAGAGTTTAAAATTTGAGAATACCTATCTGACACAATCCAGCAGATGCCGTGTGATTTGGACCATACCAACTCAGTGCTCATGTCATGCAGGACTGGGCTCCAGTTTACTTTTCTTGCTGTCAGTCAAAGACAGTGTTCCCAGCTGGTAGAAGGACCCCTCCCCTCCCTGGTCTAGGCAATGGATTTTGACACCTCTTAACGGGGGGGGGGGCTTATGTCTGTGCATCTGGCTGTGAATGAGCTCATTACGAATAGTTCTCTCTATTCAATCTGGCGGGCTTGGCCACCTCTCTTTCCCCGCCTCTATGTTGTCGGTCGCTAACTAAGGTGAGCAGTTCGGTGGGGAGAGGGCTATGTATCAGGAGGATGCATTTCGTGGTTCTAAATGCTCTCTAATTTAGAGCTTGTTAATTCTCCGGACCCACCTTCTGGCTGAGCCTGGATTGGCGGACCCAGAGGCCTTTTATGCAGAAAAATTGAAAGGGGCTCAGCTCTCACCTGGATTTTCTGTGGAGGGCTGAGGACGGCGGGGGGAGGGGGGGCTTGTATGACAGGATCCTATCCCCAGCATCATCAGCTCCGACAGCATTTCAGAACACAACCTTCAGGCACAGCGGTGTAGGCCCATAATTCCAGCACTCGGGAGGCAGAACCAGGAAGAACATGAATTCAAGGCCACTCGGCTACATACAGGGACCTTGTCTCAGATACACACATACACACTTCCTCCTGCTTGTCAAGGGCCTCTCCATTGTGAGGCAGGAAAGGAGTGGGGCTTAAGTATTCTCCAAGTTCCCAAGACAGCTAAAAGCAATTTTTTTCAATGCAAACTTGAATGCTGTTCTAAATTTAATGCTTAGTATTAAGCATCAGGCTTGGAGATTTTTGAGAAGAAAAGATGGCTTTGAAACGAACAAAAAAAAAATTTTTTTTCCAGTGGAAAATTCCAGAAACATTTATCAGATGCCAGCAGGGACATACCTTTGGGTAGGCTGTGCACACTGTGACATCCTCACCTCGGTGGCAAGAATAATGACTTAGGACTACGCCATAAAGGTAGAGGACAGGAGGCAGAGGCAAGGCCAGGTTTAGAAGGACCCCATCGTGGAGGCGTTTCAGACCCTGAACCCTCAGAACCAGAAAACAAAGTTACCATCAAGGACTTCTGCCTCCAGGCAGGCACCAGTGTTCTCCCCCGGAGCGGTGACTTGGTTGGGCTCCAGGTTTGTTCGGAGCCTTTAAGCACAAGGCAAGTTGTGCCCTAAAGTGTGTGGGCGGCCACAGCAGAGATGGAATCGCAGCGGCAGGTACGGCCCTGCTCCACGTGGTCTGAACGAGTGGTATTTTCACACTGCGCTCGGAGCCCACACAACACCTGGCGGCAGGATTCGTTCCACCGCAACAGAAAACAAAAGCCTGGTGGGGGAAGGCATCCAAGGAGACAAGACAGGGAGAAGCCCATCCGCCAGTCCGAGTGGGCCTACGGGGCATCCAAATATAGCAGATCAGAGACAAACACACGTTTGCCACACGGGGACCCCCCCCCCCCGTCATCTCAACGGGAGCCTTAGAGCCACACCTGATCACCTTATTCTAGAGGTCAGAAGAAAGCCTACACGGGTTTATTCCCTCAAACACCCCCAAGGTTCTGTTGTGCTGAACATGGGTAACTAAACGATTACTGTCAGCTCTAGGTCTGGATCCTCCCAAGTGGCCTCCCAGCTTGGTAAATCATCCCCTGGTGTGAAGAAGGTATCAAGGTCATTAAGCAGGTGGAGGGGGAAACCTGCCGTTGATGCGTAAGGAGAGAGGTCTCCAGTTTCCGAAGACTTCCGGGTATAAGAGTATTCTGGGGGACACCCCTGTACCCCTTGAAAAATGGTGCCCTGCCACTGGAAAACATAAGGGCAGTCAGTGCCGGCGCCAAAACAGTTCCCGTGTTGTTGCTGAATTCTCCCCTAGCTCAGGAAACTTCATCCTGCAGGCAGAGCCCAGGATGCCCGGAGTTCAGAACACTGCCCAGTGGCGTCCTGTCTGTAGCCATGGAAACAGAGAGACAGTCGCCTTCCTGTCTGCTTTCATTCGGGAGACATCTTGCTGTCAGCAGCATTTAAAGTTAGCTTTAGAAAGCAAGGCAGTCCACATCTTCTCTTTTGACACCAGGCAAAAAGCTTCATGGCATGAAGGTAGCCATCCGGATCCCAGCCCGGAGCCTGTCACTCAGGTGGCCATCCTCACTCAGATGGCGCGCCTTCCCTGCTGGGGCTTTCCGCAGTGCTGTCTAGGGTTCTCAAGAGTCCACCATTAATGCTGCTGTATTCAGAACTTATCCCAAGATTCAGGGGATAGGACAGGGCACGGGGCAGCTTAGGTGTGCACAGGCGACCTCCAGGCCCATGTGCAAACTACAGACAGGCTCTGTGGTGAGGACCAACTCCCATCTGTCCCCAGGCACAGGCTGCCTAGCAAGTCTTTGAGAATCTTCTGCAGGTAGCATAGCAGGATGCCAAAGTAAAAAGCCCCCCACTAAGAAGGAAGACAGACAGACAGACAGACAGGCCCACAGGCAAAACTTCCAACTAGGAGGTAAAGCAAATTCTGATGGTCTTGGCTTAGTAGTGGCCAATTACATTCCCTGGGATTAGGGACCCAGTGTGGCACTGGCCTGACCCATATTCATTCTCCACAGGACTCGTGTCCCCAGAGAATTGGAGAGATTATTATTATTATTATTATTATTATTAATTATTATTTAATAATAATTATATTATATTAGTTAATAATAATAATAATAATAATATGCATTTTGTGAAACACTAAAGGATGTTCTGGCAATGACAGACTGACAGACAAAAGAACTGTTGCTTCATCCCCAGAAAAGAACAACACACAAAAGCAAAACAAAAACACCAGAATTGGCAGTTAAACAATTGGTAAATTCTGGAAAACAAACCTAGCACTAGAAAAGTCAAGGTCCAGGTTAAGGCACTTGTCATCCCGGAGAGAATAAGAACTTTGTAAACAAGGTTCGGTTGTCACCAAAGGCCATTCAAATGATTAAGCTCGCCTTGTCCCGTTTTTTAAAAGCCATCGGCAGGTAGTTGAAACAGGCCAGTAGCCGGCGTCTCTGTCTTAGGCTGTGGTCTCCCCGACAAAAGCATACCAGAGGCAAAGCTTTTGAGAGTGACCCCAGAAAGCAGATGGCAAGGCATCAAGTTTTGGCAGAGGCAGGGACAGCTCTCAGGAGAGAACCCATGCCCTGGCGTTGAATTTGAGTTGGCCGCAAGGATACAGGCAAGCATCGGACAGGTCCACCTCAGAGTCCTAATCAACACACAACACTACCTCAAGGTCTCAGTGTGTTTTCTCCTTGAATGGGATTTTTTTTTTAAAAAAAAGCAACCTGAGTTAATGGTAAGTTATGATTGGGGTGTTTTTAAAGTAGACAGTAATAGTATTAGGTAGGGGCATAGATTGGAATAGGCCCCTAGTAAAGAGCACACAGCCCAGTAAGATAGCCAAGCCAAAAACCTATAACCAGACATGGTGGCATGCGCCTGTTACTCTGGTATGGGAGGCTGAGGCAGTCTTGGGAGCTGGAAACCACACTGGAGTCACATAGTGAGTCCCTGTTTCAGAGATTAATCATTAGCGAAGCTCCGCGCTACTGTGCTGACTGGTTTTCTGTCAAGTTAACACAGGCTAGAGTCATCTGAGAAGAGGAAACTCTAGTTGATAAGATGCCTCCATAAAAATCAGGCTATAGGCAACCCTGTAGGACATTTTCTTAATTTGTGGTTGATGGAGGAGGACCCAGCCCATTGTGGGTGGAGCTTTTTCCTGGGCTCCAGGATCTGGTCTTGCTGTATAGAAAAGCAGGCTGAATAAACTGTGAGAAGCAAACCAGTATGTAGCACTCCTCCGTGGCCTCCGCATCAGCTCCTGCCTCCAGGGTCCTGTTCTGATGTCCTTGGATGCTGAACTGTAATGTGGAAGCTTACGCCAAATAAACATTTTCCTCCAGAGTTGCTTTGGTCATGGTGTTTCATCACAGCAATAGTAACCCAAACTAAGACTGATACATGTGAAGAAAGGAAGAGATGGTGTTTGCAATCCTTGGTAGCAGGACATCTCTTCTTAGAACAGACAATAAATGTTTACCAAACCAAACCAAAAAAAAAAAAAAAAAAAAAAAAAAAGAGTCCTGCCTAGTTTGGGAATGGTGGCTGTGATCGTGGTTCTCTCTTCTGGTTTGTTGGAGCTGCAGATTTGAACCTAGAGCTCACACTAGGTGAGTACATCCCCAGGCCTCTAGTTAATTTTTATTTTAATCAGTGTATAAGCTTTCTAGGTAGGCTTTGAACTTGTGATCCCCGCGCCTCAGCCTCCAAAGTAGGTGGGATGTTAGACCTGTACCACCAGATCTGGATACCGGCCAAAGGGGCTCTGCATTGTATAGTTTCTATACATTTAGCAGTGGATCTTCCGTGGGATGATCTGAAGAGGACGGATTGTCCCCACCCACGAATCTCGAAGCTCTCTGGGTTTTTCTATGCAGACACTAGAAAAAACTGACTGAATGATCACAATTGGATAAAGGGAGCTTTAGATGTAGCTCAATGGTAGGGCACCCTTAGCACATGTTTGTCCCTGGGTTCGATTCATTAGCATGGTAACAAATGGATAAATAAATAAAACAGAAACAACAAAGGAGGGGGAAGATTCAGGTAACGGCAGAGGTTTTTGTAAGAGCCAGGAATCTCAGAAAACAGGCTGCCATTTTTTTTCAACATTGCCAGAAAAAAAAAAAAACCAAACAAACAAAAACAAAAAGAAACAGGTGCTTTGTGAAGTTAAAAAGGCTCTCTGGAACTCAACCTCTTTGTAAAAGTTCAGAAAAATTAATTTCACCTTTGCGGGAGTGAGCAGCAATAAAGGACTCGGCTCTTCTCCCATGCAAGGTGCTTTTAATGAAGAATAGATAACAAGGAGTGAAACAGCATCCCCGGAGAGAATGAAAGAATGCAAGAGAGAAACCACACCTACAAAACAAAAGGCTACAAGGGAGCATGTCAACACACAAAGAAATAAAGACAGTGACGTCAGATCTGAAGACCCAGCAGAACTCCACAAAGAGAAGAATCCAGACACAGGACCATGAATCCAGGGAGGAGCCAGCTTACGAGGAAAAGTAGAACTGGGGTAGGATACAAATAAAGCTTTAGGAGAGAGAGAGAGAGAGAGAGAGAGAGAGAGAGAGAGAGAGAGAGAGAGAACAAGAATCAAAGAAATCGGACGGGACCCAAAAGATTAAAGAGAAAGTGACAAATTCTGGAAGAGGTCAAAGTGAGTCAACACACAGACAATAGAAACCCAGGAAGTAAGAAAATAAAAACGGGAAACCAAAGTAGGGAAGAGAACTCACTGGAAGCTGCTGTTCACGAAAGCAGTCCAGAAACACAAAGAAAAACCAAGGTTTGAAACTACACAAGGAAAGATCACATAACATGTGCCCCAAAAATATTGACCCAGAATGACCCATGCCAGGTCACAATCTCCTAAAATGATGGAACTTCAAGGAAAAAGAAAAATCTTTTGAGTATCCAAGCATTAAAAAAAAAAAAAAGAAAGAAAGAAAAAGAGAAAGAAAGAGAAAAAAGAAAGAAAGGAAACAAAAAATCACAAAGCACAGGAGCTGAGGAGAGCTAAGAAGCTGAAAATGTTCAGTGTATTTCTCATTGTGGTGCTTTGCAGGGGAAAGTAGAGGAACATACTCCTGAAGCCTGAGAAACACACGTGAGCCAACATCTTATATCTAGAAAAATTCTTACAGGTGTGCAAGGAAGAATTTTGGAAAGAGTGTTTCCATGAGTCCTTCCTGAGGAATTTTCTGGAAAATTCATTTCAGAGAGCCAAAGATGATTAGGGCAGTATCAACATAGGGAGGTAAATATTCAATGTATAGTTCTGAAATTAAAAGCAAGGAATAAGGGGCTAGCAAGATGGCTCAGCAGAGAAAGGTGCTTGCCATCAATATTGGTGACCTGGGTTCGAATCCCTGGGATCCACATGGTGAAAGGGAAAACCTGACTCCCAAAAGGTGTCCTCTGATCTCAAGTACCCACACACAAACTTCTACGAGTGCACTGTGGCACTCATGCGCTCGCGCGCGCGCACACACACACACACACACACACACACACAGCTGCTTGTATTATGAATGCTAATTATGTTCCCCAAAAAACTGCACAAGAGGGACTGCATGTAGCGTCTGGGAACCTGCCCCCACTTAGTTCTGATTGTTAAATGAAGATGCCAGCAGCCAATAGCTGGGGAGGACAGGCAGAGGCTGAAATTTAGGATTGCCCAGGCTTGGGACCCTGCAGGAGAGGAAGAAGATCTGCCATACTTTAGGAGAGTGTGGAGAGAGGGGGACACAGAGGTTGTCATGGGGTAGAGAAGCAAGGAGAGCACCCCAGTCTCTGGGCCAAGAAAGCGTGGGCCAGACAGGTATGAGCAGCCGAGACGGAACACAGAAACAAGTAAGTTGTAGGTCAGAATGATTGGTGGGAGGTAGATTCCAGCAGCCTGGGGGTTAGGCAGTCACCAAGCTATTGGGTTGCACAAGGTGTATTACAATATAAAGGTTGCGTGTGTGTGTTTTTCATTCTAGAACGCAAACCACTGAGGCAGGTAGTACACCCTCCCCCGATGGGATTTATTGATTAATAACTAATACAACACACATAACACCCCGAATGGGAACAGGAGGATCTGGGGATTGACAAGAAAGACCATAGTATATACTGAGTGGAGAGTCTGACAATACAGAGATAATGCAGCTGTCTATACATTGAGGGATAAAAGAAGGAGAGAAGGATATAGGAAAAAATGTTTAACTTTTCCTTTTATGCCGTCGCTTTATGCTTTATACTGACCATTCTATGGGTGACCTGGGGTGGGGGATGGTAAAGGAAGTGAGCTGGGCCTTCTGAACCTGTTGTCCCCAATGTGTCTGGGAGCCAGCAGGCTTGGGTAAGAAAAAGGAATGCGGGTATACGGTGGTTGGGATCTGAAATGGCTCCCAGAGGCTCCTGTGCTGAGTGTTTGGTTCTGAGTAGTCCTGTTTGTTTGTTTGTTTGTTTGTTTGTTTTGAGGGTAGGTTCTGGAGATTTGGGGAAGAAATCTAGTTGAAGGAGATAGGATGGTAGGCACATGATTTTGAAAGTCAACCTGGTTCCTCTGTCCTTTCTTCCCTCTGCGCTTTCTGACCAGCATGAGGCGAGCAGGCTACTCCTCTGTGGACTTCTCCAGTGGTGATGTTCAGCCTCGCACAGGCCCCGAACTGATAACGCCAGGTGACTGTCAGTCGGAGTCTTTGTAGGCATGAGCTAAAATAAAGCCTCCGTTCCTCTGCCAAGCGTGTGGTCACAGCCGTGGAAAGAGTAAGAAAAACAATAATCTTGAGTTTGAAATGGAAGAATTATTACATGTGCACTAAAGCTTTTAAAGTGTGTGTGTGTGTGTGTGTGTGTGTGTGTGTGTGTGTGTGTGTGTGTGTGTGTGTGTGTGTGTGCAGTACCCACAGAGGCCAGAAGATGGCGGTCTTGTTCCCTGGAGTTTGGAGTTACAGCTGGTTTTAAGCTGCCTGATGAACTGGGAATCAAATTCTCGTTCTCTGAAAGAATAAGAAATGCTTTAACTGCTGACCCATCTCTCTAGCCCTAGCCCTTCATTAGGCTTTCATTATTTATTTCCTTATTTATCTATCTTTAAAAAAAAAAACTGTATGTGGGTATTTTGCCTGCATATATGTCTGCACACCACATGCTTGCAGTGTCTGTGGAGGCCACAAGAGGGCAGCACCTCTGGTTCCAGGGGTTATAAGCCACCAAGCAGGTACTGAAAATTCAACTCAGGTCCTCTTCAAGAGCAGCCATTGCTCTTAACCCTGAGCTACCCCTCCAGCCTTGTGTTTGTTTGTTTGTTTTAAATGCAGTTGCACTGAACTTTTAAAGTGGCCTTAGGGTCTTAAAGAAGTCAACTGGAAAGTCTAGTTCCCATGTGCCTTCTGCCGCAGATTCACAGCACCTCCCACCATCAGCTGTGGTTTGCTCACTGTAACCAGTATGTAAGCATTGATGGACATCAGGCAAAGCCCACGGTCTATACTGAGATCCACACTTCATTGTATGTTTGAGACGCGAGAGTGTGCATTTACTATTACACAATGTTGTTCAGAATGACTGTGTCATTTTTTTCCTCCCTTCCTGCTCTGTCTGTCCATCCCCCCTCCACCATCAGATAGACCCTAGCAACCCCTGGTCTTCTCTCTGTCCTCTATAACTTCATCTTTTGTGGAACATCACGTAGGTGGGACCCTACAGTAGATGCCCTTTTTTTCCGGAATGGCTCCTTTTGCTTAGCAATGTGCATTTTGATTTTTTTGTTTCTTAAGACATTCCTGGGCTTGCCGACTCATTTCTTTTCATGGTTTTGGATGTTCTGGATAATGATCTAGTATCAGATGCATCAGTACTTTCCCACAGTCTCTGCCTATCTTCCCATGATCTTGACACTTAACACTTTGTGAAAAATAAAAAAGATAGTGGATGGATGGGTGATAGAGAGACAGACAGGCAACAGTGCAAGACAAGACGTCTTACAGAGATGGAGAGGTTTGGAAGACACCCCAGCAGAGGCTAAAATGTTGAATTCAAAAGGCATAATGTGATGGTTTGTATATGCTCAGCCCAGGGAGTGGTAGGCCTTGTTGGAGTAGGTGTGTCACTGTGAGTGTGGCTTTAAGATCCTCATCCTAGCTGCCTGGAAGCCAGTCTTCTGCTAACAGCCTTCAGATGAAGATGTAGAACTCTCAGCTCCTCCTGCACCATGCTGCCATGTTCTTGCCTTGATGATAAAGAACTGAACCTCTCTGAACCTGTAAGCTAGCCCCAATTAAATGTTGTCCTTTATAAGAGTTGCCTTGGTCATGGTGTCTGTTCACAACAGTAAAACCCTAACTAAGACACCTGAGAAGCACAGGCGAGAGCCATCTGTAAACATTTTAATTGTAGTGGATTGAGCCCCATCAGATATGGTTCAACCTTTAATTCTTAAATACACTCTCACCTTTCAGAGGATGAAGAACAAATTCATTCTCTCAAAACAGCTGAGTAGGCTCAGTAACCCACACCTATCATTCCAGTACAGTGGATGTGGAAACAGGAGGATTGTAAACTCAAGGCCAGTCTGTGCTATAGGGTGGGTGGGACCTTATCTCAAAACACGAGACTGGCGTGTGGCAGAGAAGAAGCATGGGGTCCTGCTGCCTTTAACATGTAAACGCTTCCACTGGGTAGCTCACTGGTGACTGACGAAGAGTGGAAATAATGTCTTACCATAGGAATCTAGACAGTAGAAACTCGGAGCATCAAAAAAAAAAAAAAAAAAAAAAAAAAACCAAAAAAAACAAAAAAAACAAGCCCCCATGCTGGGTGTCTAAGGGGCACACTCAGGTGTGTGGGTGTGTGTGGGTGTGAGAAAGCCATCAAAATAGAAGACGGTATTCACCCAGAACAGTCAGAAGAGCATCCCGAATGGTGGTGCGTGCCTTCCATCCCAATACATGGACAGCTAAGGCAAGATAGTTGTTGAGTTTGAGGCCATTTTGGGCTCAAACATATAAGCAGAAAGTCAGGCGAAGGGTCTTTGTCACGGAACTTGAAGGGGGGACTTTTGGGGAGGATGGGGACATTTTATCCTTGGTCTATATGGCTTCTATTACCATTGCTTAAGTTATGCCCCTGCTCGACCTGCGTTTGTCTTAGTCTATGATAAATCTATTTCTTTTTGGTTTTAAGAGTTGAGAGTTTCATATGATGTATTTTGATCGGATTCACTGCCGTCCCGCAACAACACCCAGAGCCTCCCACCCCCGTATCCACCAGACTTGGTGTCTTCCGTGTTTTGTTTTGTCTTTTAACCCGTCAAGTCCAATTTGTGCCACCCTTATACTTTTGGGTGTGCAGCTGTCCACCAAGCATGGTCAACTTACCAGCTGTAGGTGGGGTCCTGTGCCCTCCTCCCCCTCCCTGCTAGAGGTTTTGTCTGGCTTGAGCTTGTTGTACAGGTCATTGTGTGCTGTTATAACTGCTAAGAATTCTTCGTTTTGCTACTTTGGATTCGAACTTTGCTTGCTTGCTTTGTTTGGTGTTTGTGACAAGTCTTCACTATGTAGTGCTGGCTGTCCAGGAACTCATTGTGTAGACCAGGCTAGCCCTAGACCTACAGAGATCCTCCTGTCTCTGCCTCCCAAGTGCTGGGATAGAAGGCGAGAGCAGCCGCACCTGGCCCTGCTGTCAGTTCTTGTGGGCAGCTGCCCTGCTGTATCTGGAAAACATCCCTCCCCCCCACTTTGGTGTAATCAGTTGTCACCTCTGGCCTTTTCAGTCTTCTCCCCAGCTTTTCTGCAGTGACCCTTGAGTCTCGGGAGGAGGCGATGTGATATAGATCTCCAGCTAAGAGCTGAGCACGGCAGATTCTCTTCTTGTCTACACTTTGACCAGGTTTTTGTGCTTATCCAAGTCTAGGACTTAAGGAACCTTTGTTGATGAGGGTTCAGAGATGCCGGGGCCTGTGGGAATAATGATAAATCACGACTCCCCGTGGCTTACTAATAAACATATTTCTCTTGTCAAACAATTTTAAAGTATATTTTTCTATTTTATGTGTATGAGTGTTTGCCCATAGCTGTGTACCACACACGCCCAGTATCCAGGCAGGCTGAAGAGGGCATCAGATCCCCTGGAACTGGAGTTACAGATGGTTGTGAGATACTATTCAGGTGCTGAGAACAGAACCCGGGTCCTCTGCAACATCCTCTTACCCAGCGAGCCATTTCTCCAGCCGCCCGTATTTCTTAACATTTGTTCTCCAGTTCACAGCTTATTCCTCATTCTGCACACACCCAGCAGCAACGGTGGCAGCAGTGACTGAATTCCCATCGTGATTCCTTGGGCCACTTGAGATGCAAAGTTTCTACCAGAACATAAGGTCTGGAGGTCACAGAACACACTTGCATGTTCATTGCCGAAGTCTCAGATGAACCTAGCAGCCCAAGAAGTGTTAGTTGAGGGGATAGCGGATATACAGCAGAGACCAGACTGGGGTTCTTCCCTATATTCTGTGAAATGTGCTGTCAATCATCCGAAAGCCCATTTGACCCCACAACGAAGGCCCGGTTCCCCTTTGTCTCTGAGCCAATGACATTTGTGTAGCTAAGGTCATTTCAAGGTTCCTTGGGCCACCACCCCTCTCATCATCTAGAGCCCCAAAAAACTTCTCTGTTCTCCACCCCCATCTATAAAGGATGTCTTAAAGTCGCCAAAGGAGATCAGATAGGAACTGCTTGAGCCAGGTGAGTTTTGGTACCCAGGGCTCCTCCGAAAGACATCAGGGAAAGATGGTACACACCTAGCTGTCGGGGTGGGTGGGTAGTGTGTTTCCTTTCTACCTCCCACCCAGGTCCCAACTCTAGGTCTTTGGACCCTGTCCTGGTTCGCTCTGTTGCTGTAATAAAACACTCTGACTAGGGTTGGCTTTATTTCATTCTTCCCGACCACAGTTGGTCACCAAGGGAAGTCAGGGCGGGAACTCAAGGCAGGAACCTGGAGGACAATCCCTACCTACTGGTTCACTCTCCATTGTGAGAACAAAGCTTGCCCATTGGCTTATGTTTAGCTGGCTTTTTCTTATTCAGCCCAGGATTACCCACCTAAGGGGTGGTGCTACCCTTAGTGTGCTGGGCCCTCCTACATCAATTAATTATCAAGACAGACCTCCCCACACATGGTCACAGACCCTTACGACCTAGGCGATTCCTTAATTGGGGCTTCCCTCAGATGACTGTAGGTTGGGTCAGTTTGACAAAGCTGACCAGGACAGAGCCCAACACCATGGGGTTCCCAGGAGTATCTTCAAACAAATACGCAACCCATACTACCTTCATTCCAGGTTATCCAAATCTAGAGCAGGTCAGAAAGGCAGCATCCATGGACCAAACTAGACGAGATCTAAGTTACCAAGACCTGGGTGATTCCTGATACCCCTTCCTGGTCTGTAACTATTCAGTAGGTGGGACACCTGAGTACCAGAGGTGGCTCATCATGACAACTGGAATAGAGTAACAGGTTCTCTCATCTCTGTTTCCCATCTAACCAGCATTGGCTGAATCCTCTAGGGCTGGGGTGGACCCCCTCAGCTCAGCCTCGAAAGAGAGGAATGCTGTTGGGTCAGGAAGCAGTTTCTCTCATCTGGCATTTGCTTGACAGTTGTCTTCCGAGTCCACAGAGGCCTCACACTCCTGTAAATACACATCTCTTTCCTCATTCCCAAGAGACAAACTCCACAAATCCTGAGGACCGGAGCTCTGTACCTCACTTCTTCCAGAAAGCCATCTATTCCCTGTGTGCATATATAGTATTAGTCTGTTTCATCTTCCTGTACACAACCTCCCCACCCCCAAACTGGATACTTTATAATAATAATAATAATAATAATAATAATAATAATAATAATAATAATAATTAATAATAATAATAATAATAATAATAATAATAATAATAATAATAAGAAGAAGAAGAAGAAGAAGAAGCCCTTTTTGGAAAGGGTTGAGCAGACCCATCTGCTGGGCCTCTGGTAAGGGCTTCCTTGTCGCCATCACTTCCTGACAGACGGCATCATGGGGGTGGACCATGCAGATGGGCCGATCGTATGAGGAGACATGAGTAGACAGGAAGGAACCAGCTTGCTGTTGTCACACAGCCATCTATTTGGGAGAACAGTCCCACACGAGCTCCTTTCACCTCTTCCAGGGGTCAACCCCCACAACGACCTAGCCAAGCACCACCAGACACCCATCTCCCAACAACCCCATTCTGGGGACCAAGCTTCTGATATGCGGGGAAGAGAAGCTACGGGACGCGATTCATCGAGTTTCCAGGAGTTGACAGGAATCCCTTTGACTCCATCATCCTACGACGTCAGGCACAAAGTGAACGAGATGTGATGGGACTTAACCTCTGAGCTTGTGGCCCGGCCAGTGGGCAGGGGACTATGACTGAGATACGTTTCTCTTAGGTAACCCCTTCACTACCAGTTAAATACAGTGAATCCAATTTAAGAGTGTCCCCCAGGAAGCATAAACTCATTTCATTGTGCCATATAATCCCCTATAATGGGAAACCGGTAATGACAGTACCAACGGCAGGTGCAAAAGGCGGGTTTACATCAATAGAACATTCGATTCTAATTAATCTCTTCACAGCCGATGTAATTGAGTCATCATGGGGACCACCGGACTCGCCCCCCCACTCCCCACACCTCACCGTTACATTTGACAGCCCTGCCACCCTCCTCCCCCCCCCCCCCCCCGTGTTAGGATCCATCAGGAAACAAAGGCGAACCCTTGCCGATAGCATCTCAGGCGATGTGGGGTTGCGGAAGAATCTCTTTATTTCTATCACGGAGTTATTACTGACACGGTAGGCCCCGGGAGCTGAGTCTCAGAAGCCTCTCCTCTGTATGTAAATAGCATCCTGGTTTGTTATTTATCTCTCGTCTCTCCTCTGCCCCCAGGGTTTTTTCTTCTTTTTTTTTATAAATTCTGAGGACATCACAAGGGTCAGGTCTCTCTCGGTTCCCACAGCACTCTCCACTTTAGCAGCATAAGAAAGAATTATGAGACTGGCGAGGCTCTTGCCCCGAATGTGGGTGTATGTCTTGTCGGCCTCTGTCCTCCTAGGTGAAGGGGATAATTCATGCATGGGTGACAGCCAGTTTAAACGCGGTCCCTGTGCAGACTCAAGGAAATGCGCAGACTTCATAAACTCCCGGCATTGCTTCATCTGATCCATTTCCTCAGTAGCTTTCTTCCCCTGATGCTAAACGGCAGTCATTGTCAACGTTGAGCAAAGTCACGGCAGCCTAATGTACGGAGTTAACTCTGTTAATTAAAATGCTCCTGCCATGCTGGTTTCTCAGGGCTTTATTCTCGGCAAATGTGAGCACACAGCCAAAAGTCAGCGTTCAGGCCAACTCTGAACAAGCCAATCAGAGATGGGATGGGGGGAGGGGCTCTGCCCATCAGAGAACCAACACAGCATCATAGAGCTACCTCAGTCCTTCCGAGGGTGCACGAGGGTGGTGTCCCCTGAGCCCTTACTGACTCCCACTGGGCTCCACCTCTTGACAGTCTCAGCGCCTCATAGCATCGCCACACTGAGTCTGAGGGCCCAGCAGCCACGTCCCACCCCCAGCATTGTGTTTCAGCCCGCTAAGACTCCTCAGCCCCATCATCTCACGCGTGTGCCGTGGAAAGTCCCACATTTTTAAGCTGTACCCTGGAGGCGAGCCCATAATTTCAAAATCAAAAAAGGAGCAGCATGGGGCAGGACAGATGGCTCAGTAGTTGAGAGTGTGCCCCGCTCTTAAGAGGACCCTGGGTCGCTTCTCTAGAGCCACAGCTGATTCACAAATATCCTGTAACTCTGGTGGATTTGGCGCCCTCTTCTGGCCTCTGGAGGCCCTGCACTCATGTGCACGTGCTGTGCCCACGGCACATATTCATGATTAAAAATAAATATAAAATCTCTGAAAAAAAAGAATGAGCAACTTGTAGAATGTATCACCCTTATTTCCTAGCTGTAGATGTCACATGACAATCAGTCCCAGTCTCCTGATACTATGACACATGCTCACCCCTATGGACTGCATCCACAAAACGTGAGCCCAATAAACCTTTTCTCCCACGGGTCGTTTTTATCTGGATAGTTTATCACAGCCACAGGAAAGGTAGCATATGTGTGTGTGTGTGTGTGTGTGTGTAGTGTCAGGCAAGAGGCTGGACCATCCAGAAGTCAGGGGTGCCGATATGTAATGTGATACTTAGACAAGATTTCTCGGTGAGTCCTTACAAACTGCTAAGTGGGAGGTGTTGAGGGCAGGAATGGCGTGGGGTGATGATAGACATCCCATTAGCATGGAGGCCCGAGCCCCTGTAAACCTAAGCAATGCAGAGAGAGAAAGCACAGAAAGTAGGCAGAATCAACCATATTGTACAGACTTGGAAATATAACTAATTTGATTATATATATATATATATATATATATATATATATATATATGTACATATGTGTGTGTTATATATATGATATTAAACATTTATATTATATATAATATATACATCACACACATGTTTATATACATAATAATGTATATGTGTGCTCATATACATATTATATTATATAGAGAGGCATATATGTGTAAATTATATACATAATATGTTAGATACTTATATATCATATTACTTATGTATATATAATTAATTACATATTTATTAATACATATTATATAATCATAGTATACAATATATTTTATGTTTATTATATACAATTATGTATATTATATGTAATAAATATAATTACATATTGTATATGTGTGTTGTATGCACATACATATTATATTTTTGTATGCACATATATACATGTGTATTATGTATACATAATATATAATTAAAATAATATGTTGTATGTGTATATATATATAATATATAATTAAATTTCTTGTTTCATACTTCAAATAAAAAGGGTAGCTTTCTGCTCTGCGTTTCCACCTTATTTGGAGGTTAGCCTCTTGTTTCTGGGGTAGTTCCGAGTTTCTGAACAGCATAGGCAAAGCTCTGAGTACTCTCGGGTGAGCACATCACCAGGTAGAGCTGTGACCATCCACCATCGGAGGAACAACCCCGTCTACCCAGCAGCCCACTGCCCACATCACCCATGGCCTCCCCTTTGCTATCTACCAAGTCTAAGACCCCAGCCACAGTCCAGGGTTGCATTTGTATAGAACATGGATGTCCCTGATGTCCCATAATTCACTGTTGCATTGCCTCCAACCCATCCAAAAGCCAGAACCTGAGTGGGGTTTGGAATAGAGCCCAGAGAGAATCCACCACTTGAACTGGATTCCTTATTAGAGCTTATGATCAGGGTTTACATTAAGGATTATTGTATCCCTGGACATTAAAGTCGTAGGAAAATCCTTAGTTTTTAAATGTGCACCCCTCTGTCTAGATCCCCCACAGAACCCCCGCTGCTTCTTCTCATCCCCTGCCCCTCAGGCCCAGCTTTTTGCCTGCTTGCACACTGCCACGTCTGTGGCTCCTGCTGGGGGCAGTGGGTGTCTGCTCTGTTGAGCCGCTTCTCTCTTCTTCTCCCGATGGAGACCTGGTCTTGCTGTGTTTGCTCTTCCGCTCCTGTGTGGAATGGGTATGAAGAGGTCTGATCGCTGTTCTGAGGGTGGGATGGGGAGAGCGAGAAGATGCTGGCTAGGCAGTACAAGAGGGGCACTCGCTGCCTCCCCAGCCGATGCTCACACCGTACTCGGGAGGTCCAGCCATCTCCAACCTGTGGGAGAGCATTGTGGTCCCGGGCTCACATAGGCCTGAGCCAGTGGAATTCATGGTAGGGAATAGGATTGGCGGAATCTCGCCCACCAAGGAGATTGATTTGCGGGGGTGGGTCGTAAGTTATGCCGGAGGCCAAAGCCACAGTCCCTTGAGACTGGGGAAAGTTACTTTACCTAGATCATTCTTTATGTCATGTGCAGCAAGAACGACCATGTACAGCCATGTGCTTCCTGGAAGAGCAGTGAGGACCGTGGACTTCTGTAGGGTGAGACAGGAAGGTGCGGGGTTGGGGGAGGGGTGGGGTGCTGCCTTGTGGCTCAGTAGTCCGGACAGGGCGTTGACGTCAGACAGGAAACAGCTTGGTCTCTGCCTTACTTGAACCCTTCAGGTAAAGGCAGAAACCTACTCAGTGCTGCTCAGGCCCCCGTGCTAACCTGACTATAATAAACGACCGACTATGAGACTGTCTTCCATCAAATGCCTGCACCGTTCCTGGCCCCACTACCTGTCACGTGACAACTTGTGAAGTCTTACCTGGTCACCCCACCCAAGTCTCTGATGGGTCCTCTACCTCTAAAATACATGACTCTAAACTACATCTGGCCGAAGACGTCCAACCCACCGCTTGCGGACCCCACCACGCAGTCCTCACTCTGGACCCAAGGCCGGCTTCTCCTTCCTCACCCCTTCCCCTGAATGTGTGATCTTTCGTCCTAAAGAACCTGCTCACACTAATCCTCAGCAACACTCCTATGCCGTGCACCCCTAACCCTATCCGCCATTAACTCTTCTCTAGTATCCTTTGAGCATCTTAGCCTGTGCAATATGTCAAGAAAAAAAAGGAAAGACACAAAGAAAAATAATAATAAGAGAACTATTTCAAAGCACTCAATAAATTAAAAAAAAAAAAAAGAACAGGGTATCAAAACCAGAAATAGAACTGAGATCCACCGTTGTCTATATGCAAATGATAACCAACTAAATATGATGGGGGGAAGGGCTGTTCCATTCACCATAGCAACTAAAACATAAACTATCCAGGAATAATAAAGCAAAAGAAATTTACAGCATCTCGAATTAAAAAAAAAAAAAAAGAATCTATAAAATGTCAGTGGGATACAAAATATGAGCTTCATAAATGGAGAGACGGTAAAGCCTACAGAGACCTGATAATAAAAATACTTCAAACTCCTCCCTAAACCAATCTCTAAGTATTTCCAATAAAGGTCCTAGCTGGATTCAGGGGGAAGAAGCTGGTAAAAATCAATGAGAAGGAAGCCAACTGACTAAGATGTGCTCAGAATTAAAAGGAGGAGGAGGAAGATTGAGGAGGAGAAGTAGAGGAAGAAGAGAAGGAAGAGGGGAGGAGGAGGGAGACGACTCTGGAAAGATGGTTCAGTGGTTAAGCTGCTCTTGTAGAGGACCCAAGTTTGGTTCCCAGCACCCACAGGGCAGCTCACAACCATCTGTAAGTCTGGTCTCATAGGATCCAGCACCCTCATCCGGCCTCCTTGGGCTTCTCTATGTCTATGTGCACAGACACACACCCAGGCACACACACACACATGCACGTAAAGCATTTTTGTAATATAAAAAGGAACAGTAAAGGTAGATTTGTGTTAGTGGATATCACACTGTAACAGAGATGCTTGTTGGAAACAGTGGGTAACTAAAGCGGTCCCCTCTCCTATGTACAGAGCTGGGGTTGCCAATAGCCATCATGAACGTTAGCCTAGGGATTTCTATCTGCCAGGCCTGGGGCTAAGGACCTTGCACCTTACCTCATTTAAATCTTGACAGTACCCCATCTAATGACCCCCTGAGCTTACATAGAAACCAAGGGTGTTAGTTAATGACCATGCAGAGCAGTACAGAATTAGAAAGGAGATAAAACCACTGAAAAGGGCGCCGTGTTCTTTAGAGGTTTCTTGTCGAACCTCCAAAATTGAACCCTAAATGTGGGCGGGTGGTATTTTATGATAAGCCTGGGGTGGGAGTGGCATGGAACCCTACTACTCAGGTGGCTGAGATCGAAGAACTGAGAGTTCAAGGCTACCCTGGGCTACATGGTCAGATCTTGTTTCAAAATAACAAACTGACAGAGATAACTCAGCAGTAGAGCACTTGCTGAACATATGCATGACTCTGTGTTCAACGGCCCCCATACCCCAACGCCCCGAGACCCCACCCCCAAAATCAGGCATGGTAGATACTCACAGCAGTTTTCTTAGGAATAGCCAGAAACAAACGTGATGCAAATGGCCACCAACTGACAAGTAATTCACATGTGGTACGTTCACACCAGGGACTCTTACTTGGCCAGGAAAAATGGATGATGGTCTTAAAGATGCTTCAGCCCAGTATCTCGAAAACGCCACATTAACCAGAAGATGCTGGACCAAAGAAACTGGGCGCCCGATGATGCCATTTGCATGAAACCTCCATGAGAGTTACATCTACCAAGACGCAACGAAGGCTGTGAACGGCACTGGTGGAACATGGAGAGCGATTGCTTTAGGGGTCCAGGCTTTCCTTGGGGGGGGGTGATAAAAATGTCTCAAAACTAGATAAAGAAGAAATAAATATACTAAATGCTCCGGCGTCTGTGTGTGTGCACACGCATGTGCGCACACCTGAAGTCGTTTTGCGATATAAATTTTACCTAAAAGAGAAACACAGGATGCCACTGTCATAAGACTGGTTCTAACAATTTAGATGGCTGGTTATTGTAGCCATGGTATCCAATGAATCATACTTCCCTGCCCCGTGTCTGTCTGTCTGTCTACCTGTCTGTCTGTTTGTCTGTCTGTCTGTGTGGCTTTGTGGCTTTTGTATCAAGCAGTAGACTCTACCTTTGACCTAGATGGGCTTCAGTACTTGCTTTGACTAACACCCCCACCCAGCTCCAGGCCCCACACCATTTGAGTCTTCTGCCTTAAGGGAAGTACCAACTTCCACCTCAAGAGACACTGCAGGACACAAGCAATGCAGACAGAGCATGCCAGTAATCTCAGGAGGCTGAGACAGGAGGATTAATGCAAGACCAGCTTCCGAGCTTCATAAATGAATTCCGGGACCAAGGTTAGTTACCCTCCTCTCAAAACGTGGAAAACTCAAGCAAGCAAGCAATCAAGCAAGCAGGCAAAAAATGAATTGCAACTGTTTGCTTTGTGAGCCTGGAGCCATCAGACCACCCACTATGCCAAGGTGAAGCCCGATGAGGCATCCCAGGGATTCTGAACAGCCTGGCAGCCTCATTCTTGTATGTGTTCCCAGTTGAGTCCAACAGAAAAGACAGCCAGCTGAACTAGGTCCAAATGTCATCCAGATGATTATATTAAAAAGTGTGAGGTCCAGTGGTTAAGAGCACTGACTGCTCTTCCAGAGGTCCTGAGTCCAAATCCCAGCAACCACATGGTGGCTCACAACCATTTGTAATGGGATCTGATGCCCTCTGCTGATGTGTCTGAAGACAGTGACAGTAGACTTACATACATGAAATAAATAAATAAATAGATTTTTTTTATATTTAAGTGTGGTAGTAAGCTACGGGGTGCTTTTCAGTGAGGACTGTTGGGCAGAAATAGATAAATGATAAATTTTTGGCTTCTGGGGGCCTTCTCTTCACCCCGGTGCAGAAATAAGATAAATCTAACTATTTGAGAAATTAAGATGTCGATGAGGTAAGTCACAGATAAATAAAACCCTTTTACCCAGTGGGATCCATCCTGGGGGCATATCAAAACTACCTGTCGAGTGAAAGTTCTCAGACTGGGTTGTGAGGGAGACACTGAGAAGCTCTTCGGGGAGTCTGGAGTTTATTAGAAGAGTAAGTGACACACTTAGGGCTCCTGGATTCAGTTCCCATCACCCTTGTGGCTGTGCTACTATTAATTCCAGCGCCAGGGTATTTGGCGCCCCCTTCTGGCCTCTGGGAGCACTGCACTCACGTGCCGAGCCCATACCTGTACACAGACACACAAACACATAACAGGATAAACCTGTAAAAAGGAAGCACCAAACGGGTAGTGAACATCATATGGACTTAGGGTGTTCATTGAAGCCCTCCTCATGATCCGTTAAAATAACCCAGATGCCAGTTATTGGAGATTCATAAAGTCCCTGGTATTGAAAGACACTAAAACAAGTTTCCGAACATCCAGACCCTGATTGGATTCACTTTTGGCAGCTATTTATGCCCCATTTGGCAGGGGGCGGGGTGGGCTGTAGCATTAGAATATCCCATCAGGTGCTGGGGGCTGAAGATCCAACCGAACACATCAGCCTCATCAAACCCGGGGCTGATTTCCTCTCCATCTGTCTGATTACCGTATTTTATTTCTCAAAACTCGGTGGAGAGAAAAGGGCATTGTTTATCGAACACCTCAAACGCCAACAAACCCCTCATCTTCTCTTGTTCATTCACAATAGGCCTGATTTGATGAACCATTAAAGCCCACCGTTTAGCAACCAAAAAAAAAAAAAAAAAAAAAAAAAACCTGGTTACCCTTTCTTTCCTCAAGGGCGGGAAGGGCTCCCTATGCAGACCTTCCCAGGAGGGGATGTGAGGTTTTGCATTCTGTCTCTCTGAAGCAACAGGGAGGGCAAGAAAAATCCAAATGCTAGGAAGTTAAGTCGGCTGGGTGTTCATAGTCAGCTACCTGGCAAATGGAAACTTAAAATAAGTACAGCAGCAGTGGAGGAAGGAACCAGAAGGATGTCCTTCTAAGACAGAAGCAGAGGTGACTGCGGGCATAACAGCAATCGTCAGAACGGATAAGAACCATGAGTTTGGAATCAAGCTGTCAGTCACACCGGTTGCCAAACTGGTGGAGAGAAGTGGGCAGCCTTGCTTGCAGCTGTGTGTGATGCTAAGAGTCTGCGAAATAGCTTTGCTGGATCCTGAAAATTTAGAAAACAACAGCTCAAAATAAAACAAAACAAAACAAAAAACCCTAAAAAAAAAACCCAACCCCACATTTTAGCCAGCAGTCTTAGCAGGAAAGAGAGAAGGGAGAGAAGGAGGAGGAGGAGGAGGAGGAGGAGGAAGAGGAGGAAGAGGAGGAGGAGGAGGGAGAAGAGGGGGAGGCAGAGAGCTTAAACTCATCAGCTTGAGCTCAACCCGAACAACATGGTGAAACCCCGAGAGAGAAACTTGTCAACCTAGTTGGATTGAGGCTATTGGGGAATGGCAAAGCATACTTTTCTCAGTCTGTCTATGATAGCATTCCTTGGAAGGGTTAACTAAACAAGGGAGACCCACCCTGAATGTAGGCAGTGCTATCCAATAAGCTAGGAGCCGGGGGGGGGGGGGGGACTGAAGGGTACAAAAGAGGAAGCCTTGGCATTCTCTCCCTCTCTCTGCTTCCTGTTCACTATAAGGTAAGCAAGGTTATACATCCACACCTTCCCCCATGGTGTGCTGCCTCACCACAACCCAGAAACAAGAAAACCAGCTAGCTATACTTTGAGGCCCCTGAAACCACAGGGTAAGATAAATCTATTTCACCTTTAAGTTGACTGCCTGAGGTGTTCTGTCCTAGTGACGCATACAACCATGTCAAAGCCAGCAAGGAAGCAAACAGATACCCGTGGACATGGCCTTAAGCCTGCTCTGACCGCAGGATGTCATGAGACGCACACTAACGGGCACTGAATTTGGTACCAGAAGTGGGATTGTTAGTGAGCGGTCTCTTTGAAGCACAATGGTCTGCCTGGGACAGTATGGGAGCAAGAAAGTTTTCCAACCCACACTGAGAAACCTTCCCACACGGATTTACATATCACAGAAGTAATCATTGGCGCTTGTTGGCTCCTTGCTCTAAGAGGAGCCCACGGAGAGTGAGGCTGTAGGAGGCACTGGTAATCAGACCAATCAGGTTCTCATTAGAGATGTGTTAGCAAAAAAAAAAAAAAAAAAAAAAAAAACAAAAAAACAAACAAACAAAAAAAAACTTGGCCAGAAGGAGCTTGTGATTCTGAGTCCCTCAGGACATCCAGCTCCCTCTGGGAACCCTCCCCAGGGCTTCTTTGCAGGGTGACCCCCCCTGTGTGGAGCTTTCTCCCATGCCCATCAGAAAACCCCAGGGCCAACAGTTCAACAGAAAAGAATCATGGGAGGTCAGACACCATTTTTTTTTTTTTTCTCTTGCTGTCTCATTGTCTCTGGGCAGGAAGTGATGTTACCAGCTTTGGAAGATGAGTACACCGGAATTCTGTTCTGGAAGTTTCTTTCTGGTGATGCTGGGGGTTGAATCCAGCGCCTTGAGGGTGTTAATTAAGTACTGTACAGCTGAAATGACATCTCGGGTGGCTCCAGAAGCTTCCTCCTCCCTCACTTCCGCCTCCTCTTCCTCCTCAGTACTGAGGATCAAGCTCAGCGTTGTGAGATTCCTAAGAAAGCACGCTGCCACCAAATCATGCTTCCATCCCTCGAAGGCCCTTCACATGGCTTTTCTTTTTCAGATTTATTCTAATTATTTTTAATTATTTGCATTTGTGTGCAGATACGTGTACGTGAATGAGGGTGTCCATGAAGGTCAAAGACATAAGAACCCCTTACAACTGGAGTTACAGGAGGTTGTGAGAGGCCCATCATGGGCGTCCAAAACCAAATCTGGCTCCTCAGTATGAGCACTACACACTCTTAACCACTGAGTCATCCATCCCTCCTGTCCAGCATGACCTTTCTTATAATAAAATTCTCTATGTCCACGGAATATGCTGAGATTTCATTAGAACTCGGCCTGTATTTGGCACCATGGAGACCAAGCTCAGAGGAAGTAGGCAAGCGTTCCCTCCAAGAAGGTAATGAGCTCTATGCCCAGTAGGGTGGTGACAGACTTTCCGTCGACATCAAGTCAGAACAGGTAGACAGGCAAGAGGGGGGCATCCTGCAAGCTTTATATCTCTGGTCCTTGGACTCTGAACACTGTTCTTTCAGAATGGGCTTCAGGGTGACTTTCAAAATCATTCCAAAGGGCACCCCAGTTAGGTGTGACGGTATCCACCTATAATTCCAGAAGACTGAGGGGGAGAGGACCACAAAGTCAAGTGTCACACAGTGAAATTGCACACACAACTCAGAAGTCCATTGTTCCCTGTAATTACAGACTCTTAGGTTTTTCTCTGTTTGTTTGTTTGTTTTTCTTCAAGACAGGGTTTCTCCGTCTTGGAATTCACTTTGTAGATCAGGCTGGCCTCAAACTTAACATCTGTCTGCCTCTGCCTCCAGGGTGCTGGGATTAAAGGCTTGATGAGTTTTTAATTAACTCATCTTCACTAAAAGGTAATAATTGAACACTACAAAGAATTAAGGATTCTTTATGATCAATAGGCCTCTTATCTATACCAGACCCCTGTCCTATGATGTGGAGGCAAACGCAACTGGCACCTTTATGAATCTTTCCAGAAACTGCCCATCCTCATGGAATCTCCTGTATGTATGCATGCACATATGTGTATGTGTGTGTGTGTATAGTGTGTATGTGTGTGTGTGTGTTTGTGTGTGTGTGTGTGTGTGTGTGTGTGTGAGAGAGAGAGAGAGAGAGAGAGAGAGAGAGAGAGAGAGAGAGAGAGAAGAAAGAGATGGTTTGCATATGTTTGGTCCAGGAGTGGCATTATTTGGAGATTTGGCCTTGTTAGAGTAGGTGTGTCACTGTGGGCGTGAGCTTAAGACCTAGCTGCCTGAAAGCCAGTCTTCTCCTATTCGCCTTCAGAACAAGATGTAGAACTCTCAGCATCTCTGGCTCCATGCCTGCCTGGACGCTGCCACACTCCTGCCTTGACGATAATGAACTGAACCTCTAAACCTGTAAACCAACCCCAAGTAAATGTTGTCCTTATAAGCATTGCCTTGGTCATGGTGTCTGCTCACAGCAGTAAACCCTAACTAAGACACTGTGTATGTGTGGTGTGTATTGTATATGGTTTGTATGTATGTGTGTATGGTGTGTGTGTCTGTGTATGTGTGTATGATGTGTGTATGTATGTGTGTGTATGTGTGTGTATGTGTGTATGGTGTGTGTGCTCTGTGTATGTGTGTATGATTTGTGTATGGGTGTGTGGTATGTATGTGTGTGTATGTGTGTATGGTGTGTGTGCTCTGTGTATGTGTGTATGATTTGTGTATGTGTGTGTGGTATGTATGTGTTTGTGGTGTGTATGTGTATATGGTTTGTATGTATGTGTGTATAGTGTATATGTGTGTATGGTGTGTGTATGTGTGTATAGTGTATATGTGTGTATGGTGTGTGTGTATGTGTGTATGTATGATGTGTATGTATGTGTGTGTGTTTGTGTGCATGTGTGTGTATCAAGGTCAGCAGATAACTCATGGGAGTTGGTTCTCTTCCACACCAAGAACAGAAATCCCTCAGAGGGAACACAGGTCTTCAGGGTAGGTAGCCTTTCCCCACTGAACTACCTCCCCATCCATTCTGTATGTATTTCTTGAAAACAAATAATAGCCAAGAAAGGTGACTCACATCTGTAATCCCAGCACTTGGGGGGCTGAAGCCGGAGGATCAAGGTCAGCCTGGGCTGCATAGCGAGCTCCAGGCTAGCAGGAGTTAGAGAGCAGGATCCTGTCTCAAGACACCAACCAACTAAACAAGCAAAAGCAAAACAAACAAAAAGCACAACTCATTAAACCCACTGTTCCACCCTCTTAGTTTCCTTTTTACTTAATAATATCTTGGGGATTATTTCATGTACTAATTTATTTTTAATTTAAAAATTACACAGATAAATAAACGGTGCTGTGATAATTAACCGTTTATGAAAAAAAATATTAAATAGGTTTTTCCCTTATATCATGTACCTAAATGAATTTCAAGTAGTGGATTAAGGATCTCATGATAACAAATGGAGATCTCAAAAATAATGCGGGAACCTGTGGGTGCGTGAGTCTTGTGCTGCCGAAACTTGGGTGGGAGAAACATCTTCCCGGTTGACAAATTAAGAGTTCCCCGAGCCCACAGGGATGTCAGGGGTCTCTGTATTCTTGTTTTTCTCCTGTAAGTGAAGGGTCTCCGGTGGGGCAGAGCCTCAGATGGATCGTCCACAGACAGGGCAGGGCAGGAAAGGGTAAGGAGCCATGCTAGACCCTGCAAAACTGTCACTGTCCCCCATGAGGCAAGGGAACTGAGCTCTCTTCTCACTACCCAAATTTCTCTAAGAGGTTCGCCAGGGGATCTGAGCTCCCAGCCTTCTCTACTCCGCCTTTAAAGAGCAGAGCCGCAGCCCTCCCAGGAATTGTAGAGGAGCAAAGACACCTACCTGGCAAGGCACGGGGAACCAGAGGATTTCTGGGAACAGAGAGACACAGCGTCCATTGGTAGTGGCTTATTTCTGTAACTCTGGTACCTGGGAGTCAGAGGTGGGAAGAACGCGAGTTTGAGGTCCCCAGTCTGGGTCCCATAGATGCTATTTGAAAACAGAGCCACCATGGAGTTCACTATCGGCAGACGTCTTCATAAAGGTTACAACTAAGGAGGGCTTAACAGCTCCGAGATTACAGGAAAGATTCCTGAGCAGGCAAGCCCAGCAGGTACCTGGAACCTGCAACTGCCCAGCTCTACCCAGTGCCCAAAGGCATCGGAGGCTTGGCTAGCTCCATTCAAACTGAACAGGAGCAAGTTTACACTTGCTCCAGGCTCCCTCTTAGGAGAGATCCTCCTGAGGAGGTGTTTATAAAAAGAGTGTGCTGAAAGAGATCCTATCCATCCCCCTCCATCTCCCATACCCCCCACGTCTTGTCCCTACCTCCCCAACCCCAGCCTCGCCCTCCTCCAAACCGGAGCAAGAGGGAGCCTTTTGTATCATCATATAGAGGGGGCAGGCAGTCTTTGGAACTGGGGTCACCCTCAAAGAAGCTGTGACCAAGAAGCAATGCTTCCCTGCCTGGTGAGGCAACTCAGCTACCCTCCCCCCTCCGGCCCAGATCCAGGATTCGGAGCTGGCCCACCCCAACATCTATCCCACCTATGAGCCGCCCGGAGCAGGTGAAGGGGCTGGTCCTGAGGACCCTAAGCTAGAGGACCTCCATGACTCAGAGCAACCGCAGGATATCTCAGAGTTGCAGTAAGGGTCCAGGAGTAATGGTGTAGCAGAAGCCAGAGTCAAACCAATCACTCATTGCAATGAACATTTGCAAGTAAAGCTGTTTGAACAAAGTTCCCGTGGCGAAATGTTTTCGTTTGTTTGTTTGTTTTCGTTGCTTATTTTCATTTAGTGGGGGTTGACAAGGGTGGAGGGTGGATACTGAAGGATTGAGATTGGGGTGCACAGTGTGAAATTCACAAGAAAGCGACACAATTTAAAAAAAAAAGAATGCAGGAAATTCCTAGCAACCCCCAAGGACAGAATTGTCAGTCAGCCTGTAAAGAGAGGAATGCCGCCTAAGAATGGTTTCCTCGATCGTTACTATGAAGTGCGGAGCTGGGTGGTCAGCGGACTGATCGAGATAGATTTCTTCAGGAGAACTCCTTGGCAAAGGAAGGCCCTGGGTCACATTTCTCCAAAAGGGACTCACTTGGGGCAGAAAGGCCTGGCTCAGGAGTGTGCTGTGAATCCTCACTCACTTCCTGTATCAGAAAGGCAGAGAAAGGGGGCGGGGCATATGAGCTTGTGAGAGGCCAGGGATGTTCGTGTCTGGAATTTTGCAGAACCCAAGCCCCACCTGTCATCTCTACAGCTATTAAATAACTCTATAGACAGCCAGGCCTGGTGGCACCTGCCTGTCATCCTACATACTTCAGAGGCCGAGGGAGAAGGATTAGAAGTTTAAGGTCAGCCTGAGCTAATAAGATTGTGCCTCAGATGGATGTAGCTCAGTACTAGAGTGCTTGTTTGTCTGAAGATGGGTAAGGCTGGGCTGGAGAGATGGCTCAGTGGTTAAGAACACTGACTGCTCTTCCAGAGGTCCTGAGTTCAATTCCCAGCAACCACATGGTGGCTCACAACCATCTGTAATGGGATCTGATGCCTGCTTCTGGTGTGTCTGAAGACAGCTACAGTGTACTTATATATAATAAATGAATAAATAAATTTTAAAAAAAGGTAAGGTCTTGAGTGCAATGACTGGAGCTACAGCATCCCACACATGCTACAAATGGGAAACTAAAACTACAGTCAAGGGGTGTCCTGGAACCCCCAGGGAGACAACAAAAGAAGCTAACACCTCTAAGTGCCAAATAGAGCCACAGCTCAGGGCCTGATAGAAATGAACCCCTTAAGAAGTAGGCAAAACAATGAAAGCAACCCTGTGTGGTGGCCGTCAACCCTGTGTGGTGGCCGTGCCCCCATCCCCACCCCGCCCAGTGCTGGACCAGAGCTGGGATCTCAGGAGGACTTGGCTTTGGATCTGGTTGCCAGGATACAGCACGGCCATTCCTGAGCATCCCTGGAAAGCTGGCTTCTGTGTAACACCCTCCCCACCAACAGAATTGGAATGGAAGGGCCGAGCCTCATTGTGGGCTGAGCTGATGGTTCTTAACAAATTGTCTTCAGCAAGCTTGACAGACAGGGACGTGAGGGCAGCTGAGCCATGTGAGATCAGCTGGGTTTAGGGACCCGAGACTCCGGGAGAGGGGCTCATATCTATCAAGATCAGGGGAGCTGCCATCCTGCAGGCCAGATCTGTCTTTTTCTCCAGAACTAAACCCAAGAACATCAAACCTTGGTTCCCAATCCGACACTCCTTGCCCCAAACACCCTCTTGGCCCCTGTGGAACCAGGGCATCGGAGCTGAATTATGGATTACATCCAAACCAGGAAGGACAACCAAACACGCAGGACAAAGCTGTTTACACTGGTATCGATCGGACCTGGCAGCGACTTAGAGTCCAGAGAGAACCGAAGGGGCTGGCGGGAGGTGAGGGTTTCCTGACCGGTGGGATGTGTACCGATTCAACACACACGGAAATCTTCCTTAGGGCAGTGTGACTTGTCCTGCTGCTCCACCCTGCCCAGAAAACCTCAGAGAGCATACCTGAAGCTCAAACCCAGCCCCCAAAGAATAAAGAGGGTTCCACTAAGGACTCGAGGATTTTGGAAGTGACTTAGGAGAGGACCGGTTAGCCAGCCTGGGTATACCTAGGGTTCTGTCTTGCTTCACGGTGGAAGGGAACATAGCACCGGAACATGATACCAGCCATATACCCCCTGCTTCCTAACGCTGGGTGCAAGCCTACTATGCTCCAGGGCGTCCAAGGTATAGGTGCAATTGGCTTTTGGTATAGCCACCCTCAGTGCCATCCCCTCCCATGGCCGGTAGGAAGGTTTCTAGAAGGGGAGTCCTAGTCAAGAGGGCTGCTGGGAGGGGGAGGGGGAGGGAGTCTTCCTAGTATTCCCAGTGACCTTAAAGGGGTCCGTTCAGAAAACTGAATGGATGTGGAAGGTTGTATCTGCCTCCGCGGCAGGTAGGCAGGTTCTGAAGAAAGCTGCAAGCAGTCCTGAGACCTCCAGAGGCTGGCCAATAAAATATGTGGAAGTAGGCTGGGCACTGGAGGACAGAGCAGGCTCTCCAGGCCTAGAGGAGTCCTTGTCATTCAGGACTTCTGATGCTTCTGGCCTCCTAACTTGTCCTCCAAAGCCCTGAGGTGTTGCGGTAGAGGAGTGTGTATTCGAACCTCTGGTCCTCGGTTGCGGGACCTCTGTTTCAAAAATCATTTTAATTATGTGTGTGTGTGTGCGCCTACAGGAGTCTGTGTGTACTGTGTGTGCAGGAGCCTGGGGAAGCCGGAAGAGAGCCCCAGAGTTCCTGGGACTGGAGATACCAGTTGTGCGTCACCACGTGGTGCTGGGAACTGAGCTGGGAACCTCTACAGAATCAGTAAACACTGTAACCACTGAGCCGCCTCACCAGTCTCCACCGAATAACCTTTCAAATGTGGAAGACATAGAACCATGCGGTAGGAGGCTTACGGGTTATAGTCCTGGCCCGAGGTTCCAACTTCTTTGTTGGCCACAGAGCTATGAATCAGCTGTCATAAATAGGCACTCCCGTGACCACCATAGCAAGAAGCTATTCCTGATGTTATGAGTACGACCATGAAACTACAAGCTAAAACATGCCCTTTGTCTTCTACCTAGCTTCTGTCAGCGTTTTTTTTTTTTTTTTTTTCAGCGATGAGATGATTCAGTAATAGAAGCTGGGGGCCGTGGGCGACACCTGGGCTGGAGTGCTGCCATCAGCGGTCACTGGAGGGGTATTTCCTAGGCAGTGCTGGATAGTTTGTTTCTCTATCACCAGCACAGATTTGCTTTGTCTAGGCTGCTCATCTCCCTAGCATCCAGACAAACTTCTCTTTGCAGCGTCTGAGGGTTGCATAGGCGAGTTATTTGAACACACAGCCCAAAGGCGAGGGGGCTACAAGCATCTCAATTCCTTTCAGAAAGCCACCCTGTATGTGCCTCTCCAAACCATCTTGTGTAGACCTAGGTGCCTCATTAGGAGAGATTCTACCTCAGGTACCCAGCCAGGCTGGAAAAAAACACAGAAGTGACTTTCCTCCTATTAGTTCAGGCTAATGCAGCAGCGACAAGGCTGGCTTCTGTAAACTAGACTCCTTGGACCAACAAGACAAAGGAGCTTGGCGTTCAAATCCAAAAAAATCCCCCGGCCCCAGCTCCAGGCTCGTGTTTTGCTGTTTGCTGCCCAGCAGGTGGCGCTACGCTGGAGGCAAGGATACCTGCAGACATGGGGGCTCAGTCACTAGAGGGTCAGGCCTCTGGCTTCCCTGTCATTCATGAAATGAGGAATCTAAGCCACATGCTCGCACCAGCACCGCCATAGATTCTCCCATGCCTCCCCGACCATGATGGACTGAAACCGTGAGCCAAAACAATATCTGTACGCTCTCACTTCCATTAGGTATTGTAGCCATAGCAACATTTAATAGCTAGTATAAACGGACATATATAAACGGTGCCCAACACGTAAAAACATTTGGCAAGAGGCTCCCGCCTGGAGCTTTCCCAGAGTCCTTTGGGGTTAAGGGAGCTGGGGGGTTGGACGGGGGGGGGGGTCTCATCAAGTTGTCGCTCCCATCCTACTGAGATGGGTGGCGCTGCATAGCATAGCTCGCTGAGCAGAGTGAACTGCCACCAGTGGTGGGAAGAGCTCAATGGTCACCAAAGCGCAAACTGATCGCTGGCTGTCGCCACGAACCATCTCTGTCGCTCTCATGGTCATCGGTGTGAAGAGGGAACGATTAACAGCGGAGGAATTGCGACGTAATCGTCACTCTTTCTGAGAAGTGGAGCCGGGTGTTCTCAGAGAGCAAACTGAGTTTAGCGTCTTGGTTGGGACTTTATAGTTACTTCTCCCTCAGTGCTGGGATTTTATCCGGTTTGAAGCCACGCCGGTCTGATGCATGCTGCCACACTGTCTCTGTGTGCTCGTGCAGGCATCGGTCCTGTTGTGTCTGGAAGACGCTGCTTTCCTTGGGGTTATCCGTCCCGAGGGCTTCGATGCAGACGTCCTATTTACAGCGGAGAGTTCCGAAATCTCTCACTTTCTGCACACTGCCCAGCTGTGGGGCTCCGTGTTAATCCCCCGTCTGCTGCAGGAAGACTCTTCTCTAAAGAGATCAGAGTGAAGTTCTGAGTCGTGCTATGTTCTTTTTGAGTTGGGCTCTCTCTCTCTATGTAGATCTGGCTGGCCTAGAACTTACTCTCTCATACTGTCTGGCCTCGAACTCTCCGTGCTGGGGCTACAGCACGCACCACTCGCCCAAGGCTCTCCTTTCTGCTGTTTTCCTCACTGGTCCTTACATATAGGTATGTATGTATGTCCTCCGTGTCTGAGCCGGGCACTCCTGGAGGCGTCGTCCAGCACACAGTGTGCCCTGGCATCAAGTGGGAGCCTGGGCTAGATGGGGGAGGGGGAGAGCTGTGCACTAGTCAGATGTGGGGGGGAGGGGGTGTCCAGCCAACATCGCCTTCCAGAGGCCAATAACTCTTTTCCTAGTTGACTTGGAGAGGCTGGGTCAGGTATGAGGGGTAAATCACAGGGGTGTGAGACAGCAAAGAGGGAGGGAATTAGGCAGTGGCGGTGGCCCAGCCAGAAGGGCCACGAGAGAGCTACTCATCTCTGCCTGTCAGCCTCAGATCTGCAGGACTCACAGGTGAGTTATTAGAATTTCGGGTGCATGTGAAGAAGTATGTAGACTGAGGGCCACCTGAGTTATAGCTGTGGGGTGTGGATGTTGCTTGACTTTTAAATACTGTTACCAAAGCCGTGCACACACATAGCCTCGAAATCAAAAGATGTACCACGGGGACAATAGTCCTACTGCTGTATGCCCTGGTATTCCTTACAGACAGCTCGCTTACAGACTTCGTTTGGTAGACTGGGTTTTTCAGATTTCTTATCTTTCTGTCCCTCTGGGGTCTGAGACTGAGACTGGCTGTGTGGCTCTCTCTCAGCTGGCTGACGCCGGAAGAACTGGCGACGTTCTAGCCCAGAGCGTGTGGTGTTTGCATACATGTGTTCTCCTTGTGGGTGTGTGTAATGTATATAGTACATCAGTGTGGTTCATGATGTGTGTATGTGGGGTTGATGTGGACATATGTTTTATGTGCAGTGTACAAACTGTGTGTTTGATGTATGCACAGTATAGTGATTGTTTTTACTTTTGTCTATGTCCTTGATTTGTGGCATAATATGTGCATGTGTGTGTGCATACGTGTGTGTGTGTTTGTGTGTGGTGTAATGTATGTGGTGTGTGGACATTATATATGTTTGGGTGTTTTAAGTATGTAGAGATGGACATGTGGGCATGGCTGTTGTGTGTGTTTGAGTGTGGTATATGTGAATGGATGAATATGTGTGTAGATGTATGTTTGTATATGTGGGATATGGGTATGTCTACAAGTGCTGTATGTATGTATGGGTTCAATGGGCATGTGTGTGTGTGTGGATTAGTATATCTGTGTGATTGTGATATGTTTTTATGGATGTGCTGTGTGTGGACACGTGTGGTTTGGTATATGAGTACGATGTGCTACATAGTAAGGTTCTATTTGTGGAGGGCATTGATTAGATGTTTCATGGTAAAAGTGCTAACTGCCTTGCCAGGCAAGCTTGACAGCCTCATCTCGCTCCTCAGAACCCCTGTAAAGGTAGAAAGAGGAGTGATGCCAAAAGTTGACCTCTGACCTCCACCTGTACCCCACTCAACACTAATAATAATAACAACAATAACAGTAATAACAATCAATACATATTTGGAAGAAGTGTGTGTTAGCAGGGTTGGTGACATCACTGAGGAAGCACACTTAATTGTATGCTATAACCCAGGACACATTAAAACCAGTAATACACAATCCGTCAATAGCGCAGTTACAGAAGACACATGAATACAAAATGGAGTCTCCCCTTGCTAACTTTTAGAGTTCGTTAAGTTCCAGACTGGTTCTCACTGGGTTTCACGCTCTTGCTTTCCACGTTATATTCTTACTAGGAATATACACGAGGTTTTGATTTATTGACATCTCTGCCAAAAGTTGTTATTTTCCATTTTAAAAAACAGGCTGGAGAGATGTTCAGTGGTTAAAAAACATTGGCAGCTCTTTCAGAGGACCTGGGATTGATTCCCAGCACTCACACATGTGGTGGCTCACAACCACCTGTAACTCCATATCCAAGCAACCTAATGTCCTCTCTGGCTTCTTGAGAGCACCTGGATGCATGTATTTATTCCATGTACATTGATTTCTTGTCTACATGAGGGCATCAGATCCTGGAATTACAGACAGCTGTGAGCCACCATGTGGTTGGTGGGATTTGAACTCAGGACCTCTGGAAGGTCAACCAATTGTCTTAACCACCAAGCCATCTATCTCTCCAGCCCAGTAAACTTCGTTATTAAGATGTCTGTATCTGATGTTCTTCACAGCAGGAGAAAAATAAGCAGAAAAATCAGCTTTTCCGTCACACTTAAATCCTGTAACTGTTCTGCTACATGACAGGGTTCTACACAATTGCTTCGGACAGCTGTTGCCAGCTCAACAAAGCTTTGAGGAAGAGACAGGTCCCTGTGGCTGCCGACACTGTCACTGTCTATGACATCACTCATTCCTCCTGTCTGTCATCTTCTGTGACTTCACTTCTCTCTGTTTGTCATCCTCCTAACCCATTCCCTCAGCTCCAGCTTCCAGAACCTTCCTAGCCCTCCATCAGTGCCTAGGAATCTAGGACCAATATGCTCATACCTCCTGGCCCTCCCTGAGTTACTGCAAATGTCATTTTCTCTGCTCTAGTCAGTCAGACTGCATTCTGCCCTCGTCTGCCTTCCAGCGTCCAGCAAAGTCTGTCTGTCATTATTGTTATGGCTTCATTTGGTCCTGTTTCTGTTAACTTAAACCTCTCTAAAGGACTTCGCTTCCATGGTGACAAGATTGGGCAGAGGGGCTATCAGAGATCTACCCATGTGTCCCTGAAGGGAATACCTGGGTTATTTGTTTGTTTGTTTGACCATCTTACACTTTTGTGTGTGTGAAGAGATTTTATGAGGGATTGCTACTGTGTTCCTCTGGATACCGACTCTCACAGTCAAAAGTAGTGGAGTCCCGGGTTTGGAAGGGTTCTGCCCACCATTGTGGCCAAGTCCTTGCAAGAGTGTCAGCTACGGCCTGCATCTCTGGGAAGCTGCTTCCAGATGGGGTGGCTTGGGCTTCCAGGCACATCACAGGAGGGAATGCTAATTCTCACATGGGGCAGAATTCAGTGCCTCAGAACTCTGGAGCAGTCTGCTTCTGGTTCCTTGCTCCAAGTTTAAAAAAAAAAAAATCTTGAACCAAGGGTGTGACTATCAGGTCTCACACAGATGTGGGGGAGACACCTGGGCCTTCTGGGGTCCTGGAGTGGCTCAGTCTCTTCTCCATTTAATTGCAAACAGGTGCCAATCACTCTTGCCTACCGAGGGAAGGCATCTCTTGCCTTCTGTCCTTTGGTGTTTAATATTGCGTTTCAGCCTGGGCTTATGATCTCAGCTGCTGTCAAAGGACCCGCAGCAAAATCCGTTTTTATTGAGGCAGAAAAGGTCAGCTTGCTTGGACGTCTCCATGGGGAGAATAATAAATGCAACACATTCATACCCTTGTGACATTTAGGCGCTCCAGCTGCAGTGACCCCTGGGAAAAGGCGCTGGAGGTTTTAATTATGTCTCTGCAGAAGAGATTGAGTAGTGGGCTATTTCCTTCCCATGTCAGGGAATTCACCCCCACTATGTGGCATTTGGCTTAGCCTGGATGAGTTGGCGGTGCACCATCTGGCTCAGGAGCATGCGGTACCCATTTGGTGTGTGTGTGCAGCACCCATTTGGTAAGCTTGTGGCACCCATTAGGTTTCAGTTGTGCCCCCAAAGCAATGTGGTTCCTCCTATTTGAGGCTCGTCCCCTCTTTGACATAAATTTTCAGGACAGGCCCCCTCTCTCTGCCCATCTCGCCTGCAGCAGAGGGACTCTGTTGCAGTGGCATGGCTAGGTGGGGCTAAGCTTACAGGGTATGGCCAGCCTGTGCTCCCGGGGGACTCACTCGCTGCCTGAAGCAGATAAATAGCCCCAATTTCCTGATGACAGGCCCAAAGCAAATGCAGTAAGCAGAGATTAAAAAGCAGAGGAAGTTGCTAAAAGGGCAGGGAGAGGCCATGGCAGGGAAACAGGAGCACAGAGAAGCAGGGAAGGACGCAGAGCCAGCCTGTATCAACACTGGGGAGGCTTGACTGTCCCATCAGCCAGTGCAACATTTGTGGTTGTCTTAATTGATTTGTGCCATTATAACCCAATGCCTGAGACTAGGCCATTGTTTCCTCCTCTTCTTTCTCCTCTCTCCCTTCTTTCTCCATTTCTTCCTCCCGCCCCTTTGCATCCATGCTGGGAATTCAAACTCAGCTCCTCCTTCTTGAGCCACAATCACTTTCCCCACTGAGCCATCCTGCCTGTCCCTTGTCCACTTTGATAAAGCCACTAATACGAGACAACTTTAACATGGAATTTGGGGTTTGATTTGCAACACATGGATCTGGGGCACAGGCAAACCCTAGAAGTTTGCATTACAACATAATGCCTGTTTTCCGGTGGGCTCTGGCAACCTGCAGATGGAGGTCTGTCTTTGGTTCAACAAAGTTTTCTTCTCTTTGTTGGATGTTTGCTTTCTTTCCTGTTGTACTATTCTTTATTGAAACTCCTGATCTTGGTTGGGTTTCCGATGATTTTCCTTCAGATATGTCACCTTCTCCTCTCTTCTCTCATCGTGTTCGAGATTTTGAAATGTCAGTGTCCACGAGGCCTTTCTATACACTCACAATCAGCAGGGCTGTTTGTTTATTTTGTCGTTTTTAAGAGCTGTTTAGGATCCAGTATAAATCAATAGTGCAACACTTGCCTAGAATCCTCCAGTGGGTAGGGTGGAGGGAGGTGTGGCTTAATGGAGGAGCCCCTGCCTAGGATCCCCCAGTAAGGGGTTGGGGGTGTGGCTCATTGGTAGAGCCCTGCCTAGAATCCCCCAGTGAGGGGTTGGGGGCATGGCTCAGTGGTAGAGCCCCTGCCTAGAATCCCCCAGTGAGGGGTTGGGGGCATGGCTCAGTGGTAGAGCCCCTGCCTAGAATCCTCCAGTGAGGGGCTGGGGGTGTGGCTCAGTGGTAGAGCCCCTGCCTAGAATCCTCCAGTGAGGGGCTGGGGGCGTGGCTCAGTGGTAGAGTCTCTGCCTAGAATCCCCCAGTGAGGGGCTGGGGGCGTGGCTCAGTGGTAGAGCCCCTGCCTAGAATCCTCCAGTGAGGGGCTGGGGGCGTGGCTCAGTGGTAGAGCCCCCAGTGAGGAGCTGAGGTATCACTTAGCAGTTGAGTACTTGCCTACAGAAGGTTCCTGGGCTCCATCAACATAATGCATGCACACATGTGAATACATACACACACACACACACACACACACACACACACACACACACACACACACGGCAGGAGGAAGTGAGGAAGCAGCCTTTTGCATATGAACCTCTTGCCACAAGGAAGCTGCTGTGGTGAGAAAACCCAGTATCTTTAGGCCGACTCTGTGGCCAGGTTCTTCTTAGAGTTCCCTTTGCACTACATTGAACTTAACTTGACCTCAGAGTCCTTTCTGGAAAAAGAGGGGCACAGCCTCACAAATAATCCACTTTGATTGGCAGCAACCTGAATATAAGGATAAACCCCGCCATTCAGCACCTGAAGAGAAGGCAGATGGAACAGAACACTGTGCTGTAATAATATTAAGAAAGGAGAAAGAACAAAATTCCAAAAATATTTACTCCAGGGAAAAAGATTCTGTCATTTGTTGTTTTGAGACACTCTCACTGGGGAGTTAAGGCTGGCCTGGAATTCATCATCCTCCTGTCTCGGCCTGCTGCGTGCTGATATTACAGGTGTGTTTTAGCACACATGGCAAGATACAGGCTTCTCTTTGTTTTGTGGCATCTGGTAATTGACTCTGAAAACCAAAAGACGAAGAGAAGAGGAAAACAAGCTGTGACCTAAGTGAAGCTGGAAGCTGGGTAAATAATCCGAAGAAAAGCTGCCGAGTTTTGTTATGTTTGCTTTTATTTTTATTGCTTGTGCTGAAAAGATCAAACTCCGGACCTGAATGCACTAGATATGTGTTCTACCCCTGAGCCACACTCCCCAGCCCCTCCCTGGGGGATTCTAGGCAAAGGCTCTACCGCTGAGCCATTCCCAGAGCCCCTCACTGTGGGTTCTGGGTATGTGCTCTACAGCTGAGCCACACCCCCCAGTCACTCACTGAGTGATTCTAGGGAGGAGCTCTGCTACTGAGCCACGCCCCCAGCCCCTCACTAGGGAATTCTAGGCAGGGGCTCTACCACTAAGCCATGCCCCCAACCCCTCACTGGGGGATTCTAGGCAGGGGCTCTACCACTGAGCCATGTTCCCAGCTCCTCACTGGGGAATTCTAGGCAGGAGCTCTACCACTGAGCCACACTCCCAGCCCTCCCTTTCTTTTTAGTAAGATACATGCCATACTAAGTTACCTAAAAACGGCATGAACTCATTCTGTAACCTGCCTAGGGTTTGAACTTGTGATTCTCCTGTCTCAGCTTCAAGAGATCCTGGGAATACAACTCTGCACCATCAATAGCACAGTTATAGACTCCGTTGTATTTAGATCGCCTCTTCAAGGTAAGATAGACCCACTCAATTTAAGAAAATACCCAGGTTATGGAAACTTTTTATCCCTTCAAGAGTTGGGTCACCCAAGAGGATCTATAAACCTGGGTACTAGCCTTTGACGTCCTAGAAACATGGCAGTTTGTGGCCACATGCTCACTGAAAGATCAGAACAGTAAGGGATGTGTGAGGTGTTCCAGCATGTTCTGTCTACCTGTCCCCAACTCTGAAAACCATGCTACCTCTGGGTAGAGAGGGATCTCGAGCAACTTCAACTAACCATCTGCACCCTGACGTCTGCTGCCCTGAACCTGGCAAGACTCCTTGAAATCTGCTGTTAGAATTTGAATAGGGTGGGGCTGGAGAAGTGGCTCAGTGGTTAAGAACACTGACTGCTCTTCCAGAGGTCCTGAGTTCAAATCCCAGCAACCACATAGTGGCTCACAACCATCTGTAATGGGATCTGATGCCCTCCTCTGGTGTGTGTGAAGACAGCTACAGTGTCCTCATATACAATAAATTAATAAAGAGCTGAGAGTTTGAATAGGAAGTATCTTTAAAAGGATCATATACTTGGAGCTTGGTCCACCTCTCAACACTGTCTTAGTTGGTTCTGGAAATGTTGAGGGGTTGGGCTTAGCTGATGGAAGCAGGTCTTGGTTGTATCTTGACCTTTTTATCTCTGGCTCTGTTTTATGTTTGTTTGTTTGTTTGTTTGTTTTGTTTCTTTGTCTCTGTCTTGCTGTCATGCTTCCCGTCCTGATTGTCATGAGGCACAGCACGGTCCTCTTGCTATGCATGGGCTTTTAATCCCAGTTCTTAGGCACCAGTAGCAGGTGGATCTACATAGATTGAGGCACATACATACATACATACATACATACATACATACGTAGAACCTCCTCTACATTGTGAGTTCCAGGGTAGCCAGGGCTACATAAAGAAACCCTGTCTTCAAAACCAAAACAAATGGGGACAAAACAAAACTTTCCCTGTCACACTCCCATCACCACAATGTTCTACCCAAATGTATGAGGATTAGCAACCACGGACGGACGGAAGCCTCTGTGAGCCAAAATTCATCCGCATGCACCTCCCCCACCCCCTTCTCCAGCTTTTTCCTCTTTTAAGTTGTATGCGTCCAGTATTTTTGGCCACATTCCCACAAAAGTACAGTGACTGCAAACTGGAGTCCGTACTGAAGCTTCAGTCAAGCTTCCAACTTGTTTTCCCCCCAATTATTCTCATTTTGGAGAGGAGAGGAGAGGCTTTTTCTCGACACTACTGTCTTCATTTACACGCCCCACGCCTGATAATTGGCACACCATGTCAGTCATGGCTGAGAAACCTAGTGAGTCATTTTTTTTTCTCCCACTGAGACTTTTAGAAAGGGACAAAAATACTTTGTGTGTGTGATAAAAGGCTGATGACATGTTTGGGGAGAGAGGAAGGTTCTCTTGCTCTGAAAACGGGGAAAATAATAGGATGTACTCGGGTTCTCTGGCTGAAAGTCATTAAGAGAGCCTCTGCCTACAAAGCGCTTAGCTCCGTGCCCCGCACGGGGAGATGGGTAAGTAATTCTTAGGTGTGTTATTTACTCTATAAAAACGATCACTTTGATTCCGGTTACAACTCATCTTCTCAGGTCAAATCGCTACGTCGAATCACATTCTGTATTTATAGTGGCACAAGCAGCCAATCTCTAAAATACAAAAGGGCCCTAAGGTTGGGATCATCCTCTTGGCCCAAGTTCAGAACCCAAAGAACTTTGACCTTGGGCAAGCCTCTGCTGAGAGGACAGAGAAACTGCTGGATTGCGTTGATTTATCCCGTTGAGTAAATCTTGTCCCAGACTTTTTTGAGGATGAAGGAAACATACATGTTTGTGAGTGTGTTGCCCAGGGATATTTCCATCCACAACTGACCATAAATGTGACAATGGTCTCTAAAGGTTTTAGTGGGGCTGGTATTTTCTGTCACCCAAGGATGGTGTAACTGTGACATTGCAGCAAGAGGCACTGGGCACCTGTCTTCTGTGGTCATTTTGGTGTAAACCATTTTTCAAGAGCCCCTGCCTGCTGCTTAAAAATACAGCAATATGGCAATGTTTGCGACTTTTTCCCCCTTAAAACACATATTCTTATGTGTATGTGTGTTCTTCTTCATGTAGTTCTGTGTACCATGTGCACGCAGTGGTTCTGGAGGTCAGAGAAGGCCTGGATGTCCTGGAATCGCTGTGACAGATGGTTGTGCTGGGAATATATGGGTGCTGGGAATCAAACCTGGGTCCTCTGTCGAAAGAACCAGTGCTCTTAACTGCTAAGCCATGTCTCTATTTATGTTTTCCTTTTCCTTGTTAGTTGTAATTAGTGTGCAAATATTGGGCTCCTTTCTGATACTTTTTTATGTATGCATATGTATCATGCACAATTGTTTTTCTCTGAGACCAAGTTCTCACTATGTAATGCAGGCTAGTTGTGAACTCCTGCATTCAAGCTATCCTCCTGCCTCAGCTTCTTCATCAGCTAATCCCATAGAACCCAGCATTGCACGTGCCTGCTTCCGATCCTTCATTGCATTTCCTCTGTTGCTTTGGAGACAGGGTCTTGCTGTGTGGCCCAGGCTGGCCTCAAGGCGGCAATCCTCCTGTCTCAGAATATAGGTGTGCACCTCCACCTATATTTTATGTATCTTTAAAGATTTATTTATTTTTCTGTGCAAGCACAAGCAGTTTTAATGCTTCATAGTAAATAAGAGTGAAATTTAAATCCATTAGGGGAAAATGAAAATCACAAGCATTTCTATAGAAGAAAGTACAATCTCAAGTGTTAAAAGCTTAACATAAACCATCTGCATAAAAACCAGCATTTAGAGCCCTCGGAAATAGTAATACTACTAGGGAGGAGGAAGATAAAATGAGAGAGATGGGGTGAAGCTAGAAAATGAAACACGAACAGGAGCCCTCGGAGGCATCTTAAGAAACCGGAAATCACAACAAGAGACACAAATCTCACCAAGAATGAGACCCTGGATACAACAGAGAGCAATGCAAGAGTCGGAATAAAAAATAAAGGAAAATAAAAGAAAATACTGGCAATCCAACTCCCCCCCCCCAACGCCCGTTCTTAAATGACTTAGTCCAGATGTTACCCTGCCCTCTAGATTCAGGATGAGATGGAAGACAAACGCAAGCAGGGACTGTAGACGTTCAGAACTGTTCAGCCTGGAAAGCCAGTGTCAGGGAAACATCTCTGTGCACATACCTGTGGATATGAGGAAGCAGCAGCAGGTCAAAGGACTTATGGGAAGTGTAGTTTCAAGTGATCTGCAGACCTTCAAGACATTTCCTAGTCTGTGGATCTCGAAATGATTGACTTCCCAGTCTCCTGCTGTTCTGAGTAGGGGCAGTTCTACCTGGTGGCTGTCAAGCTGCCCGGTTAATGTTTATTTATTTTTGTTGTATGCATATGGGTTATTTACCTGCGTGTATGTGTGTGTGCATGTCTGACTGGTGCCCATGGCTGTCAACTCCCACGGAACTGGAGTTATAGAAGTTGTAAGGTGTTGTGTGGGTGCTAGGGATGATGCCCAGATCCGCTGAGTCATCTGTCCAGCCCCTTCTTTTGTATTTTAATCATTATCTCAGAGTATTCTCTTCTATGTATTAAAAAAAAAAATGCTTCCAACAGAATATCGCAGTACCAGGCTACACTGGCTAGAGCTGTACGCATCTCTTGTGTCCACAAGGAGTGTCAAGTGGACCTAGATCACCTAGACTTGGAGTTTGTGTCACCAAGCCACCAGGTGACACACTTCTCTGAATGTAATCCCAACTTTAAAGGTGACACACACATGCACACATGCAAAGGAATGCCTCTGCCTTCACAGTGACAGCCCGAGGGACGACATCCAAGACAGGATTCTCCCTTGGGAGTAAGAACCAGGCTCTTCTCTTGCTCAGACCCCATGAGTCCCCGAATGCAGCCTCACAACCCACACGCAGGTGTTCTTTTCAAACATCCAGAAGAAGAGCTTTCCTCTCCAAAGGACAATCGGAAAATGGGCATTGTTTTGGCCAGAGGGGTCTTCTGTATCCTGTGGATGAGAGGAAAAGAGACCATGTGTGTCCTTTAGCATCATGGTGGTCCAGTGTCTGTATCAAGGATGCTACTACTGTACCACTGCAAGTGATCCCTGATACTCGCCTCTTTGTGCACATACATGTGCATCACGTATGTGCCTTGCGCTTACATCCCCACTCTCTATGGGTGTCTGAGTCTGAGCCTGCATGTGTGCATGTGCACCATGTGTGTTCTTGGTACCCACAGGCCACACCTTTTCACTTGGCTATGTACTATCCTCTACTGCACGTCTGCTCTTGTTTTTGGAGGGGCTGGAGAGGAGGGCTGCCTGGAGTAGCCAATACTTGGGTTCATGTGACCTCAGTGTTGGTGATGCTCTGGCCACACCTGGTGGGCGGCTCTAGGCAGCTTCTCCACTTCTCTGAGCTGTAATTTGTGGGTCCAAGAAAATGAATATCTGTAAGGAAAGGCATCATGCAGAATCCACTAAATACCCCCTGTTTCCTCTGGCCCAGTGGCTTGCCTAGCTGTCAAATCTTTTCTCTACTTGACTGTCATTACAGATGCTCCTGCCCCGTTCAGACAGGGGTTTGACATCAGCTGGCAATTTCCACTCACTTAGTCACCAAATCCCTCTGACGCCACCCAGGTCCCAGCCTCCTCCACCCCTGCCCCATCAGCCTGGAGGAGGGAAGCAGAAACAGAACTCCAGTTCTTTTGGAAGCCCAAGAATCTTCCAGAGACCCACTAATGACCCCTGTACTGTGCACCTGCTGTCAGCCAAACCCCATGCAAACCATTAAGAAGAGAACAGGCACCCTGCTGGTGGTAAGCTCCTAACCCACTGTAGTGCAGTGTAGTGAGCCCTGGAGTATATCCTGTAACAACTGGACACTCTCTGGAGCCACTAGCACAGACTGTCCCCCTGATGTTCCCAGCCCCAGAAGGTCTGGGCTAGTGTGAGGGATACCAAGAGCAAAATGTCTGCCCTGCTGCCCTGTGCCCACCAACCTTAAAGCACTTCTGGGTTACAGTACTTAATAAGATGGCTGTCTTTGGAGAAGGAAACATAGGATATACTGTACACATGTAGAATTTCTGCAACATGGATACATGCTTACCCAGATATGCACACTCACACCCTGCACACACACCCCTGTGCATGCCCTCTTAAATGCTATAAGCATTCAAATACCTTTCTCTCTTCTTGGCCAGGCTGACAGCCATCCCCCTGGCGCTAGTAAGCCCTGGTAGCAAGAGCAGACTGGCTATCATTAGATGCCTGCTTGTTCCAGTGCCCTGGGCTTGGCCTGGGCTGTTCCAGGAGGCAGACACTGCTGTTTAATTTCTCATTTTCTTCTCTTCACCAAGGAGACCTAGAAACCTGAGCTGCCTGAGGGCATGAGCTGTGTGTGAAGCTGCCTGGGATTCATTTCAGGATCTCCAGCGGTGGTGTCAGACTGCGTCAATTCCGGAGTGTCAGACTTTATTAAAAAATGAAAAACAAAACCAAAAAAAAAAAAAAAAAACCCCACAGTCTGGTTTGGCGTAGACTCTCAGATACATGCAGGTGCCCGTGCACACACAGAAATCTGCAAAGCCACGCGACACACATCTGCCCTAGCATTCCTGTTTACATGTGAAAGAAACACACAGAGAGACACACGTACACACGCTTGCACGTACAAACATGCTGTACTCATTTCCACAGACACTAATACAGAGACATATGCTTGCATAGTGCAAACACACATAAACAGGCATTTGCACACAAAGCATGCACACATGCACATATGTACAGAATTATACGGCTGCAGCAAACCGTCATGCATGTGGTCTCATACTCTAGTGGGGTAAGACGCTACTGGCGTTCTACTGCTTGCTGGAAATCCCTCTACACACTCTCCTTCTGAGCCCTTGCTGCAGGAAAGTACCCTGCTGTAATTTCCTTTCTATGACTATGATAAAATACCCTAACCAAAAGCAACTTAGGGAAGAAAGGGTTTATTTGGCTTACAGTTCCAGATTACGGTCGCAGTGGTAGGAGCTTGAGACAATCGGGCACAACACATTCACAGTGGAAAGCAGAGAGAAGGAAATATACCCATACTGCCTGTTTGCCTTTTTTCCTCTAGCTTCTCCTTTTCTATAGAGTTCGGGACACCTCCTCCTACCCTCCCCAAAACACATAGGGAATGGTGCCGCCCACAGTGGGATAGATGTTCCTACACTAATTAACAATCAAATCCCCACAGACATGCCCACAGGCCAAAGTGATCTAGACAGTTCCTCATTCGGGCCCTCCCTCCCCCTGCCACCATCAGGGGATTTTTTTTTTTTTTTTTTTTTTTTTTTTTTTTTTTTTTTTTAGTTGTGACAAGTTGACATTTCAAAACTAGCCAGCATAGACCTGAATAGACTAGAGACCTCCAAGGAAAGGGGAGGGGAGCAGACTCAAAGACTGACCTTCTAGCTGCCTGCTGACCCAACCGTGCTCTGAGCTACAGAAAGCACCCCAATGAGGAGAGCGGTCTCCTTAGCCCCACTCCATCTGATTCCAGCCTTCAAACCATCTGCACCCAGACTGAACAGGGAGTCAGCAGGTTGTGTTCCATGCATCCAGAATTGCTTGACTCCTGCCAACGTCTAGCTTTCCCCTTTCCTTCATAGTTCAGGATCACCACAAGCTGGGAGTCAATTGTGAGGGACACTTCAGATACAAATCATGATACTGTCCTTGTCATTCTGAAGATTAGTGAGAGTTGCCTGCGTCTCCCTTGCCTTGACTGTCTTTTCATCTGAGCATGCAGGAACCCGGCTCAGAGCAAGCCCTTTGTGAATGTTTGCCGTCAGGACCAAGGTGAAAATACATCCACCACCAGTGTTAAGTTGAAGTTGGGTCTGTTCTGTTGGGAGATGAGGACCCAGATGATTCTCCCCTCTGCTAGGATGCTTTCCGAATTCAACCATGTCCCAGGGAGCAGGATCTGCCTAGAGACCTCATCAAGGGAGTGGTAACCCCTGTTCATCACAAGTGCTTCATCAGGGGGCTCCACTTTCTAAGCAAAAGGGGGGGAAATAATCAAAGCAGATGCTCTGTGTTCAAGTCTCTGCAACTCAGATGGCCAAATTGAAACAGTTATCACCCGGCTGTGGCTGGGATGGGGTTTCCAGCTGCAGGAGCTTGGGAAAGTTCAGGAACAGAAGAAACATCCTTGTGGGTGGAAGTCCCATCCCTTAGTCAGTCCCCAGAAGCCAAACCAATGCTTCATGGGCAAACTCTGCCAACATGGCCTGTCTGACATTTATTTGTGTCTCAGGAGCCTTAGAGAACAAACCTCCCCTTTCCACCCTCCCAACCGTGTCCACTTGTTCCAATCCAAATACGAGACTCTCGTTCAGATATTTTGGGGTCTGAGTTCCCACATTTATCATTAACGCAATTATCAGCCAAAGATTCTTGGCTCCCTAAAACAATGCAATCAGAGAGCAGGAGGGAGTTGAGTTATAAATAACTCCCCCCCCCGCCCCCGCTCTTCGTTTGTGGTGCTATATAAATCTTTAGGTGTGTGAATCGCATCATTACTAATGTTCTTTAAAACGTAATACAACTTTTCTCATTAAGCGCAGCCAGCCAATCAAAAGACGCCGCACCTCACGGGCCCCTCCTCGGTGGAGTTTGCGGCATTTGCATTGCAGAAACACTGTAATTTTATTCATGGCTTGGCGTCACCTCGGCCCATCAGTAATTAAACACAGAACAGCTGTCACTCTGAGACATCCTAGGCAGGCAGGATGGAATAATGAGCTAGCGTAGATGGGTTCAGCAGTAGGGGGCTGGCATGGCTGGGGGAGTAAATGGTGCTTCCGGGGGGAAGACTGGGGATGGGCAGGGGCTGATGCGGTGAGGGATTCCCCAGCCTGAGCTCAGGGCCGTCCTTGGTTCATCTGTGTCCATTCCGTAACCCTGTCGAAAGAGTGGCTGGTAGTGTGTAGAGGGAGATGGGACTCCAGTAGGGGATTGGTTCAAACAGAAACACACATCCTGGAGCCACATGGGACCTGGTAGAGATAGGCTTGGGAGGATAGGGGGCACTTCTGGTTTCTACTTTGTATTTATTTATTTATTTTTACTGGCTGAAGTATGTTAACAAGCAAGTAGGCATTCCCTCTATAATCCAGAGGACTAATTTATTTTTATTTTTTTTAAATCAGTGTTGGGGACTGATCCCAGAGCCCTGCATATGCTAAGCAAGCACTCTACCGTGGAGCTTTAACTCAGACCCTCGTGGAACTAATTAATTTTTTTTTTTACATTTGTGTGTAGACTCATAGGGATGGGGGGGTGCACACACCATGGTGTACACATGCAGTCCAGAGGACAATCTGAAGGAGTCGGTTCTCTCCTTCCACCATGTGACTCTGTGGGATTGAACTCGGGGCCTCAGACTTGGCAGCAAGCACCTTTACCTCCTGTGCCTTCTCGATGGCCTAACCCAGAGCTAATGCTTTAAAACAGTGGTTCTCGCTGTTTGGGAGTCGAACGACCTTTCCACGGGGGTCCCGTATCAGCTAACCTGCCTATCAGATATTTACACTATGAATCATGACAGTAGCAAAATTACAGTTATGAATAGGCAACTAAAATAATTTTATGGGTGGGGGTCACCACGACCTGAGGGGTACTAAGGGGTCACGACATTAGGAAGTAAGAGTCACAGTTTAAAAGGTCTTTGTACTGAGCATCAGGAACAGAGGGAGGAGGGGGAGCTACTGCTCACTCCTAGGTTTTCAGGGAGGGGGGTCTTAAATATGCATATCCCGGCCACAAAGTGCACTGAAGGTCTTGTGCACCATGTCTAGTTAACCTTTTTCATTGCTGCAGCAAAATAACCAACAAGAAGCAGCTGAAAGGAAGAAGAGTTTTGTTTTGGTCCTTAACTGGAAGGGTACAATCCATTATGGGCGAAGAGTCACGCCAGCAGGAGCCCGAGACAGCTGGTCACAGGGCATCTCCAGCCAGGAAGCTCACTTGCCTTCTTTCCATTCAGTGAAGGATGGCAGTCTAGGGAATGCTACCACCCACAATTAAGGTGAGCCATTTCACCTCAGCTAGCCTCATCCAGATAATCCCTCACGGGTATGCCTCTAGGCTTGTCTTCAAAATGGCTCTAATCCTATCAGGTTGGCAAAAATATTAAGCATGGCATGACCCAAAGCTTCGTTTTGCTGATGAGGGAAACTGGGCTGAAGAAGGAAGTGATTTGGAGCTATGGTTCAAGAGGTTAGCATGCCCAGAGAGAGGCCTGGGTTCTGGACTCTTGTGGTAGAACTTCAAGCAGTTACATCACCTCTGGGGCTTCAGTGCCTCCTCCACAGCAGGAACAGGGAAGGAGAGTCTTTGGAAGCACCAACTGAGAAGTTCTAGGAGCAATCTTCTGGAGTCCTTACAGGAGTTAACCCATTCATGACCATGGGACTCAGGCCTGACTGTTCTCTGCCTGTCCATCTATCAGCTTCTACCATCTGGGTACCCACAGGATCTTCCCAAGCTCCAGATGACAAAAAAGTTATCTGCACGCCAAACTCCCTCCCTCTCTCTTCTGCATGTTTCCAGGTTATCTGGGGCAGCCCAACAGCATCAGCAGGGGACAGGAACAATGTTTCCCAAAGCCCCACATCACAAGCCTAGAAGCAATACCTTGGAGCTCTGTGTTCCTGCAGGCCTGACTCTAAGTTCACCCTTAAGACCACAATGTAGATGTAGCAATGTACCCTTAGAGGACATTTTGCCCTGACCCGGCCTCCCACCAAGAGGAGGGCCAGGGATGTGGTCTTCCTCAAGTAAGCTTCTTAGCTCATTGGGACCCTCCAGGTATCTTGTCTTTGAATCCTGTCACTCTGGAGTTTGAGAAGGGCATAGCACCCCAGCTAAGGTTGGGAGATCCAGGGGGTCCCTCAGTGGGGTTGTGTTGGCCCAGTAACATGGGAGTAATGAGGTTGCCAAGGAGTGCACCGGTATGTGCTTAGGTTACTGCCAAGGTCTGGTAGATACATGCCCTGTAGCCACAGCGACAATGAGAGGGAGAGACCCTGTGAAGTACCACAGGGGACACCGCCTGCCCTGAGTGTGCAGATGGTAAGTGTGTTATTTACCTTGTACATCGCTGTGATAAAATATTCGACAGAAAAACCTCAAGGGAGGAAGTGTTTATTTTGACTCAGGACCATCTTGGTAGCGAATGTCTGTTGGAGCTCATGGTGGCACAAACCCAGGGCTGGGCTGCTTCACATCTCAGTGGCACATGAAAGGCTGGCTATAGTGCTCAAGATAGTTCCCATCCTATGCCCATTTCCTATAGAGAGGCGTTTGTAAAAGTTGTACAACTTTCCCAAACAGCTCCAATAGCTGAGGACCAAATGTTCACGTGCATAAGCTGTAAGACATTCTAGCAGCCAGAAAATAAATCTCTGGCTCTATGGGAGGCTGGGTGGAGGGCATCCCGAAAAAGGGTGATGCCTGGTGACTGTGGGGTCATCATCACTGGGGAAGAGGTATTATTAATATTTTTATATATTTATAATTAATCTATATATAATTAATATTATTATCAGCTTATTATTAAAAGAAAGTAGTGGGTGACCACAGCCAAGCTGTCCCCTCTGGGACCCTACTCCAAAAGAGAAAGTATGTTACTCAGGGGTCAGGGTATGTCCCTCACACACCATCACCACACACACTGGAGCTGCACCAGAGGTTCTCCTGGATCTGTTTTCTTCCTGAGACAGGGTTCATGTCCTGCTGGGTCAGCTGCCCTCTAAACCGCCTTGCCTAGGCCAGTGAAGGTAGCTGGGCCATCTGTGGTCTGATGACAGGATGCTGGGAACCAGAGGCCTTCTCCTCAGGCTCCTGGGCATGGGTAAGGAGACTGTCCTCCTATCGGATAGGTGAGGGTCAATATTTATGAAAAGCAGTGGATGCCGGGACCTTGATCAGTGAAGAGGGCACAGTCCCCAGCAGTGGTTGATCTCCAAAGCTGACAATAAACAGTGCTTAGAGTGTATGGAATACCATGAAGGGGCCTGGCCTAGGCTTCTCCACTCTGCTACTGGCAAGAACAGCAAGCATTTTAGAACGTATGTCATTATGCTGGTGTGCATGAGAATGTGCATATGTATTGCTCTGTGCATATATGAAACTGTATACACATGTGAGGATGTTCATGTATAAACGTGTGTACTTGCATGTGTGCATATAACATTATGTGTGTGCCCATGTGTATTGAGAGTGTTTGTGCATGTGTGATGGTATGTATGAGTGTTACCATAGGTTAGTATGTACATGTGTATCCTGTGAAAGTGTGCATGTGTACTCCTGAGGGTCACGTATATGGTGCATGCATATGTGAAAGTGTGTGTATAGGTGTGCATGGGTATGGGTATGTGTGCATGTGTGATCAATATATTGTGTACATGTGTACATGTGTGTGTACATGCATATGTGTATACATGTATGTGGTATACATGTGTATGTGAGATGTTGATATGTGTGTACATGTGTGGCCATGAGTAGATGTGTATACATGCACGTGAGAGTATACATTTGTATGAACATGTCAATATGTGTGCACATATGTATATGATGTGCTTATGTGCATGTGAGGGCATATTGCTTGTGTGTATATATGAATGTAAATATGTGTATAAAATGTAAGCATGCTGGTACATGTGTACATGATATGCACATGTATAAGTGAACATACAAGTGAATTGTGAGCATGTATGCTATGTATCTGTAAAAATGTGTGCATATGTGGATAAGTAAGTATGCATATGGGAGTGTACAGGTCTGCACCCGTAATGGCATGGACATGTAAGTATCCATGTGTACATGCAAAGATATACATGTGTCCATTTATGCCTTGTGGGAGCACGCTTGTATACAAGCTTCCGTGTCTGTACTAAATCATGCTATCGGGAGGGCTTAGGGCTCTGAGAGCTGAAGTTCTAGCTCCAGCCAGATGGGAGATGTGTCAGATAAAGTAGCAGGAATAGAGGCGTCATTCCCGTGTGTGGATAGAGGTAGCTGTCCCTGAGACCCTCATCACCAAGAAGAACAGGGTTGGAAACCAATGAGGCAGCTTTCTTGGGACAGCGCTGTTAGTGGCTTTGACTGATGTGGCTTCCATGCCAAGGCTGCTGTGGTAGAGAGCGTCTGCCCAGAGCACGGGGAGTTTGGATGTCCTTCTGGCCTGCTGTGCCTGGTGGTTTGGGGCGGCTGATGGGCACACAGGCTACACACCGCTCAGCTGTTTGTGCAGGAGCCCAGGGCATTTGCAGACATGTGGGTATACAGAACACAGAGTGCAGTGATTGCTAAAGAGGCACGGGACCTCCCACTGTGACCAAAGCCTTAGATGGTCCACTATTCAAAGTTAGATCCAAATCTGGTGGGGTGTACCCCTCTTCCCACCGCTCCAGGCATTCCTTTTAGCCTGTGCTTCATACAGAGGATCAATGCAGAATTGACTTGTGCACAGTGAGGGTCCTTGGCTGAGTGCAATCAATAGGCTTAGACCTGTGGAAAAGTGCTTCTGCCCACTGGGGGTCTGGTGGAGGTGGGGCCTCTTCCTGGACTGCGGTATCTCCTCGTGGTTCTTTTTCCCACACCAGAACCCATCCCCTACCGGAAGTCAGGGCCACTGCTTATTGCGCGGTTCCTCCGATCAAGCTCTGTGCTTGGTGATTTGCAAAGGTAAGGGCCATGTGCGGCCATTACGAGTCTCTCTCTGTGCTGCTATTGCCCAATAGATGTCTCATGTGGTGGCAAAAGGCTCACTTCAACAGGCTGAACCAAAACGGGGAGCGGTGTTGCCGCAACAGCCAAACGTCCAGGTCCCAATGCTCAGATATTCCATCAGGACCTTTTCTGCGCTTTCTGCCTAGCTCTTCTCCAGCTTCGTTTGAGGACAAAACTGGCTGTCCCTGGTTCCAGACTGTCAGTGACTCAGAAGTAAATGGGACGGAAAGAACAGCTGTTGTCTCATTGGCTCAGAATGAGTCACATGGCTAGGTTTGATCCAATCGCCTTGACTGGGGAATGCGACGCTCTGATTGGCTTACCCCCAGAGTTGAGTTTCTACTGCAGCTTCGGAAGCAGATAAAAAGAACGAGGTAGGGAGGGTGGGGTGAATGCGGTGAAGAGACAACAAAAGATTCTATGCTGAGTGTAAAAGTACAGTCACCCACCACAAGTGCCAGAGGTCTAGGAGTGTTCCTCAATGCCCCCCTCTTGCCCATTATCCTATAGCGTTCTAGGGTCACTGGGCAGGCGTGGCTGCCCCTGTTTTAATACATGTTCCCAGGAAGGACCCTGACTATGCCTTTTAGGGCCCATATCAAACAATGTCACTTCTGCTTGAAATATATGGGGAGCTTGCAGGACACTGAAGACCAGATGAGGGTCCCCCCAGTATAGGCCCTTTAAGCTAGAGACCCTGGGGAGCCCAACTAAATTGCCATTGCTGTTATATAACTTAAATATATGGGACGTAATTATTTTTAAAAATATACCCATAAAATTGTCTCTGATTATTTTAGTCACAATACAAATAGCCTCAATTAGAGCAGAAATAGGGCGCGGGTTTATGGCGCCCATGAATCTGCGAGTAACCTCGGCTCCAAGCTGCGGAAGAGCCTGCAGCTCCCTGCCCACCCTGCCATGAATTCTGCAACAAAAATGAATCCGGATCTAGCGTGGAGGCTGGAGGAACCAAGAGTTTCTGAGTCATTTGTTGTCTGGACATAGATCTGTTTGTCCATACCTCTGTGGTAGATCCATGGCCAGACACCCTTAGCACATAGAAAAGACCCAAATGGCACAGAATTACTTTTATTTCTTCTTGGGCCTTCAGTCTCTGATCTGGTCCACACAGCCCTCCTTAAAAACTGGACGTCCAGGTTCTCTTTTTGAAGACGGTAGAGGCCCTTGCCAAGCTTCCAGTGACGAATGAAGAAACCCAAGAGTGACAGGGAAGCATGCTTTCCATGTTCCTTCAGGGCTAGGGTAGGGCAGAATCCTTCTGGGGAGGAGCTGTCCACCCAAGCTGAAGCACACAGGTCCTCAGTATGTAATACACCGATGTGGCCACGCCCCTCAGCCCAGTGGCGCCTGCCCTGTCCAATGAACTTCAGCATTTCCTTTCAATCTCCCAAGGAGATATATTTTGGGACTTTAAGGATTCGAAATGACAACTGTGTAAAAAAAAAAAAAAAAAAAAAAAACAGACACTGATAAATTTAGGGGAAAAAAATGGTATCTTCAATAGTGGGTTATTTTGGGCGGGCGGGCATCTCTTTAATGAGGCATGTCTTTTGGTCCTTTACAAGTGGTTTACTTGTTTGCTTTTCTTCGTTTGTATCTCATATGGGGGTGGTGTCGGGTAAAAGTGTTTATTAGGCTTACATTTCCAGCTTTCAGTCCTTATTTCCGGGAACTTAAGACAGACTGGTCACACTACATTCACTGTCAAGAGGGGAAAGAAACACCCTGCCTGCTTGATCCTCAGCTTGCGATTTTGCGATTTCTCCTCTCCTACAGCCCAAAGTCTATGACTAACTAACAATCAAGACAACTCCCCCCCACACCGCACCCCATCCCACCCCCCCCCCCCGCCAGACGTACTCACAGGTCAGTCTGATCTATATGACCCCACACTTAGTGTCCGAGACCAGCTCGGGCAAACAACAGGTTCTCCCAGAGCCGGAGCAAGAATTGAAAGAAGAAAAACAAGTTAGTTAAAGTTGCAGCATGACTTCGGCCTGACTTGAGGCCTAAGCCTCATGGCCGAAGTGAACCTTGGTTTAATCCATCTCTTTTTAAATCATTTTAATTACATGCAAAAAGGTAACAATGGTTCTGAAGCAGGGATCAAGCAAGATAACAACCAAAGATCCTGTAAACATCTTACTGGAGGTCAGGTGAAAAGGTCAGAGTCAAAAATGGATACCGCTGTTGCCTACATTCTGAAATCTGCCCTGCCCTGAGCTGCATTTCTAAGGATTCCACCTAAAGCATCAAATACGAATGTCTTGCCCTGAACTTCAGATGTAGATGTGCTTGAAACTAGCCCTTACAGG
>NC_137967.1:12026137-12208637 GCF_963924665.1 Micromys minutus | reverse complement strand
GGTTGAGAACAGCTTTGGACACAATCTGGAACTGGGCATACCCCAGAGTCCTGGCAGCTCAGAGAGAAATAAGTCTGTCGTCCACTTTTTGGGGAAAGTGACAGGAGGTAGGATTTCCTAAAGGAGTCCCTGGGACAGGCCTGGAGCAAAGAGGGCTAAGTGACTTAAGCCAGGCCTCAGTAGCATTTGGGTGAGAGGTCAGACACTGGAAAGAAAAACAAATGGGCCCAGGGCCATGGGAGGATAAAATAAGAAATTTTAGATCCCTGATTCCTGCCTGCAGTCGAGGTGGGCACAGCCTGGTGTGCAGGCTAAACAGTTTGGACTTGTGGCGTATAACATTTCTGCAATAAGACTTACTTTGGAGCAGAAACTAATAGCTTAGGCCTAAAATTCCAGCTTCTCTAAAGGCTGAGACAGGAGGAGTCCAAGTTCACGACGCAAGTTCAAGACCAGCCTAGGGGGCTTAAGGAGACCCTTATCTCACCAAGTAAAAAAGAGGGCTGGTAATAAAGCTCACTGGGAGAGGACTTGCCTGCAATCCACCAGCAAGAGCTTTGGGGTATGGCTCAGTGATAGGACATCTGCCTGGGACCTACTGGTAAGGGACTGGCGGTGTGACCCAGCTGTGTGTGCACAGCTTGCCTTGCAACTGCAAAGCCCTAAGTCCAAACTCTAGTACCACAGGGGGGATTAAAAAAAACATGATTTACTTCAGAGGGATGGTCATCGATTTCATTTCTGACAGGCGCGCTATTCCGGAACCTGACAAAGAGAAACATTAAATCCAGAAGTGCCCATTCTGCATGGAGCAATCCCATTTCTCTCCGCCCGGTCAACTCTCCAGCCCAAGCGCTTTCGTCCCCTCGGGGGAGTGAGGATGGATTTGAATCAGGCAGGAAGTTCCTTGATTGCTATTTGAAAACTTCTCCCCGGTACCTGGCCTGACATCATAATTACCTGCCTATGATTTATCTCGGGCAGATTATGAATGATGACAGGTTTTGGGGTGCTAATTGGGCAGATCTAACACCTCGCCTCCTCCCAGTCATTCACTCTGCAGCAGCTGATGTCCGCCTTGAACGCTGGCCTGCAGTGAGTGTTGTACGGCAGACAAGGTGACTTGATAAACTGCAGCCTTCTGTGGCCGGTCCTTCGGGTTTTAGCCTTGACACTTGGAAGCCACCTCACAGATACAGTCACCATGTAGACGTTAAACTTGACCTAGGCTTGTTCTTTGTCAGTTAGTGATTGGATCCCACCCACGGCTGCTGTGGACACTCATCCAGGAGAACAGAATATGCTCTCCTTACAGCCTGCTCAGCGCAGTGGGTGGAGGGGTGGAGCGGCCACTTCAACAAGGACGACTGGAAGACAGCCCAAGAAGGTTAGGAATAATTGATTACTTGGACTGCTCAAGCAGGAGGTCACTCTGAGAGGGGCTGTTGGAGGTGATAGCAGAGTAAGTTACCATGGACCATTCTCCAAATCTGGTCCATACAAAGAGCATAGCATTGCAGAGAGATGGATAGAGTTAGGAACATAGCCAAGGCTCTGCCAGGCCCATGGGGAAAGTGAATTCAGAGGGGTCAACACACTGGAGGGGCGCCCTTCCATAGGCTTCCTGTTAGGGTATGTTGACTCCCTAATGGATTTGATGGTCCAACAAGAAAAGTTGGCAAGGTGGTCACACACACCTGTCATCCCAGCACTCATGAGGCAGAATTAGGAAGATTGTCACAACCTGGTCTGGGAGTTCTGGTCTAGCCTGGACTGCATACTGGGACCCCCTTATTTTCAAGAAATTTCCAATGTCTGGGCTCCATGCCAGACAAATCGTGAGACTGGGCTTATGGCATTATAATTTGTTTAGATGTGCAGTCATTGCTAGGAAGGTTGACTCTTCTTTAGGGGTGGGCTCCTGAGTAGTTTGATCATATTCTACGGGGTAGTGCCACACTGGCGCATTGATACATGAAGTGGAAATTTCTGGTTTCTTTGCAGACTCAGTTGTGTCATGTGGTTGGTTGTTTTTTTGTTTTGTTTATCTGGTAGAGCAGCTGCAATCGGAGTTACTACTTGATTTAGTTTTCGATAGTCAACTGTCATTCTCCATGATCCGTCTGTCTTCTGCACTGGCCAGAGTCAAATGGAGATGTGGGAACCACCACCCCTGTGTCTTTCAAGTCTCTGATAGTGGCAGTAATTTCTGCAATTCCTCCAGGAATCTGATACTGTTTTTGGTTCACTGTTTTCCTTGGCAGAGGCAACTCTAAAGGCTTCCATGTAACCTTTCTAGCCATAACAGCCCTCACTCCACAGGTCAGGGCCAATGTGAGAATTCTGCCAACTTCTGAGTATATCTATTCCAATTATACATTCTGGAACTGGGGAAATGACCACAGGATGTGTTCAGGGACCTACTGTGAGTCGGACATCAGTCAAATCTCCATTAATCACCTGTCCTCCATAAGCCCCTTCTTTGACTGGAGGGCCACAATGTTTCTTGGGATCTTCTGGGATCAGTGTCAGTTCAGAACCAGTGTCCAATAGACACTGGAAAGTCTGATTATTTCCTTTTTCCAGTGCATAGCTACCCTTGTAAAAGGCCGTAGGTCCCTCTGGGGAAGGACTGGAGAAAGGCTAACAGCAAAACTTTTGGGTGTCTAATCAAGATCCTGCTTCAGGAGAATCTGGACACCCCTTCATTCAAGGGTTGCAAACTGGCTCAAGTCTGGAAACTGGTTCACTGGCTGAGTCTGTCTTTTGCCACCATCCAATATAGCCTTTCTTTCATCTGTTTGAGAATTTTTCTGCTTATACAGATCAAACAGATATTCAGTAGGCTTCCTATCTATCTCAGGCCTGGAAACACCATGACTGATCAGCCAGTACCAAAGGTCTGAACGAGTCATTATAAATTTCACCTCTCCTGTGCTGGCCATTACGGGCTATGTCATTATAAACACTGTTTTGTCTCCACTGTCCATTATGATAACTACCATCACCTGGTCTCTGGCGATCCAATGCTGACACTTGGCCCTTGTTACCTCGGGGCCCAATTAAACCCATTGCATCTAATTCATCCAGTTCAGCAGCAGCATCTCCAACCCTAAGGTGTGGCACAAGGAAAAGGGCAAGAACGAAACCTTTCAAATGTGCTGGTGCCCCACTCACCAGTTTGTGTCTTATAGGATTGTAATTTTCCTGAGTCTTAAAATTCCTTCATCAACACAAAGCCAAGGGATATCAGGCATCTCCAACTCCTTTTCAGTAGGCCATCTTTTGATAAACACTTCAGCCAATCATTCAAACAAACTTCTGACACCTTTTTTAACTGTTACAGCTTCCATATTAAACCTGGAATCTCCACCCAGAGGGCCCATGCCAATAAACTCAGCCTGATCTAGTTTTATGCTCCTTCCACCATTATCCCACACCCTTAAGATCCCTTCCCACACACATTCCCCAGACTTCTGCTTGAATGAATTAGCAAACTCACTAAGCGCCTTAGTAGTGTAGCGCATTTCCTCATGAGCTACACTTCCTACCTCCCCTTTAGGGGACTGTTTTGCTTTGACTCTGGTTATGGGTCTTGAGAAACATCAATATTGTCTTGTCTGGCATTTTCTTCAGCGAAAGCCACTACTGGTTGGTTTATCAGACTCTGAGGAATTAATTTCCTCATGTGAAAGAGACAGTCTTTCAAAGGGTGGGGCTGAGGGCACTTCTTCCTCAGGTGGGGTAAACACTTGAGAATCTGGAGACTCAAAATTCTCGGCTTCAACAGGGTCTTCCCACACATCCCCATCCCAAGTTACAAGATCCCATTCTTTGCCAATTAATGCCCTCACTTTAACTGTTGACACCCTCTGAGGCTGAGACTTGAATTTTCACTGTAATTCAGCCAACCTTATAATGAGGGCTTCAGTTTGATTTTCTGCAGCTCGAGCTCTATGGCTGCTGGAGAGAAGATTCTCTTCAAGGGCACGCTTAGAAACCTTCTGATTGTTTACTTGTATCTGGAGCCGTTCGATTTTATCATACAGCTCATTCTTTTCCCTCATCAATTTTTTCCCAGAGATACTAAGAGCAACATGCCAGCAAAATCATTTTCCAATTTTCTCCTCAACTTGTAGAAAGCTTGGTACACCAGATCACCTAATTCATCACCAGTTACGATTGATGGATCAAGATAATCAAAGGCATTAGCTTCTTTAGGTTTGGAATAGAGTTTCCACCACGTTACTTCAATATTCCCCAGGCTCCCAGGAGAGAGAGTATCTGGAGATGTTTCAGTAGTTGAAAGCGCTGGTGAATTATTAAACTCCAGATTCTTAAACGATTCATCTTTCTACTTCTGCTACTTTCTACTTCTACACTTAAGTTCTGTGACTCTAGAGAACCACTCCCAGAGCCAACTTCTGTATTAGTCAGGGTTCTCGAGAGTCACAGAACTTATGGGTAGTATCTATATAGCAAGGAATTTGTTGGTGGCTTGAAGTCTGTAGTCCAACTCCCCATCAATGGTCAGCAGCAGCTGTGAATGGAAGTCCAAGGATGCAACAGTTGCTTGGTCCCACAAGGCAAGCAATTGAAGAGAAAGAGCCTTCCTTCTTCCAATGTCCTCACGTATGTCTCCAACAGAAGGTGTGCCCCAGATTTAAGGTGTCTACCACCATGCCTGAATCTAAAACTTGCTTTGTTTAGATAACCTTGAACTCAGAGATCTCCTTGCCTTAGTGTCCTAAGATTCATAGCCACTGTGCCTCAAGATGTCCATGCCAAGATCCAGGTCAGAAACTTGTATCTCCCAGCCTCAAGGTGAGTATCACAGGTGAGCCTTCCAATCCTGGATTGTGGTTCATTCCAGATATAGTCAAGTTGACGGCCAGGAACAGCCACTACACTTATTAAAGTAGGCTTTGAAAAATCGAAGCCAACACATGTGCAGCACCAAGTAATCAGGGGATAATTTTTTTTTTTAAAATAGGATATGAGGTTGGGAGGGGCATAGGAGGATCTTGGAAGAGTCAGAGGAGAGGAAGGGTATAAATATAATCGGAATATATTGTATGCATGTGTGAGATTCTCAAAGAATAAATTTAAAATCACGTATAAAAATATATAGCCAATGTTGAGTTTGAGTAATGCTGGGCTGCTCTCAAACTGAGAGGTTGGGGAGTAGGGGTGGCAAAGAGATGAGGAGCTATAAACCATGACAACAGCTCTCCTCCGGTTTCAGGTGGAGAGTGGCCACATGGGTAGTTGTTCCGTCCTAGCTGGCAGGGTACCTAGAGGTGTCAGGGGACCCTTATCAGGGGCTGCTCTCTGCCTATGTTGAGTACAGGGATCAGTTGTGCATGCCACAGAACTAGGGAGGGAAGGGAGGTAGGGGAAACGGCGCTGACCCCAGGGACTTGGTGCAATGGCAGGAGAATGGGGTCCTTTCCAGAAAGGCAGGCAGGGAAAGCACCCAAAGCAGTCTGGGGTGGTAAGGTGTGTCAGCTATGTGGCTTTTAAAAAAACTTTACTGTGTGTGTGTGTGTGCACATGCAAGCAGGAGCAGAAATGTCAAGTGCAAGTTAAAGGACAACTCGTACGAATGTGTTTGTCCCGGAGACTGAGCTCAGACCTTAGGTTTGCCGGTGAGCACCTCTACACAGCGGGCCAGCTCACCTGCTCTGGGCTCTTTTGCCTTCCATTGTTGGACACATGAACACTCCTCGTAGCAGGGTCTTGCAACTTGGCTTAGTTCTTCAGCTCATCCATCCTTAGCCTCCTGGATACTGCTACCATCACACCTGGCACTTAAGTCCCTGAAGCCTAAACCAGGATCCTTTTCGCTGGGAAATGATGGAACTGATCATTAGGAAGAGGTCGTTCAAATCATAGCCACCAGTGACCTCTTAAGCTTGTCTCCAAGGTGCACAGAGATGGAGCAAGTGTGTGGGAATGAGGAGGGAAATCCTGTGGTAACAGAGGGGTGTTCGTGTTGGAAGGGACACATGGAAAGGCTATGAGCTTCTTATCAAACAGCCTTCTCGGTGCACAAGAGTTCTGTGAGAGTCATGAAGACTGGGGTATGATGCTTGTAATCTCGGTAGACTAGAGGCTGACGCAGAGGGATCGTGAGCTCAAGGCCACCTGGGTTACATATACCCTCTCTGAGAGAGCGAAAGAGAGAGAGAGGTGGGGAGGCAGACATGGCCACTCTGTCTTAGCACAGGCCACTGGACACAGGCACCCTCCAGTTCCCTATTTGAGATAGCTACTTGATGTTATCCCCGGTGGGTTGTCTTAGTTAGGGTTTTAGTGCTGTGAGGACATGCCGTGACCAAGGCAACTCTTATAAAGGTAAACATTTCACTAGGGCTGGCTCACAGGTTCTGAGGTTTAGCTCATTATGGTCACAACAAGAAGCATGGCAGCGCGCAGGCAGACATGGTGCTGGAGAAGGAGCTGAGAGTTCTACATCTTGATCCTAAGTCAACCTGTGGAGACTGACCTCTGCAGGCAGCTAGAAGGTGGGTCTCTTCAGCACTGGGTGGAGTTTGAGCACTAGAACCCCCAAAGCCTGCCTACATGGTGACACACTTCCTCCAACAAGGCCACACCTCGTCCAATATTATTCCACCAAATACCACTTCCATGGGCCAAGCATTGGCAAACCAGCATAAAGGTAAAGTGACCCTAGAGTCACGAATGGCATCAGCAGCACTGGTGAGGCCTCCACAAGGCACCCATGTGTCCCTTTCAAACACCACTGTTGAACTCACAGAGCAGTCCTGCTAAGCCAGGCGTACCCATTGCTGAAGCAAGGCAAAAGCTCAGTGCTGGTCTCCTTGTGAGCCTTTTGGATGCCGAGGTGACATCATCAGGTCTCAACTAGAGCCTACGGCTCTCCCTGCCTGATGGCTCCCACTGGCCTCCTTCACGGAAATCACCTCTGATGAACCCGTTAAGTATCTAAATCCATCACCACAGCTGCTTTCTGAGAGGCCTGCAACGAGGAAGAAATGATTCAACTTGAAAGGGAATACAGAAGCCTAGTGAACGACTGCTACACTGGGCTGCCATCCATTCAGAGCAGAGAACGTACTGCCTGGGGTGCTTGCTCTCAGGCAGCCTGAGCTGGGGTGGTCTCTGTGCCGTGTGCCGCCCTTTCTTCTGAATTAAAGCTAAGAGCCTGCTTGACCCCCAGCTATGACAAGTCCCAGGTTGAAGATTCCCAAACGTGGATCAAGGAGGGTCCTTCAGCTTCATGGGGAGAGTCATCCCCCCACACAGCACACCAGGATGCTGTGCCAGTACCCACAACCTGGTACGGGAACAGAAACTCCCGGGACCTGATGCCCAGGAAGGACACTCGGAAGTGGCCACAGAGTCCCTGAACACACATCGGCCTTGCTGTGGCTCCTACTCTGCCTGGGGAGCCTGGTGTCCTAAAGGCATGGACTCTGGGGCTCTGCTTGACTGAAAGAGCGAGTTGGGTAGATGTGTCTGGCTTGTGGGTGCTCATGGTCTTTGCTGACACCGTAGTGCATTTCTGAACCCACTATCAGAAAGCTTGAACTCGGCGGTACGTTCTTCCACTGGCTTCTTTCCTGTAAGACCCTAAGGAAAGCATCCTTGAGACCAGTGAGCTGGCTTAACAGATTAAGCCACTCCCCACTGCCAAGCTGGAGGTCTAAGTTCTAACCCAGAACCCATTTGGCAGAAGGAAAGAACAGATTCCTGGGTCTCATAGCAAGATCTTTTATCCTAAGCAAAAAAAAAAAAAAAAAAAAAAAAAAAAAAAAAGATATTGTTTGGGCCAAGAAGATGGCTTAGCAGTTCAAAGACACATGCTATACAAGCCTGGAGATTTGAGTTTGGTCCTTTGACCCCATGTGAATGTGGAGGGAAGAGGACTGTCTCTACAGAGTTGTCCTCTGACCTCTACTCATGTGCTATGAGCAGTGTACCTACACACATGGTGGGTGAGGAGGCAAAAAAAAAAAAAAATTCTTTTTAAAGTAGAAAAAAAGATATCACTAGTTCAGGGCATCCTCAATGTATTTATCTGTAAAATGGGTGTCTTAGTCAGGGTTTCTATTCCTGCACAAAACATCATGACCCAGAAGCAAATTGGGGAGGAAAGGGTTTATTCAGCTCACACTTCCACATTGCTGTTCATCACCAAAGGAAGTCAGGACTGGAACCCAAGCAGGTCAGGAAGCAGAAGCTGAAGCAGAGGCCATGGAGGGATGTTACTTACTGGCTTGCTTCCCCTGGCTCGCTCAGCCTGCTTTCTTATAGAACCCAGGTCTACCAGCCCAGGGATGGCTCCACCCACAATGGGCTGGGCCAGGGATGGCTCCACCCACAATGGGCTGGGCCCTCCCCCCTTGATCACTAGTTGAGAAAATGCCTTACAGCTGGATCTCATGGAGGCATTTCCTCAACAGAGGCTCCTTTCTCAGCGATAACTCCAGCTTGTGTCAAGGTAACACAAAATCAGTCAGTACAACGGGTGTGATACCTTCTAGGTGTCACTCCAGAGCTGTGGGGAGTGGTGTGAAGGACTTGGATCAAGCAGTCACTGGGCTCGACGAAGTTGGACTCTTGGGTGGATGGTTCTAGTGTCCTCAGGTTTCCATGTAACCTTCTGGTTCTTGGAGCAGGGCCTTTGAGGATTGTGCCAAGTATCAAAATGGAGAATTGCAGTTTGGACAGGGCAAGAGCATAAGTACTGTTCAACAGACCCTCCAGATCCCTTAGGTGTAGGCTCTGAGTGAAAGAAGCTAACTCCTCCCCCTTGGTTTGTTGTAAGACCAGGAGGAGGTCTTAGCTCAGGACCATGACCCACAGAACACAATTAGACGATAGACCGCTGTAATAACAAGAGGTTTAATTCCATGTACATGGGATTGCTCATCCTCACAGGGAGAGTCAACCCCGAACTCAAAAAGCACACATCTTTTAGTCTTTACAGCGGACAGATTTCAGCAACAACATGGGGTGGTGATGTCTCATTGGTGGTTTACAGTGACCTTAGGATTCGTTGGATAAGGGGTTTTAGGCTGATGCGGATGTCTATTTGGGTCTTTTCTATGAGACCTTGTAGCTGTCAGCCAGCAAATTCTGTGGGTTTTCATCCTTGTTTTGTTTTTCAGAATTGGGTGATTAGAGCCTGAGGTAATTATGACAAGGTCGGGACCCTATCTAGGGCTTTCTAGAGGGCCAGGTGGCTATTAGTCAGTATATTCTGTGGCTTTTCTGAGAATTACTCTGGGCCGTTGTTTTTATTTGTCAGGCACAGGTGGGGTCTCACAGCCTTGGAATGACTGGAAAGTCTCTGAGTCTGACTTCAGCCATTTCTGTGTCTTTAGGGCCCCATAGGTTCTGGACTTGGCCCACATCTGGCCAATGAGATGAACTCATTTCTTTAGCCCACTTGTGTAGTCTTGCAATGGGCCTGTGGTCTAAGCCAGCTACTCAGAGTCCTGCCTGGGCCTTGGACAATGAGATGCTGTCTTTTATCTGAACTGGGGAAGTGATAGGTGGTGAGTGACTATGGAGATGAATGTGACTGGTCACCACAGGACATCAGTCTTCCTGAAAATGGAACGGATAACAAAAGAAAGCCAGCAAGCCCAAAGGGGTCCACCTGGCGCTGTGCTGGATCTATCCATTCCTGAAGCAAAAACCTATTTGGACTCTCGGTTGAGCAAGTCAATAAATGCTCTCTCTTCTCACTCAGCAAGTGATAGCTTGAGCACTTGTTTAAGGCTGGGGAATTTATCAGACTTTGAAACAACATGAGGGAAAACAGACACGGTTAAACACTTCAGGAACTCGCGGGTTGATCAAGAGAGTCCCCCCCTCTCCCCAGCTATGAAGCCAACGGGAGTTAGTCAATTGGATCCTTGCAAGAGATGCGAGGAACACAGCAGATGCTGTCTGCCAGTGCAGTTTTAAGAAAAAAAAGGCAGAGAGAGGTTTCATGCGAACATTTTGTCTATTGATCCTTGGCAGAGGCTGGGAGCAGAAGATGGGGCTTAGTTTAAAAAAAAAAAAAAAAAAAAAAAACTAGCTCTGTATGAAAGCTGAGAGTCACAGGTTCCTTTCTGGCAGTCTGACTTGAAACAGGAGAAGCACTGCTTGGAGCAGCCTTGAATAGTTGGTTTGTCCCCTGAGCAGACGCTCCTGAATGACAATTATCCTCGAGCTCTTGGCAGAAGCGACTAGGGAGAGAAATGTTTTAAATGTTTAGATTTAAAAAAAAAAAAAAAAAAAAAAAAAACTAATGCAGACAACTAAAATCACGTTAACAAATGTTTGGGAAAAGAGAAGACTAGGACATGGACTCTCAAAACCTTGTACGAGCATTGTTGAAATAGACAACTTTTTTTCAGTCTGTGTACGCTTCATTCTGTTCTCGGCTCACTGGGGATCTGGCCTCAGAAGAGAAATGAGAGCCCGCGTTCTTCTAAGAACTGTGTGACCTTGGACAACTTACTCTGTCTTTCTGAGCCTCTGTTTCTCCAGCTACAAAATAGAAACGGCTCTTATTTCCTCCACAAGAGACGAGACTGAAATGGTAACAGAAATTAGACCCTAGTCGAGGCGGAGCACAGACACTGTTGGTTTTTCTCCAGGCTGAGGTGCATTAGCTGACAGGAGCTAGTTAAGTTCGGAGGATTTTTCTGTTGGTTCACGGTTCAAAGTACATCATGGCGGGGAAAGCATGGCAGCCAGAGCAGGTTATCTTGGGGCAATGGAAGACTGTGGTGGCTATTCACATCAGAGTGCCAGACAGGAAGCTGGAAGCTCAGCTAAAAAGAGAAATAGATACCATCTTCCGGTCCTGGCCCAGATCCTAATTCTTCCAGCCTCCCAAGACAGAGCCACCAGCCATTGGGCCTTTTTGTTTTCCAAGGACTTGTATCTCTATCCGAAAACCCTCTAAGTGCACAGCCAACTTGCCATCCTCTCTAACAGAAGAGAATTGTCAGCTTTCCCCCTGAACTTTTTCAAAAGAGTATACATGAAAACTATGAAGCAAAATCAGAAAACTCCCTCTGGGAGCAAGGCAGGAAACCACCCAGGGGAAGTAGCTGGGTTTTTTTGTTTTTTGTTTTTTGTTTTATGGTTTTTTTTTTTTTTTTTTTTTTTTTGTGAACCTCTTTAAACAACATTGCTGACTGTCTTAGTTAGGGTTTCACTGTTGTGAACAGATACCATGACCAAGGCAACTCTTATAAGGACAGATGTAATTGGGGCTGGCTTACAGGTTCAGAGGTTCAGTCCATTATCACCAAGGTGGGAACATGGCAGCTCCCAAGCAGGTATGGTGCAGGAGGAGCTGAGAGTTCTACATCTTCATCTGAAGGCTGCTAGCAGAATACTAGCTTCTAGATAGCAAAGATGGGGGTCTTAAAATCCAAACCTACAGTGACACACCTACTCTAATAAGGCCACGCCTACTCCAACAGGGCCACACCTTCTAACAGTGCCAATCCCTGGGCTGAGTATATACAAACTGTAACACCAACCCATCAAAACCTGCCTTTTCCTCTAGTATGTTAGAAGCAGAATTACCCATAATGCCTAAGCCACGTTGGGTGCCAGATGTAGGCTTATATTTTTTAGAGCCTACTTTACTAAGGGTCCTTGAATGCTTTAACCCCCTTCTAGCCCACCACCCACCAGAGGTAGTAGAAAGGAAAGGTTAATGGGGGTAAAGGAGGGTGTGAGGATGTGGGCTGTTTAGAAACTTTTCTTTGGGGTGATTCTATTCTTTGTTGTCAGGATAGCAGCAGTTCACACCAAAAAAAAAAAAAAAAAAAAAAACCAAACCAAAATAAAAACAAAAAACTGTCAGGCTCTGTCAATCACAGAGTGAGAGAAAGCAACCAGAAGCCACCAGAACACCACCAGAAGTTCTTTGGTGAGTCTCTCTCTGAGAAGTCACAATAAACGGTGATCCGTGAAGAAGGCAAGGTGAACCGATGCCACAGTGTCATCCACTGTCTGCTGGATTATACTTATATTCTTTCTAAACATTACATGCCCTCTCAAGTGTCTGCTGTAGCAAAACATTGCGTGCCTTTTTCCAGGCAACTTCCAGAAAAAAAAAAAAAAATACCATGTGTCTGTTCTCAGAAAAACATCCTCTCATAAGACAGTTTCCAGAATAACATCACATGACACATCTGAGTCACCAAAGAGACCAGAAATATCCATCTCAGGCCAAGTAAAGATGTAGCCCCTAAAGCAACATTTCCCAGTGACCATTTTGTTCAACTAGACTCCACCTCCTACTTCTCACCAGAACCCAGTAACACTATTATGTTTGTAGCCATCATGGGATTAATCCACTCATCAGGCCAGAGCCTGGGATCTGAGTCTCTGGAAACACGTTCTGTGTTATATATCACTAGTTCCCTGGTGTGTCTGAACCCAGCCAAGTTGACAGTAGTTTTTAATCATCACAGGAAATGACTCTGGGATGTTCAGGATCCTCCACATCCCACTGTGTACGAATAAAAAGGCCTGTGGGTGTGGCCCAGTGGTAGAACGCTTGTCTACCTACCAGGGCTTCTGTGATATCACCAGGCCTGCAGTGTGAGGAGTCAGGGGATGAGACCAAAGTGCTAAAAATCTCCGTGAGAGCTGTATACAGGCTTCTGTGGCTTTTGAAGTTACCCTGCTCGGAGAACGGAACTTCCACCCAGGTTCAAAGATTAAGCCAAGTTAAAAATTAAGTAAAAACTATATAAACTGCTTTACATATTTTTGTTAAGACATTTTTTTTTCTACAACTAGAATGACACGGTGGCTTATGAGACTCACTGTTCAGGTTTATGGAGAGGAAAGGAAGGCACATGGAGTCAAAGGTCATGTCCATTTTGGCTGTAAGCCTCCTTCACTAGCTGTTTTAACAAGCTTGTTTGAGTGCTTCCTCAGGAAAGGGAGTGCTGTCTCTATGGTGGTGATCTTCAGATCAGAATTGATTTTTGTCAGCTATGTTGAAGTTTTGGCTTCCAACCAGTAAGAAACACAAACCAAATGAGAGGGATTTCCTTCCCTTCACGTTGACACATGTCATCATTTTGTGTCCATCCTGGGATTAATGCTCTTTGTCTCCCCATACTTCTTCACAAACATGGATGATCATGTTAGTGCTGGAAGGCACTGCATACAACTTACAATGTTTCAATGTGGGTCCCTTTGAAAAGTGTAACTGTGTTTGGCTACTTTGTGGGTTTTTTTTCTTTTCTTTTTTAAAAATTTATTTTATTGTATTTATATGGCTACTCTGTCTTCAGACACACCAGAAGAGGGCATCAGATTCTCTTACAGATGGTTGTGAGCCACCATGTGGTTGCTGGGAATTGAACTCAGGGCCTCTGGAAGAGCAGCCAGTGCTCTTAACCACTGAGCCATCTCTCCAGACCCCATAGGTTTTTTCCTTTACCCTTCTCCACTGACACCCTAACACTAGATAGGAAAGGAAAAAAGGAAAAAGAGAAAGGAAAAGGGGCAATGTTACCCTTAGACTACTTCCTGCTGATTAGGGGTATCGAGTTCCTTGGGGGCAAGTTTGATTTTTTTCATCAGGATATCTAATTTCTTATTGTTTCTTCTTTGTGCAAGACTTCTTAACAAATTGTAACCAACAGCAACCAAAAAATAACCAACAACCCATCCCACCTGAGAAGGGTTGTTAGGCTGTATGAAGCCTGGAGGTCAGGCTGCTGAAGTTGCTTCATTTGACTAGAACTGAGAATAAACATCTGCAGCAAAGACCTGGGACCCTGTTATTGAAGGAGTGGTTGGAGCCTCATTAATTGAAGAAGATGACCAGAGTGACAGAGGAAACTGGAGAGGGAGAGAAATGGGCACACAGAGAAAGACAGTGGAACAAAAGAGAGGTCTGGTTGTAGCACAGTGGTAGAATGGATGACTTGTCCATGGCTCTGGGCTCCATCCCTAAGACCAAGTGGAGATAAAAGGGAGGAATGAAGGGAGGAAGGAAGGAAGGAAGGAAGGAAGGAAGGAAGGGAGGAAGCCAAATAGGTCACAGTGGAAAAATGTGCAGCAGACTCCAAGGGATGAGACTGGAGCTGCGGCAGCCTGGCTCCTCTCCTGTGCCTGCCTTCCATCCCCAAGCTAAGGCTTGCTCTTGAAGTTTGCCCCTCTCGGGTGTGAGCAGGAGGGGGTGGGGGAAGCGCATTCTGGATGAGCAGCAGGAAAGGGCCCAGCAGGAGGCCAGTGCACAGTTGGCTTTAAGACACTGACCTAACTATGTAGGTTTCTTTCCTTACGGACTTGGAAAGAAAGAACGATAAATGTGCCCTCCTCAAGGGCAGTAGGGTTAAGTATGTCACGTGTTCATAAGAATGACGTGGGTCCAGAGAAGCGGACACCTGGTAACATACAGCTTTGTGAGTTTCCACAGCTGAATCCACTACAAAAGCATCAGGATGCGTTAAGCTCACTGCCCTTGATCATGAAAGTCCCTTTGTGCCCCTCTTCCAGCTTCTGCTCACCAAGGGTGGCCATTCTTCTTCTGGATTCCAGTAGCTTCCATTATTGTTATCCGTGTTCTTCCTTAACTTTAAATATGTAGAATTTCTGAGTGCGGTGGTGCCTGTTTGTAATCCCGGCACTTGGGAGATGGAAGAAGGGGAAATGGATGACCGAGGTCATCCTCTATTATACAGTGAGCTAAAGGCTAGCCTAGGCTATGTGAGACAAACAAACAAACAAACAACAACAATAACAAAAATGGATAAGCTAGAGAAGTGGACAGAGGTTAAGACAATTCACTGTTCTTGCAAAGGATTGGAATTCAGTTCCCAGCGCTCAAAGGCGAGGTGTTCACAATCCCCTCTAACTCCAAAGGATCTGATGCCCTTTTCTAGTTTCCATGATTGATTACATTCATGTGTATGTACCTCCACATAGACGCACAGGTATGCACATGATTGAAAAGAAAAGCTTGGGCTGGAGAGATGGCTCAGTGGTTAATATCACTTACTGTTATTCCAAATTCTGTTCCTACAACCCACATGGTGCCTCTCGATGCATCCTAACTCTGGTTCCAGGGACTCCATGAGTTCCTGCTTCATTAACTGTCCACCATCAGTGGTATTTGGATTACTAACCCCTAAGATGGGAGCAGAAAGACCACCAACCCAAGTCATCATTGAAGATGAATCAGAAGTACAAAGGTAGGTTCATTGAGAGGCAGCTCTTGGGCAAGTTCATTGATCTCATAGGTGGTGGTCAGGGATGTCATTTGCCTGGGTTAAAGCAAGGGGGTAGGGGACTATGGGTTTTGGAGGTGTGGGATGATAACCTATGCACTAGGGGTTGTGATTATGCCCAAACAAGATAATGTAGCTGAGCCCCTGGGTAGTACTCATGGGTAGGTAGACAGAAACACAGAGACAGGGAGAGATAACGTTATCCTGAAGTTTTCTTCTTGTGGGAGGGGTTGGGGGAAGAGCAAACCTAGTTTCCTTTTCAGCTTGTACAGGGGATAAGCAGGGATTCCAACCAAACACTCATGGCCAAATTAATTAAAGCAAGTAATTAATTAAAGCAAGTGTTGAGGTTTGGTCTGTTGCTATATATTCTAATGCTAAATACTGGCCCCTAAATCCTGATTGTCCCCAGGGACAAGAGAATCTGCACATACATCAAATAATGCTATGTGACCTTGCTCCTTAATTTAAAAGTATTGGTTAAATAAAGATGCTGACAGCTTATACCTGGGCAGAAGAGAGATAGGTGGAGTTTCAGTTCCCAGGCTTGGGGGTGGGAGGGATCTAAGAACCACAAAGGGAGAAGAGAAGAAGGAGAGAGAGGAAAAGACACCATGGAGTAGGTGAATCGGCCTAACCTATCTCAGCCATGTTTGAGAGTTTGAGAGCTGCCCCAATGGAACATGGCAAGTTATAACTGTGGTCATAGGGAAGTAATCAAAATAACTTAGAAGGTTGACACCGGTCCAGCTCTAGTGCCTTAAAGGCTTATTATAAATATAAAAGTTGCATTTTTTTTTTTTTTTTTAGAAACTGAATGATCAAAGATGTGGTGGAAACCCCAATGGAGATTAATAATACAAGCAAGCTTTTTGTGTCTGTGTGTGTGTGTGTATGTGTGTGTGTGTGTGTGTGTGTGTGTGTGTGCAGGCTGCCTTCCCTTAAGGTAGTGTTCGAGAGGTCAGCATTGGATGTGAGGAAGACAAGGCTTTTTAGAGCTCATTGGAGTTTCCAAATGGGGCATTTGGTGGGCAAAATAGGAGGGATTATAGGAGTAGAACATAAGCTTAACAAATTAGTTCTACCTTGGCTGCTAAGGTTGCAAGGTGAGGCTAACAACAGGCAGCCATAACCAAGTATCCAGAAACAACCCTTTTGAAACAAAGTAGGGTTGCAGGATGGTTACAAGTAACTTTTTTGAAACAAAGACATGATTACCATTCCTGGAATACACAGAATAGAACCATTTGTAGTTAAGGTTACAGGTAGAGCATGGCCCAATCCTTGAGAAGCAGAGGTTTAATCATAAACAGGAATGAACCTAGTTTGTCTTTACTATAAGATAGCTTTTAAGCCTAAACTGGAGGCTGGCTGGTTCTTTGGGGTACTTTCCAATGTGATGCTCTTTTGGCTGGCTTAGTTAGGAGCTTTGTTGCTTGGTGGACAGATGCCCATGAATCTCTCTCTCTCTCTCTCTCTCTCGATGTATATAGTGTTCTGCCTGAATCTATGCCCGTATGTCAGAAGAGGGCATCAAGATCACATTACAGATGGTTGTGAGCTACCATGTGGTTGCTGGGAATTGAACTCAGGACCTCTGAAAGAGCAGTCGGTGTTCTTAACCACTGAGACATCTCTCCAGCCCGCCCATGAATCTCTTGGATGCATAGCCAGGACTGCAGTTTGTGGGTTAAACCACATTCTGTTTGAAGTCTATGATGGGATTTGGGTAGAGTATTGAAGGGACTCAGAGGCCAGGGATGGCAGGGAACCTGGAGCAGCCCCCAATGAGACACTGGTCATGTGGTTGGTCAAAGCTAAGTCTGTCTGTTGAGCCCCATCTCCTTAAAGCTCCACCACCTTCAAAACAGTGTCACAATCCAGGATAATAGGGGACATTTCAGATTTGTGGAGCTGGTGTGGGCTCAAGGGCAACCCTGTACTGCTCTCTTCCAATAAGTCTCTTGTGTGATGTCTGTTGCATGGTGTGACTTTGTGCTGTTTTTTGTCTCCCCCCCCCCACTCCCATCCCACCCTTCATCCATCAAAACCTGCCCGAAAACCCTAACATACAGAGGAGGCTCGTAGTGACACTTTTGGAATTTTGGTTTCTTTTTAAAAACACAGAAATATTATGGGAATATGTATTCATTTTAATCCCAGGTATGGGACATGGGGCTGCTTCAGACTGTCCACAGCAGCTGACGATGATTTGTCTCGTGCTCTAGCAGGGGCGTGATTTTGCCTGCCTCAGATAGTTTCTGCGATTGTGTGATGTTTGGCATTCTGAGAATTTTCATAGGATATATAGATGCTCGGGCCTCACCGAGAGGCAGGGTGGGTTTTTGGTTGCTGTTGGTTGCAGTTTGTTAAGGAGTCCTACGCAAAGAAGAATCAGAGAGAAGAAATTAGATATACTGATGGCAAAGATCAAACTTGCCCCACGGAACTCAATGCCCCTAATCAGCAGGAAGTAATCTCAGGATAACATCAACCCCTTTTTGTGTTGTCCTTTTTTATCTCTCCTATTTAGTGTTATGGGGTTGAAAAGGTGGGAAGGGGGTGGAGAAGGGTAGAAGAAAGAAGAACCCACAAGATAGCCAAAGCTAGGCTACAAAGGGTTGGCTAGCTAGGGCTGGTGAACTAGCTCAGCCTGAGATCTTGACTAACTACAAAATGTGGAGGATGACTGTGGAAGACATCTGACATGCTCACACATGCAAGTACATGTGCACCCTACAGGCATGTGCATTTGCACTCACTTGCATGAACATGCGCACCCACACACATGCTAATTTATGTACATCACACCCACAAACACATGTCACAGAGAGAGAGAGCCCCCCTCCCTCTGAAATGACAACACCCACCCCCTCTCTTTTCACTGTGCATACACCAGAGGCTCTGGAAAAGTGGGGCGGGGGAGCCAGTAATAGCACAGTTTGCTCTGCCTGAGGTTGCACTGTGCAGGACACTCCCAAGGAGACAGTGGCCACACCTTCCCCTCATTCTCTTCAGTGGACCAGTTAGTTTTGCAGATTGCACCAGAGCCTCAGAAACAAAGGAGCCGTAAAGTTCCTGGGCAGGACTGGGAATGACCCACTAATGTCCTTGGCCTCTTCTCTGAGCTGTCTCCTTATAGTCTACTGAATGTTGGAGCCCAGAGCTGTCTGGACCCAGGTCTTAGCATTTGAAACATAACAGAGTCAGAGGCTAAGGACAATGGAAGGGTTTGAAGCAGCTCTTTCAGCCAGCATATAGTGTCCCTCTTGTGGTGGTCACAGTCTGCATATTCTGCCCATCCCTCAGTGAGTTTCTTTGATGTTGGCTATCAGCAGGGAGCAGTCTTTCCTGGAGCTCCTCCATCCCCCATCCCCAAAGGGAAGTGAGACACCTTGGGTTCCAGAAAGTCCCCAACACCTGGGAGGGTCTCTAGAGGCTGGGTCAGTGAATATGTAAAACTGATTCAAAGCCTTTCCCCTCCCCCTCATCTAGCCACTGGGCCACTCCCCCCTTCATTTCCTCCCCCTCCCTTGGGACTCAGGTGCTAGGAGCAAATCTCTGAATCCATGGAAACCAAGAGAAGGCAGGAAACCAAGAAGGGGGAGGGGCTGAGAGCTGTCTTGCAAATCTTGGGCAAGGCAGGGAGGATATTCCCTTCTGAAAAGCCAAAAATACCATTTTCTCTCTCATTGGCAAAACCCCACGAAAAGGCTGGCTTCTTTCCTGAGGAGTTAGCAGGCCCAGGCTGGAGAGCAAGATCAGGGGAGATGCAGGTGTGAAGGGTGGCCCTTGAGAGACTAGAGGATCACAGATAGTCTTTAGTAGAATGGAGGTGGGGGGGTCAGAGGTCAGAGGTCAGGAGTTGAGATTAGAGTTGGAGTTAAGAGGAAGGAAGGGCTCTCTGTAATGAAGGCTGGTTAGAATTTGGTCGGTAGAGGCGTGAGTGTGAAAGACCTGGAGGGAGGGGTAGAGGAAGATTGGAGTGGTTACATAGGGTCTGAACAAGGCAGGTCCATTCCTCAGAGCCTCAGCCACCCCCCTAGGATCAGCCAGAAGAGCTGTGCCTATGATCTCTATTAACATCTTCAACACACAAATCTCCTGACCTCCTCACTCTGAATAGAGTTGGCGTTGGGATTCTGTAAACCGCACCCCACAGTTACCTGGTAATAGCCAGGTATGCCCCGCCCCAGTTACCTGACATGGTAAAAGGGGCTGCTTGCCCCCTCTTCTCTCTCTCTTGCTCTCTTGTGCTCTTGCTTTCTTGGCCTCGATTCCTCCCCCCTTGACCTTCTTCTCCCTTCCCCCCCCCCCACATGCTCATGGCCGGCCTCTACTCCTCTCTTCTCTATTCCTCTCTTCTCTTTCTCTGCCTCAACTACCCTCTTAACTCCCCCATGACCTGAACAAACTCTATTCTGTACTATACTGTCATGGGGCTGGTCCTTCAGGGGGAAGGGATCCCAACATGGGTCCCCCAGGGGCATCCCCCTTAGCCCCAGGCCTCACCGAACCTCCATGGGCCATATCCCCACACACTCTCTCCATCTTTTTCCTGACAGACTTGTAACTATGGAACCTAGAACTGAGAAGAGACAGGTCTGAAGTGGGTGTTTAGAACAGCTGCCTTAGATTCTAGGCCCAGTGGACTCCTTCCCAATGCCCTCCTCTCTCCCTTCCTTTAATTTCCTCCTAGACTTTTAAGTGCTTTGGGCACGTAAGCCTGTGTCTGTGAAGAATCCTCAGTCTCTTGCTCTGACGACCCGGCACACACACTTGCTACACGCTTTCCTGTGCATCACCGCTGTGTAGCCCGATCCCATTGGGGGCACCTGCAGACCTTTAGGTCTCACCAATGTCCCATGAGACAGACAGGAGTTTACTAATCAAGGACACACATGGCCTCCTCCATCACAACCACAAGCTGTTACCTTCGGTCTCGTCGAATGAAGAGCCATTCCTTTACTGAAGATAATGAGAATGGAAATCACAAAGTCAGAGGTTTAGCTTTGCCATTCCTCCCCCCTCCCTCCCTCCCTCCATCCTTCCCCCTTCTCTCCCTCCCTCCCTTTCTTCCTTTCTTTTCCTTCACCCATTTTGGCTTCAACAGATATTCCCAAAATACCCTTTTTTCCAGAGTGGCTGTTCTAGTTGATTTCTCCATGTCCTGACACACTATCCAGTCTCGGTGAACTTCTAATTGGTACCAGTCTTGTGAGAGGAGCAAAGTCTGGTGAGTTCTCCAGATAGCAGGAGCTGGGTCTCAGATGTCCGTACTCTACATATCCCTAAATCGGGCCTTCTCTTTTTGGAAAGGTATTTTGTTTTATATGTATGAGCCTCAGTGTATGTATGTGCACAGCGTGCATGTGTGAGCCCCCGGAGGCCAGAAGAACTGTAACTCCTGGAGCTGGAGGTACAGGCAGTTATGAGCCATTGTTGTAGGTTCTGGGAACTGAACCCAGATCCTCTGTAAGAAGGAGAAGTGCTCTTAACCTCTGAGTCGTCTCTACCCTTAGTCCTGGTTGGCTGTCGTCTTATCTGGAGTATTGGGAAGGCATACGAGAAGGTGTTGGAAGATATTGAGTGTAAAGTTTCTTCCTAGAGGAAGATAAGGAATTGACTGTGTCATATGCTAAACACTTGGTCCCTAGCTAAGGGTGCTGAAACTTCGGGAGGCCGATTCTAGTTGGAGGTGTAGAGAAGCCTCCAACACACACACACACACACACACACACACACACACATGCATACACAAATACATGTACACATACAAACACATGTGTGCACAAATGTATGCACACATACCAGCACACACATATACATGCATATACCACACACACATGCACACATGCATGAACACATACAGACCACACACAATCACACACATATATACATTTTTACACACATGCACATACCACATACATACATAACGTACACACATACACACACACACACACACACACACTGAATGTCACCATGTTCTTCCGCCAAACCATGTTGGGTAACACAATCATGGATTAAACTCGGTAAAACTGTGAGCTAAAACCTTCCTCCTTTTAAATTATTTCTGTCAGACATTTGATCACAGCAACAATAAAACCCAGACACCAGCAGGTGGTCCCTGGTGACAGCAAGGATGAGGTTTGCTGTGGACACAAGAGACAGAAAGTTTTCTGCAGTATGAAGTTCAAGAAACATCCACGTAGATTAAGTGAGTTCTTCTCAGCCTGGCTTTGGCTACCCCCTCCTTTCAAACATAGGTGGTGTGTGGTAGAAATTTTAGGTCAGTTCCCCCAGGTTCCTGCGAACAAAGACTTGGCTGCCCACCTCCACCGCCCTCTGTGCTGGGAGGCTCTGAGAACCCCATTAGTCAAGCGAGAAAGCTTGGAGAAGCCTGGCGCTAAAGTAGACAGCTGGCTCTGCAGGTGGATTTGTGGTCTGGGCCCCACGATCAGATGTCTCTTTGGAGAGCCACCTGTGCTGGGGCACTCGCCTCTGGCCTTCCCACTGTCAGACAAGCTTCAATCCACTCTCCCTCAAGCCCTAAATAGAGAGTGTGATATTGATCTTTGAGATCCAGATAAAAATCGTGATTTTCCCACAGGCTGTTTGACCTGAATGTCCAGAAAGAACAAAGAAGGAAGTAAAGATATTGCTAGCTTGCCCTGCAGCCTACGAACCTGGCTTCAGCTTCTGAGACCGTACTGTTGTCTGAACTGAGCTGGGCAGTGGCAACTTCTCGAGCATCTGCTAATTTTGCTGAACGATGATTGGTATGTAATAGCTTAAATTCTGAGTAGGCTGAAGCCCCACCCACCCTGGGAAAAGGGAACCTCCATTGAGGTTCCTTCAGCACATTGGCCAATGGACAAGTCTGGGGGGCGGGGTATTTCTTGGTTAAGAACAAGGACAGTGCCAATCCTGAGAAGGTAGGCTGTATTAAAAAGCAGGATGAGCAAGCCACGAGAGACAGCATTTCTCCATGGCCTCTACTTCCTCAAGTTTCCTCAGTGATGGCATGGAACAGCGGAATATAAGACAAAAAAAAAAAAAAAAAAAAAAAAAAAAAAAAAAAAAAAAAACAAAACAAAAAAAAAAAACTTTTCTCACTGAATGGCTTTTGCACATAGAGTTATAGCAGGAAAAAAAATAGTAACCAGGGGCGTGGCCATTTGGCTGCAGGACCCTTATCTTCAGAGCAATGGGCATAGTACATCTCTCGGTCGGCTCTGAGCTTGGTTGCCTATAAGCTCTGATCAAGACTAGACTAGAGGTAACCTCTTGGTTCCTAGTTATCTCTGTGTTTCCCATCCTGGCCACCCACATCAAATCTGCTGCTGTTTGGATCTGAACTGTCTATTTTGAGCTCTTGGTCTCTGCCCCGGACTCCGCCCCGCCCCCCTCAAGTCTAATGATTGGCTGGGAGACGCATGGGGTGAAGGATGAAACTCTAGTCGGCACCATCTTTTCAGGTACTGGGTCAAAATTTCCAGAGACTGACTTTTCGGTTTATTCTTCGTGCGTTGCTAAAACTCTGAGGGCAAGGGTTGGGAGCGGGGAGAGCTTTCTTTCCACACGCCTGCTCCCATAACAATACTTCAGGGACATCAAAATTCCCTTGCAAAGTAGAAAAGTACCTGTGACCTTTGCGGTAAGAATGAATTCTACTGACTGGTAAGCAGAGCCCGTGGCTGGGGCTTAGTGTCCTCTTACAGGTCTTTCCCCGTAGGCTCTACCCAAGGATTACATCATCACCTAAGGGCTACCAGATGCAGGTGGCCTAGCAGCTTATGAGGACTGCTGGCTCTCCAGGTTCTCCCTCTTTCTTTCTCTGTCTTCTCCTGTGTTCCTGGCTGGCCTCTTTTTCTCTCTCTCTGTCCTTTCTCTCCTCGGTCCCTGCTTCTCTGCCTTCATGGCTCTGCTTCTGTCTGTCTGTCTGTCTGCCTCTACCGCTTCTCCAGGTCCTCATTCCCCTCCCTTCCCCTAAATAAACCTCCCTTGCACATGGTCTGTCCCATGGTGTGAGTTTTCAGGGGGTGCCTTGGCACGGGCCGCCAGGTTCCCCCTGAGCCCCACCCAGCAAGGCATTACATTTCATAACACCTAGAATGGAGGGATGTGCAATAAAATGCAAGGGTAGATTCTGTTCATGGAGGTGCAAAGTACATGTGACCCCTCTCATAGGGTTGAGTTCCAGTCACAGAGAGACAAAGCCCAGGATTAGGACCAAAATAATGCTCGGGGATATTAAGAGGGGGGAGGAGATTCAGTGGAGGCTGGCTCCTAATAGGATAGCAAAGGCACCAGGTTGTTTGGCTACTCTCCCGGCATTCCAGGCAACCGGACAACATCCATTCCTTACTTTGAAGGAAACAGGCCTGAGGGATTGACAATCCTGCTTTGTCCAATGCTTACTCTAAGCTGTGCTTCCTACAGCTAGTTGATGGTGCTCTTTGGGGGAGGATCTGGAAACAAGGTCATAAGGTAGGGGAGAGTCCCTAGAGGTCTGTTTTCTCTATTTCCTGTCTCACTCTCTGCTTCCTTGTCTATTATGACCTAACGGTTTGATGCCACATGCTACCGCCATTATGACGTACATTATGATGTACCCCACACCAGTCTTGTTTGTACCCTCTCATCTGTGTAGGTAGAGTCCCCACGCTTGTCTCTGTGGCTTCTTATGCTCCTCTCTCTGACACAGAGATCCACTCACTCGTAAAATCCTCCTAAGTATTTCTGGTGGTCCCTGGAGTGCTTTTTCTAGAAGCTCACAGAATCCTGATGTGTTTCAAGTCTATTGCCCAGGAAACACCATCTGGCATGTTCTCTTCCTGAATAGCCACTGCCTGACCCCTAGAGTACCGTAGAGATCTATGTGGGGGTGCCACCTTCTGGGTCCCCCAACATAGCACAACTATCAAGTGCCTGTGTTAGTTACTTTTACAATGTCTTTGACCTCCAAAGGGGGGGGGGGTTACTAAATTTGTCCCACTGTCTTGGAGTACTTAGTCCTTCAGGGAGGGGGGAGCCTGGGGGACCAAAGTAGCTCACATCATGGCAGCCAGGCTGCAAAGAAAAGGAAAACGATACACTAGAGCTTGGCTGGTTTTCGCCTTCCTCCTTTTATTCCACCCATGAGATGGTGCTGCTCACATTCAGGGTAGATCTTCCCTCCCCAGTCGATCCTCTATGGAAACACTCTCCCAGAGGCACCCGGAGATGGGCCTCACCACCTAAGTGACTCTAAGTTCAGCTGGATGAGCAATGAATCCTTATGGTGTCCAAACAGATTTGGGACCCTGAGGCTTTTTCCACACTATGCTCCAGGCTGAGGTCAGGTGAATTACATACTTTGTTCATGGTGCTGCAGGGACATAACCCTCCCCAATTGGCTCCATTGCAAAATAGCCCTTGGCATCATCTGCTCCAGGAACCTCTCTGGCACAGTATCCTAGGGTCCCTTCTTTCCGATTTGGGTCACATATGATTTTGAAATTATCCCCTTCCCCATAGTGTGGCTAGATGTCACTAGTGACCTGGAGCCCACTTAGCTGGTCTCCACGAGAGGCATTTATGGCTCTGAGTGTACACTGGGATTGACTGGAGGACAAGTACCTTAAGAAGGCCTTGCTGATAACCATTGTCTAATAACCATGGGCATCACCCACCGTCAGGTTAGCTAGAAGATCTTCCCATGATTGATGGGACAGGGCTTCCAGGAATGGCAAGAGATTAGACCTGATGGGTGAGCGCACATCTTCTAAGGTCTCTGCTTTTGCTAGCATTTCACTATTTAAAGCAAATCCTCTGCTTTCTGCTTTCTAGAGTCTGGAACTGGTAAAAAATAGATGCCATCTTGGGATGAGAGGACCCAGGAAGTCAATGCAAGGGCATGGCTACAGCCAAGAAAAAAATTATGGTGCAAACTTTGGAATCTATTCCATGAACTTAACCCTCTTAGAAATCTTATAAAGCCACCTTGGTGACACTCCTTCCCCAAATACAAAACCATGCGTATATAAGCAGCATTCTGTAGACTGAAGCTTCAGGCTGGGATAGAGGTGACGTGCAGACAGAACCCCCTCACTGTCCCTGGATTCTTTCAGCATCTCGGGTTAGACCAATATCCCACAGGCTTGGGGTGGTTGTATAGCTCTCAGGCCCATTTAGCCCTTGAAGGAACTGTGAACTGGCCACTTTGGCTTAAAGTAGTAGACTTGCCAATTTCAACAAAGGTTGCTTTGTACAGGAACTGGAGGGAGGCTTGCCCACTGTGATGGGTGGTTTTAATTATTGACTTGATACAACCTACAATTACCTGAGAAGAGAGTATCCATGAAGGACTGTCTAAATCACGTCAGACTGTGGAATTATCTTCATTAAGTCAGTTGCTGTCAAAGACTCAGCCCACTGTGGGTGACACCATTTCCTAGGCAAGTTGTGGCAAAATCATGCTGAACACAAGCAAACTATCACATGAATTCATTCCTCTCTGTTTTTGACTGTAAATGTGACCTGACTGGGTGTTGTAAGTTCTTGTCTTGTAGCTGCTTATATTCTAATGCTAATTGAGTTCCCCAAAACTGTTTGCCCAAAAGGGTCTGCACATAGCTTCTGGAAGCCTGTTCCCAGTTAATTTTGATTGGTAAATAAAGATGCCAACAGCCAATAGTTGGGGAGAAGAGACATAGGCAGGTGTGTGTGTGTGTGTGTGTGTGTGTGTGTGTGTGTGTGTGTGTGTGTGTTAGGTTCCCCCAGCTTGAGACTAGAGGGAAAAGGTTACCTTAGGGGTTTGTGTAGGAGAGGAGAGAAGATAGCTGCCATGGAAGGGTAAGAACATGCAGAAGGGAGAACCAGAGCCACCATGTAAAGGGGCCAAGAGAACACAGCCCAAAAAGCTGCCTGACTGGGTCAAGAGCATCCAAGATGAAACTTAGAAAGTTGTAAAAACTCTGAGTTATCAGTGGGAGGTAGATTCTAACGGCATGGCGGTTAGGCAGTTGTCCTGCTATTGTGCTGTTTAAGGCATATTAAAATATAAAGGGTGTGTGTTTGTCTTTCATTTGGGAACATCAACAATTGCAGTATTAACACCCTGATGATATTTATTAAAATAATAATACTACATTGTCTCTTTGACTTATTCACAGTGGTGGACTGTAGCCTGAGATAGTGAGCTAAAATAAACCCCTTTCTCTTTGAAGTTGCTTTCATCAGGGTATTATATATCACACAACAGAAAAGAAAGTAGAGCACCACCCTTCCACCTTAAGGATATGGTGCTAGCTCCTTCTTGCTGTCCCCTACCTCTCAAATGACCATTTGTATAATAATGACCTCATCACAAACCAGGGATGAACTGGAGGATCTTCTGGGACCAGCCAATATCATCTTATTGATCCTCTGAGCTGGAGCCTACCATTTTTGTTTTGTCTAGGAGAAACTAGAGCCTCAGAGAGGTTAGGTACCTTCCCTAATGTCACACAGCGAGTAAACAGCAGAGGCAGAGAAACAGGTTTCTACATTCATGCTTGTGTTAGCTGTTTTGGTGTCAAATTGACTACATCTGCAATTAACTATAGCCCATGTGACTCAGTACAACTGTGAGGGATTTATTTTTTCTTCCTGGTTGAATTATTTGAAGTAGGAAAACCTACCTGAGATCTAGGCCTTTTGAGGTGGCAAGAGCCATCTTAAATCTGGGTCACACCTCTGTCTGGTGGCAGCCTATATAAAAGAAGAAGAAAGCATTTGTTCTTTGCTTGTTTGTTTTTATTCTTGCTTCACTGGTGTTGGAGCCTACTTCTTGGGGATTCTGACATGCACTGAAGACCAGATGAGACACCCAGCCTTGTAGATTGAACAATTGCTGGATTCTTGAATTTTACAAGCCATTGTTGGACTAGCTGGGCCAAAGTCTATAAAAGATCTAGTAAAATAATAATTCCATATATACTTAATATGCACGTATATATTATATAGTATATAAATAACAGGATTAACATACATATACTATGTTTAATAAATATATTTATATATCATATACTAATATTATATATAAGTAAATAAACATATATTTAATATATATATGGGATATATCCAATAAAAATAGATTTACTATATATTCATCAATAATATTATTATAACAAAATTAACATTTATATAAATGCATTTATACAATTAATGTCATATATATGTATATATATTCATTGTATCAGTTCTGTTCCTCCAGAAACCCTAATACAACATTTCTCTTTACTGTACATGTTCTTTCATAATATGTAATGTCACACTAAGGAAAATGCTTCATTTGTATCGTTTTAAACTATCCCCCAAGAGCCCAGGTGTTCAAAACTTTGTCTTACCCTGGGATATTCCCTTCATAGGAAGCAAAGACCACTCGGCTTCCAAATGGGAACGTGAAGACCAGATGTTCCCTGGCTGGACTCAAGACAAGCCTATCGACTTTGTTGTTCACACACTTCTCTCTCACCACAGTTTCAACTGGGCATTCATGACTGGGGACAGAGCCACAGAAGAACTCCAGAGCCAATCAAGAGACATGCATGTGCCACCACACATAAACTGAAATTAAAAAATCGTACCAAACTGTGCATCAGGGATCTTGTACTTCGCTGAAATGAAAATGGCTGAGTTTGGGACTTTGTAACGGCAACACTTAGTATAAGATTATGGGGATTGTTTCATATTTATATTTCATATGGTGGGATGATTGTACCCCAAACTGATCCATCACTGTGCTGTTGGGCTTTGTGTATGTCTGTCAGCATCTTATTTGAGACTAGAACACAGTGAAGTGCTGTTCAGATTTGAAATGTTCCCAACAGGCTTTCATATGCTGAGACTCCCCAGATGGAGGAGGGCCTGGGTGAGATTGTAGGCTGTTAGGATGGGTCCTTTCGGGTATTGTGTCTCCAGCCTCTTCCTCTTCTTCCTTCCCCTCCTCTTCTTCCTCCTTCTCCTCCTCTTCCTCCTTCTCCTCTTCCTCCTTCTCCTCCTCTTCCTCCTTCTCCTCTTCTTTCCCCTCCTCTTCTTCCTCTTTCTCCTCTTCTGTTGTTGTTTGTTTGAGACAGGGTTTCTCTCTGTAGCCCCGTCCTCGAATGGAACACCTTCTGAATACCATTAGAGATCCACTCACTGTCCAACAAAGACATCAGGAGCTCACTCTGTATACCAGCCTTGCCTCAGACTCAGAAATCCGACTGCTTCTGCCTCCCCGATGCTGGGTTTAGGCATAAGCCACCACCCGTGGCCTCTTCCTTCCCCCCACCCCGTGTTTCACGTCCACCACGAGCTGAAGAAGGTTCCTGCCACATTCTGCTGCTAATATGTTCTGCCTGAGCACATGAAGTCAAGCGACAAAGGCTGGAACCCTTTAAAACCATGAGACATTTTTTTTCTCCTCAAATTCTTTTCTGTGTGTTTGGTCACAGCAGTGGGAAAGCTGGCAAACGGATACCATGTACTCCTCTGACCCCCATCCTCACCAGAGCCTAACTGGGAGAAGGCAGACAAGGTGTTTGCAAGCTGCCCTCCAAGAACTCTGGCAGTGAAGGGAGTGAAGCCAGGCTGCAGTGTTAGAGCAACGTTGTACCAAAGGGCAGAGGTGTTGGCAACAGGAACAGCTGCTGTGGTCCTAAGAGTATGGTCTAAGGACACACTTGGTTATCATCCTTCCCTGGTCCTGTCTGCTTGCTTTTCCTTTCTTCCTTTCTTTCGTGTGTGTGTGTGTGTGTGTGTGTGTGTGTGTGTGTGTGTGTGTGTATATGCATGTGAGTATTGTATGTGATATGTATAGAGGTCAATATCAGGAAGCCTCCCCGTCACTATCTACACAGCAAGTATTACCAACGGAGCCATCTCTCCAACCCCTCCCCATTGGTTTCTTAAGCCTGCCTTTCTTCTGTGCTATGTGATGTGCCCCCGCCCCTGCCAGTGCATCTCTCTCTTGAGTGGGGGAGCAAATTGAAGGTCTGTTTCCTGTTGAAAACTGATGAATGGAAGGCCTTGAGATAAGCAGAGATACAGCTACATGAACAGATAGCCAGGGGGCCTTGGTGGTCATACAAGGAAGCCACAGAAGAGAAAGGTCATTGAAGAGAGGGGTCATGGAGGGTAAAGGTGATAGAAGGGAGAGGTCATGGAAAAAAGAGGTCATGAAAGGAAAAGGCCACTGAAAAGAGAAGGGGGAGATGCCAAGGCAGAAAGAGATCATGGAAGAGAGAAGTTATCGACTAGATAGTCCTGAAGACAGAGGTCACAGAGAGGAGAGGCAAGCCCTGAGGAGGAGGAGTGGAAGCTATTGAGTGAGCAGCAAGTCCAGCAGGAGAGGAAAGAGACACGGGTATCACCTCTCCATCTTCATCATCACCATTGTTTTTACACAGAGTCTGTCTCTGAAGCTGTGGTGGTTTGAGTAAGAATGGTCCCATAGGCTCCCGCATTTGAATGTTTAGTCATCAGGAAGTGGAATTCTTGAAAAGGATTAGAAGGATTAGGAGGTGTGGCCTTGTTGGAGGAAGTGTATCACTGGGTATGGACTTTGGGGTTTCAAAACGTCTCTCTTCCTGCTGCCTACAGATAAGATATACAACTTCTCCAGCACTGTGTCTGCTTGTGGGCTACCGCACTCCCTGCCGTGATGATAATAGATCAAGCCTCTGTTAAGCCAGCCCCAATTAAATGCTTTCTTTTATAAGAGTTGTCTCGGCCATGGTGTCTCTTCATAGCAACAGAACCCTACTAGGACAGTAGGCCAGGTTGGACTTGAATTTGTGATTCCCCTGCCTTGGCCTCCTGAGTGCTGGAATTATGGGTGTGCCTCACCGTACCTGTGTCATAGACGACCCAGTCTTGACAGTGGCACAGACGAAAGGATGAATGACTGCTGAGTACACAGTGTATAGGGGCTTTTCCACAGGACGACCTTAATGGGAGACCTCGAATGAGACACCTTCCGAATACCATTAGAGACCCACTTACCGTTCAAAAACTAAGACATCGGGAACTTGGGACTGGGCAGAGAGCTATACCACATCCTTCAGGAGTTTCTCTCCAATATCTTCCCTACAGAATGAGGCCTTCCTACCCCAGAATTTAGCAGTCTTAACTTTTGAAATTAGGAATTACGTTAGTTTTGGGGTTTTTTATTTTTATTTTTTTAAATCAAAATCTTAAAATTGGATAATGGAGTTTCACCAACGAATAGCCCGGCACGACACCAGCGATGCAATAAAGAAGGAAGAAATAAAAAGTGGACCTCCAGCCCCGCCACACTGATTCAGCTCCTTTTTAAAAATAAAAGTAATTATCACCTGTGCAACCCGGTCGGCCAGCTCTGCACATGGGGAGGAAAACAATTTCAGAACTTTATTTCCTATATTGAGTGTCGATAATTGGATGTATTTATAAGTCTCGCTGGAAAAAAGCAGCTTGTGATTTCAAGACGAGAAAACAGTCTTCCAAACACCAAAAAAAAAAAAAAAAAAAAAAAAAAACCAATATATTCCCCATTTTCACACGCACAAAAAGAGCTTGTTTCTTGGAGGTGTTGAAGGGGCTGCCGGAATGATTTGCTTTTCTGAAGCTGCCGTTCCATTTCTCATCTGGAATTGCCTCGTAGACCCCGGCGAAGCACCCAGCAGGGACCACTTCATCTGACGCAGTGACGGGGGCTTCCCGGGGAAGGCCCCTCAGCTGCTCCCTGCCTCTTTTCTGCAGGAAGATGGATGCCCAGATGAACTGGGCTAGGGAAAGAGGGCAAGAGGATCGGGATGTGATGGAGGACCTTCCTGGGGCTGAGCAGGTGGTCTTGGAGAACACTGCAGACCACATTGGCCTTAGAAATAGAGAAGCTAAGGTTAGCCCAGCCATTATCACAAAATCATGACAGGACAGTCGCCTAAGTATGTGCTGTGGTTCGAAGGAGAGAAGTTCTCTTTAGGCATGTGTCTGGCCACCGTCTTTCCAGATAATGGTGCTGTTTTGGGAGACTGCTGAACCTCTGGACAGTGGCCTAGGAACTATAGCCCTGTGTTCCTGCTGCTACTTAGTGGAGAAAGGGGGTTATGTCTGTTGATGATTCTAGGCTGCAATCCATGGCTTTGGAGAAGTCAAGGCAGGTACGTCACGCAGCTAGTGACATCACAATCATAGTCAAGGGCAGAGAGGCATGAATGCACACATGTTCACTTGCTCAGTTCTGCCCGTGTTCAGTTCTTTTTCTCATATAGGTCAGGATCACCTGCCTAGGGGATGGAGCCACCTACAGTGGGCTGGGCCTTCCCACATCAATAAACTTAATTCAGACAATCCCTTCTTATGAGGCATAACTCAATGTAAATAGTCCCTCCCTGAGACGCTCCAAGTGACTCTGGGTGTATCAAGTTGACAGCTCAATAGAACCATCACAGCCTCTAGAAACATGGGCCCCAGTTCACTGTTCCTTTTTTAAGTTGCTTCTGTCAGGTTTGGGACCACAGTGGCAGGTAAAGTAAAGTGACTAATAGATCATGCCCTGTTTGTCACATGCCTTCCTGTCCCATCTGGAAGAAATGAGGATGGTATATATTCTCCTGTCCCTCTACCTGGTCCCACATACCCCATGTTGACATGAGTCAATGTGAGTCAGAGACCAGGTGGTCAGCAATGTCCACAAAGCTATAGGGGAGTGCTGCCTTAGGCAATGGGGGTGGGGTGGGCAGGGCAGGGCAAGGTGGTTTAACCCAGTGTTGTGGAGAGAAGGGAGGACTTTGGCCTGGACGGAGCTCCTGCAGGGCTGGCTAGGACAGGGTACTTCTGGAGTGTAATATTGCATTGGGAACTGGTTAATGAAACAGGTACCTCTCAGCCACTTGTAGGGCCATCCTGAGGCCAGACCTTGTCTCGGAGGACCCCTGACTTTAGAGATGAGGTACAGTGTGAGGCATGAGTGCACCGCCTGGCTCACTTCCTCGGCTGATTTACACACTCCCACGCCGACTCTCTAAAAATCAATCTTTCCCCAATTGCCTCCTGGCTCCCAGCAGCGTCTGGGTCTGCCCTGCATGAGTAACTCCGGAAAAAAAAAAAAAAAAAAGTTCCCACACCCTGAGCAGTTTCTCCGGAGTCCCTGCTAGAGCCTCTGATGGACGGGAGCAGGGGAGGAGGAGCCTCTGCCTTTGATGGGGAGTTGTGATCAGTGGCGGAGGGCGGGAGGTGGGGCGGGGGGGGGGGGGACAGGAAGCAGTCAGATGGAGAGCAGTGAGGGATGTGGTCAGGCTTGCTGGAAAGGTCTTGAGCAAGTGTGGGGGAGGGGCCCTCGTCCTGCCGGAGCCTCTGAGGGGGAGGGGTGGGGAGAGGCAGCAGATGCCTGACATGCTAAGGTCAGAGCAGAGCCTGCCTCAAGGCCCACTGTGCAGCAGGAGCCGCGGACAGTGCTTCCCTGTTAGGACCCTACAGAAAGAGTGCTCCGTTCAATGGCTGGGTGTTCTCTGCCTCTCTTTGGTAAATATTTAGGATAATTACTTCTTTTACACATTAATAAGCATTCAGCTGGCAGTTGGGTTAATTTTGACATATTTTATGTCAAAAGAAGTGGGGCTGTGATTAGCGGGGAGCAGGTTTTCCTACTACAAACTGACACGAATAGCTCTCTGAGCATCCTCTGCTATTTTTAAAAAGTGTACCTTATTAGGGAGTTGAAGACTCTTTGGCTGAAGATGGAGCTAATACACACACACACACGTGTGTGTGTGTGTGTGTGTGTTTCCAAGTTTTCAAGAACCTGTGAGCCTGGGTGAGCTCAGGCATGTTACTTCCCCTTCAGAGCCTTAGTCTCCTCCTCTGAATAATGGTGCTAAGACAGTACCTACCTCAGGGGGCTTTTGTGAGACTTCTGTGAGCAGTGGTGCTAACATCTGCAAAGCATTTGAACCAGTGACAACGCTGAGAAGAGGGAGGGCGATGCTCCTTACTCTGTAGGGCTCTCCCCTATCACCAGGACTCTCTCTGTTCTGCTATTCCCCACCTCATCCTCCCTTCCCGCCCCTGCTTTTCTTTCTTCAGCTCTTCCATTCTGCTTTTGAGGAGGCTTGAACTGGATCCCATTAAATTTAACTCCCCAACTTATATACGAGGTTTTGCTTATCTCTCAGCCAGACTGTGTCCCCAGACTCCCTTTCCTGAATGCTGGCGGCTTCTATGACTCCAGTTGTCCCAGCTCTCTGTCATCCTTCCCACGGTTTCTTTATTCCTGTATGTTCTTCTCACGGGTTGACTGCTAGGTACACATAAGGTCAGGGGCTAACCTAGATCAACTGATCTCCCGTTTCAGGACATTTCTTCCCAAAGAGCCTTCTGGGTTGCTGCTCAGGTTCCTTCTAGCTCCTTGCGGAAACCTGAGATGCCCTGCGCAGATCCTAATCTGCTCCAAGGCTACTCATTCCACTTTTGGGTGTGCAATCCGGAGCCAGAGTGGGAGAGACCGAAGCCGTCCCGCCCATTTTTAAAATCCCGCCCCGGCCCCGCCCCTGGCCCCGCCCCCGGCCCCGCCCCGCCCGCCTTAGAGGATCCCTGGAAGGTTCAGCTGACGCCGCACTCCACGTGACGCTAGGGCCGCGTGAACATGGCGTCTACCGTGCGGTGAGTGCTGAGCTTGTCCCTTGTCTTGCCTGCGGCCCGCATAGAGGTGGCCAGCCTCGGTGTTCCTGGTTGAACAGTGGGTGACAGCCCCAGAGCTCCGACTGGGTTGCTGTGTGGCCGCCGGCCGCGGGCTTCTTCTCCGAGGCACTGGAAACGAGGGCCGGGGTGGGGAGAGTGGTACTTGCAGAGCCCCTGCACGCTCGCGGCTGCCCTTTGGGGGGCTGCCCTGGAGCCCAGGCTGTGGGAGCTTCACCGTGTGTGGCCGCTGTGGGAGCCTGACAAGTCTGTTCACTGCCACGCCCCTCCGTTGGGTTGGCCAGCCTGGTCTGGGCGCCAGATTCCCAGGCACTTCCCCCAAAGTGAGGGAAAGTATGGGCAGTATTTGGAGTTGGCCGTGGAATATCCGTTAATCAGGCCAGTACATTTCCTGATTCTTTCCTGGCCCAAATGTCAGCTCCTTCAAGACATTTTCCCATAAGTATCTGATCTTACTTTCCGTGTGTCGGTTGTCTCCTCTCTAGCTTCAAGCAGGGTCTTAGTAGCCCAGTGCATTGCTCCGTTTAGGATCGCCATTATTCTGTATAATTAAAGGGTCCGTGGTCCTGTTGGGAGGAAGTTCGGAGAGATGGGCTCTATCTAGTGTTGCGGAAGGACAGTTGATCAAAGGTTAAGAGATAAAGACTGAGAGTAGGGTGCGTTCCTGAGCTAGTAGGTGTGGTGCTCAGTGACCTCTTCAGACTTTGTTCTGGGGGAGCAAGAAGGATTGTCATCTGGAATCTGCTTTTGAAGAATTTTAGACAGGGTCTCACTATGTAGCACAGGCTGGCCCGGGACTCTGAATCCTTTTGATTTGTCCTCCAGAGTGCTGACATTACAGACAGAATAGCATACACCCCACTTGGGATCTGTTTTTCGAGATAGGGTTTCTCTGTGTAGCTCTGGCTATCCTGGAACTCATTCTGTAGTCTAGCCTGGCCTCAAATTTGGAGCTCCACTTACCTCTGCCTACCAAGTGCTGGGATTAAAGGTGTGATCTCGGTCTGTGCTACCAAGAGGCCTGTGCTCTAGGATCCTGAGATGCTCTTTGTGCTAGGTGATCTTTAAACACTGAGAAACACTTAGGGTGGAGAACTGTGCAGACAAAGTCCTGGTAGGTTTCCAGGAGGCCAGGACTAGCCTTTGACCCTCTGGTAAGAAGCATTATGAGCAGTAAGTATGGGCAGGTATCTGTCTGTGGGGTATCATCTGTCCATCTGGGCTGGCCAGGTGGTCACAGGCAGTTTCAGCAGCTGTTGTTCAGGTTTGAGACTCCAGGCTGGCTCAAGGCTTGCTTCTTTCTAGAAGATTCTCAGCTTGGGATAGGGACTAGTCAGATCTTCAGAGGAAGCCTCTTTTAGTCAAACTGATTCTCTGGGGTTGTCACGCAAGATACTTGAAAGGTGACACAGATCTCGGGGAGGCATATTATTAAGAAAGCTGAGTTGAGTCCTCTAAGGCCTCAAGGGGAGAAGATTTGAGGATGTCCCATAGAAAGGTTGGCTCCCTACTGCTGCATTCACGTGACAGATCGGCATGTCAATTGTCTTCCGTTTGGGGGAAGTGCCTAGGACTTGCTTGTGACAAGCCAAGTGTTCTACCACTAAACTATATTCTCAGGTTTTGGGTTTTTTTTTTTTTTTTTTTCAATTTAGTTTTTTCAGATAAGGACTTGCCCTATGTCAGTCTTGAACTCATGATCCTTCTGCATAAGCCTCTAGGGTAATGGGATTACAGGTTTATACCACTATGCCCAGCTAAGAGCCTCAACTCATAGCCACGGGCTTCCAAGGAATCTGAGTCCTAGTAAAACCTGGGAACAGGAGGCTCATGAGAATCTCAGGGGTGCCCCATATGGATTGGGGAGCAGTAGAAGCCCTAAGTAGCATCTCAGACTCAGTGAGAGACTCTCCTAATTGTATTGGTGGAAGGTAGTCCCCGCTTTCTCCTTGAGCCATGCTTTGGGCTTTCTGTGTACAGCGGCTGAAAGCTTTTGGCAATAGCTGGATCTGTCTGCATTTGATGCCCTCTGTTATCCTTGTCCTGGAGCTTGCTCAGCTCATGGCCCTGGGATGGTCTTGTCTTCTAACGTGATTAAATGATTGTTTACAGATTTGCAGGTTCAGCCCGGATGGCTCCGCCTCCCACAAACAGGCCTCCCATTGAAGGGCTTCTGCTCAAACCCCCAGTTCGTAGCACACATCTTCATAGCTTCCCATCATGAATAGCCAAGGTTTTGGTTTCCGTCATTCCTTTCCTGGCATCCCTGGAGCCCAGGGAGCTATTTGGTTTGTGGGGCCACAACCCTACGTGAAATGGTGCCGTTCAAGTGAAAGAGACATTTATCATATAAATTATTCCAGAATCCCGTATGCGTTCTTGGGAGACAGCAGTGGCCAATGGAGAGGAGGTCTGGATAGAATGTGTTCTCATGCTTCATCTGAGCGTCACTCCAGTAGCCAGTGCACACCACCAAGGAGCATCGCAGGAGCTGCCCTGGGTCTAATGGGCTACCTGCCATGCTGATTTAGCATTCTGGACACAAAATGTCAGGGTCAGAAGCTGTCACACCCTTATGTGAACCTTGCGCTTCTAAGCAAAGTCCTCGTGTTTGCCCGGGAAAATGGGTGAGTCTGTGGAAGTTGGGCTGGCCCAGGTGTCCTTTGGCCACTCTGGTTCTTTTCTAGGCTCGGTCCTCAGTCCTGTCTTTGTCCCTAGGTGTGTGTGCTGGGTCTCCAGTCCTTCTCAGGAGAGAGAGAAGCGGCTATGTGGTGCTTTCCCCCTACCCAAAGCCCAGTCGCATTAGGTAGCTAGTGGCTGCTGAACATCTCAGTGCCTGGTCATTCTTGGCTGGCCTCGTTCTCTGGGAGCTTATCCATGTGGCTTCCCATGGTAGCACAGAGATCTTGTTGTAGTCTGTGCCATGGAGCTTGTGAGTATGGGTGAAGCCTATATGCTTGTCTTAGTCTGTTTTTGATGCTGTACCTACATACCCGAGGCTGGTACCTTATAAAGAAAATAGTTTTTTTTTTTTTTTTTTTTTTTTGGCTCACAGTTCTGGGAGCTATGCCAGCCAAGAGCATCTGGTGTGAACCTCACTTGATGTTAGAACTTGGTGGATGACATTGCACAGAAGGAGTACACATGAAAGGGATGTGTAGCTTGTGCATAAAAGAGAGGTCCCATGGCAAGACGGCCACCTTGTGACAACTCACTGCCTTAGTAACAGTAACAGTCCCATGCTCCTTTGAGATAGTATTAGTTCCTAATCATCTCCCAGAAAGCCCCAGACCTTTTAAAGGGCCATGACTAATGTTACACTGTAGACCAAGTCTCTTCCTGAACCTTAGCTACAGACCTGAGCAACATCCACCTATAATGCCATTTATTTATTAGCTCGGTATATGCAAAGGATTGTGTAGCCCAGGCTGGCCTCTTGAGTTTCGATCCTCCTGCCTCAACCTCCCAAGTGCTAGGATGCCGCCACACCCAGCATGATGCTTTAAAATGCATTAAATAAACAAGGGATGGCAAGGTAAACAAATTACATGGAGATGCAGCCATGGAGATGTTAAGTGAATCTGTAACGTGGTCACGGGCGTTTTTATTGACACATTAATTAGATAACAGGAGCCCGGAGCAGGTCTAACAGGCACCTTGATTTTGAAGTCTTGACAGGTGGGAAAGTATTCCAGCAATGCTATGAAGTGAAAGGCTGGTGAGCTCTGTGGGAGGCAGAGTCCTGGGCGTGGCCGATACTCGGCCTAGTTGCTTTCACCAATAGTGAATCAAATGTAAATTTGAGTTAAAAGTTAGAGAATACAAAGAGATTACTTCTCATCTAGAAGATGAGGTGTTAATATTCCATGCTTGGCTGAAACCTGCAGGTGGCCATTGAGGGCAAAGGAGAGGGTGGTTGTGCTGGTTGGTTTCAGGTCAACTTGATGCGAGCTAGAGTCATTTTGGAAGAGGGGACCTCATTAGAGCAAATGACCTCACCAGATTTGTCTGCAGGCAAGCCTGTGGTGCATTTTTGATTGATGATTGGTGAGGGAGGACCCAGCTCACTTTAGATGGTTCCACTCTGGGCCGGTGGTGGTCCTGGGTAGTATAAGAAAGCAGGCCGAGCAAGCCACTGGGAACAAGCCAGTAAGCAGCCCCCATGGCCTCTACATCAGCTCCTGCCTCCAGGTTCCTGCCCTGTTTGCATTCCTGTCCTGACTTACTGGATGATATACAGTGGTGTGGAAGTGTAAGCCAGATAAACCCTTTTCTCCCCAATTTGCCTTTTGGTCACGGTCTTTATCACAGTAATAGAAACCCCGAGACAGTGGCACAAGGAGGTTGGTACAAGGGTGGGCTGCAGGAGCTGTGTTATTACACGCTCCCTGGGGTCTGGCTCTGTTATTAGTCAGTCTGCTATTGACCCTAGGTTGCTTCCTGGGTGTTGGTGGGTTGGCCTGGGAGGATCTGTCCTGTGGATGTCTTTAGCCCTGAGCTGGTCCACCAGCCACTTTGTTTCTCTTAAACACATCTATGCCTTGGCCGCATGCAGTGGATTGTACTTTGTTCTGGGACTCAGGAATGACTTGTTAGTGGATTTGAAATTCCAAGGGTCAATTGACAACCAACAAACAAACCCTTCACCAGAAAGCAGCTGGACAAGGGGATTGCAAGTTCAAGAACTTCATGGCAAAGTTCACAAAGAAGAATCGCAAAGGAAACGAGCTGAGGATGTTTTATTGCTACTACGTTAGATGAGCTAATAGAGAGAAGTCACTCTTTGCTCTGGCCCTGACTATCCCCTGAGGGTTTGGTATCTCTGTAATCTTTGATCCTGAGAGTGTCCTGGAGGACTTGGTTACTGGAGCAGGCGGCCTTGCCTGGAGGCTCAGGCTGAACTCACTTTCAGTTAAGGTGGGTGGTGATGTGACTGAGCTCTGTGGAGGGGTGGAATCCCAGGGGCTTGTCCAAGGAGCCCCCTTGAATGCCAACACGCTCAGATGCTCAAATCCCTTCTATGAAACAGACAGCGGGCCCCAAGTCTGGGTGTCCAGAGGAACTTTAGATCTTTGTGACAGTTTGGACAAGAGGCCAAGAACCTTCTAGATGGGACGATCACATGCCAGGGCCAGGCGTCACTTGTTAGGCTTAAGGAGGTGGGTCACATAGAGGGGAGCTGTGGGAGGCAAGGAAGCTCAGTGGAGCATTTCAGCCAGTGGGGCTGTGGGTTGGGTGACTTGGTCTGAACCCATCCAGCACAGGAGTTCTTACGCATTTGCTCACGAGTTTGTTTCTGTGCTGTGCTGACTCCCTTCCATGGGTGTAACCGAGCGGGTAGGAAGGGGTTGGGAGTCCCCTGAGTGTGGGTGCTGGAGGGTGCACTTTCAGTTCCTGTCAGCCAGGCCAGCTGGGAGCCATGCTTACAAGCTGTTACTAGGCTACTCCTGCCCTTTCGTCCTCGTGGCTGAGAGCAGCAGATATGAACATCAGCTTTGTGGAAGCTCTAGCTACGTGTGCCCACCAAGCCTCCTATTCACTCTCCTGGGAGGAAGGAAGGGCAGGTATAGGGGTGAGTATCTAGACTACCAGCATGTGGAGGTGCTCCCCACTCCTCAACCCTTCCTGCCTCCCAGCTGATGAATGGAGCTGTTGTGGCACCCTCCAATCTGCACAGTTGGTGTGTGGCCCCACAAGCGCTTTCTGCTTGTCAGGCATTGTGCTAGGCTGGGGATGCAGTGACTCAGACAGATCTAGGTCTGTCTCCTGGAGGGCCTGTCCATTAGGGCCCTGGTTGGTACCAGGAGTTTTCCGCGATGATGGTTTTACAGAACTGCAGGAAGGTAAAGAGAACCTGAAGGAGAGGAGTTGCGGCTCTGCTTCGAGAGACTGACGCAGCCCATTTAGTTTTATGACCTGCCATGGAAGGAGCTGAGGGAGCTCTATGCTCATATTTTACTCCTCCCCCTCCCCCACCTTTCACCCCTCTCATAGGCTCAGCCTATCTGGAATCCAGAGGCTGGGTTCAGGCGGATGGATCTACAAAGCTCACAGTCCAGTGTACTGCGGGTGGGCTGGACCTGGAGGGCAAATGGGGAGACTGGCCGGGTGCTATGCGGGGTGAGTGGTGGTGGTGGTTAAGCAGAAATGAGCCTAGGAATGCTTACAAGGTGACACTGGGTCCAAGGTATGTAGGCGGTCTGTGTAGGGTGTGAGGGTCACGGAGGCCTCTTCATGGCTCCCTAGTAGTGTGATGGGAGGCTCATCATGGTCCTACTCTGTTGTGGTAGCTCTGGCTAAAGCCTGTTCCTCTTGAACTCTGCCACTGCCCCTGACTGGAGACTTCAGGGGCTCCCTGTTGCATACCTACCCTCGTCTGGCTTCTAGCTGCTCTGCTTGCTCTGCATGCCTTCCGTCCAGGACTCATTACCAGACACCGATCCACTTCTTTGTCTTGCCACGTCCCGTGTTACCCTGAGAGACAGCAACAAATGAAGTCTGTGCTTTGTGCAGAGGAGGAGGCTGCTGGGGAGGCGGGCAGGGGGAGTTCAGACCCAGAAAGCAGTGGAGAGTTTCTTAAAGTTGTCGATGGAGGTGTGTTCGGGCCCCTTGGGCTGGTCCCCTCATAGGTATGTGAGGGTGATGGATCAGAACTGGAATAAGAAGGCAGGGATGGCTTGAGCGCCATCAGAGTACAGCTCCCTCTAGTGGCAGGAGGAGGCAAGGCTCAGGTCTTTGTCATGTTAACTGTCCTGTCCGAGGGCCTGGGGCCTGCCTCTGCATCATTGGCCTGTGGCAGTAGATGGTGCTTAATACTGAAGCATTGAATCATCAGCTATGCCCAGTGGGAGGAAGGGTATGGACCTAGTCCTGGGGGTCCAGTACAGGTTGGCTTGGAAATGATAGGGAAAACAGGATGGAGGAGCCATATCAAGGTGGAGTTCAGCAGTGCCGTGTACCAGTGTCAAGGCTACAGAAGGGCCTGGTGAGGCCTAGATCAGGACCCAGTGTGGACTTAGGAGCTTTAGGGTCACTGTGGTCAGATGTACTGTGTTTGCTTAGGGGAACAGTGAGTAGACCTTGGGATAAACTGGGGAGCATGTATTGTCAGGAGTGCCAGAGGCTTGGGTTCTCTTTAGTAGTAACCGCAAAGTGGGGGAAGAAATGGATGGCTGAGAGGGCCGAGGAAGTAGCTTTCCTCTTTTTTTTCTTAGGGTCAGGCTATATAGGTCTGGATATTGAAGGTGCCCCCTTGGGGGAGAAACTTGTTGCAGAAGCAGTCTGTGAATGGGTGCGGGGGTGGGGAGGTTGTGTGCAATCTGTGGGTGTGTCATGGGACCTGGGCTTGAGCTATCTTAGAAAAGTAGGAGGGGCATATCTCCCAGCGAAGTGAGGTCTGGCCCTTCCCAGCTCCGGTAGACTTTCGGGAACAGCAGCCTTGCTGTCCTTGATGTCTGCACTCTACAGTTGCAGCTCACAGGGGCACGGGGCTATGCGGCTGCACTGTTTGTGTACACTGAGGGCTTGGGCATGGGAACTACCAGTTCAGGCTGTGAGGCTGGGAACGGGTGTGAAAGGGGGCGGAATGGTGAGTTCGTGGTGCTGGCCAGCGCTGTCTGGGTCAGAGCTCAACTTTCCCAGCTGTTCTTGAAAATCCAAAGGAGATGGCAGGTCCTGGAGGGTGGCCCAAGAGGGCTGGCTCCCCGTAGAGGCTTTCTCACATAAGCCTTGTCCTCCTGTCAGCCTAGCAGGTACAGTCACCTCTTATCCCACGGTTCCTCAGGAGCAGAAGGGTAGAGAGAATGATGGACAAGCCTCTGTAGCCTTGATTGGGTCCCAACAGGTTAAGCATAGAGCAGCTTACCACAGGTTGACCAGAGGCCCTCTGCCGGCTCAGACCACAGGTAATGGACACTTGCAGGGAGGGAGGCGCTAACTGGCCCGTGTTCATGTCTCTGCAGCCCTTCCTTCTCCCTGGGAAATGAGACCCTGAAGGTGCCATTGGCACTATTCGCCCTGAACAGGCAGCGCCTGTGTGAGAGGCTGAGGAAGAATGGAGCTGTGCAGGCCGGCTCAGTTGTCGTGTTGCAGGGCGGCGAAGAGATGCAACGATACTGCACCGATACCTCCATTGTCTTCCGCCAGGTGAGCCGCACCCCGCCTTCACGGGCCTGCCAGGCATGGGGCTCAGGGCCGGGCAGGGGTTGGTTCCAAGGGCCACTAGAGGCAGCATGGGAGCAGGGGTCCACATCTGGGGTCAGCACCTCCAGCCTCACCTGTTGGGCGGAGATGTCAGGGTATAGAAAGATATCCTTGTGAACCCAAGCAGGCTATAGGCCTCATGGAGGAGCTGGTGTTTGGAGTGAGCCAGGGTGAATTTGGACGAGCAAGAAGGCAGTGTGCAGAGGATTGAGTAAGACAGAAGCAGTTTGGCGGGGACAGAAGAAAGTGAAGCTATGGACAAGGGGTTGAGTTCCTGGGAGCAGATGCTGGCTGGGAGGAGAAGTGCAAGGGTTGTGTGACCTGCCTGGTCAGAGGCCTCAGCCTTCATCTGGTTTGGCCAGTGCTCACCCTTGGCACCCTAACTGGGCCTTGGTCGTGTCCCCTTCTCCCAGCCCTGTGTGTGTATTATGTGCTCATTGAGGGTCTGGAACGCCAGTGTACAGCCTAGACATCCTTACTTAGCTGAGAATTACTACAACACAAAGTCTCAGGAGTTACAACACTTGTCCGGGAAAGCCACCGTGACCAAGAGTTGGGCCTACACTCATTGATGCATCATACCCACTTTATAGAGGTGGAAACTGAGGCCTGGGGGAACCACCTTGCCAATGAGGTAGACCTGGAGTTGGACTCCTATCTTCTAGCTGGGCCTAGTGAAAGCCCGTAATCCCGGTACACAAGAGGCTTAATTAGTTAGATCACTACATCAAAGCCAACCTGGGAAAACTTAGGGAGACCCTACCTCAAAAGAGGGGGAAAAAAAAAAAAGAACTGAGAATGTTGTTTAGTGTTGGAGACCCTGCCTAAAATCTAGCAATGAGCAGTAGGGTATGTGTCTCAGTGGTAGAGCCCCTGTCTAGAATCCCCCAGTGAGGGGCTGGGGGTGTGGCTCAGTGGTAGAGCCCCTGCCTAGAATCCCCCAGTGAGGGGCTGGGGGCGTGGCTCAGTGGTAGAGTCCCTGCCTAGAATCCTCCAGTGAGGGGCTGGGGGCGTGGCTCAGTGGTAGAGCCCCTGCCAAACACACAGTAGGTTCTAGCTTCAATCTCCAGTGCAACCATCACCCACATGCACATGCACACACACATGCACATGCATACACACACACACACACACACACACACACACACACACACACACGAACACATGCACACACATGCACTCATGCACTCTCAGCTGTTTTTCCTTTGGTTATTTTCTCTCTCAGCTTCCAGTCCTAGAACTGTGGCCAGAGCCTTTCTTAGAGGAGGGGGCACAGGGGCAGACTGTTTGGAAAGGAAGAGGCAAGGAGCCCATCCACTGCATTGGGACACAAATGGCCGATGATCCTCTTGTTCATGGCCCCGTTGTCCTCACAGCCTCAGGGTCGCCATCCCCAGCTGCCAAGTATCATGGAGGTCTCGGGATTTTTTCCTGCCTAACCTTGAGGCTTCTAGAGCTTTATGTATTTGTAGCTTAAAAATCACTTTTCTAAATTCAGCTGTGGGTTCCCTGATTGATGTCATTCTGGGTGCGTCTGAGAAAAGCTTCTCCCCCACTTCACACCAGCTCAGTGCTTACACTGAGCATCTGAGGGTGGGAAGCGGGAATCTCCATTTGGGTAGAGATAGTCTGTGTGGGTTTCTGAGTTGAAGTTGTGCTCGGTGCTCTTGGCTGCCATGGTTCTAGGAGGTGACCTGTAGGTGGATGAGGTGGGGTCATGTGGTCAGGCTGGGGAAATGTCTCAATGGATAAGTGCTTGCTGTGAAGCCGGACAACCTGAATTCCACCCCCAGGGCCCATAAGGTAGAAGGAAAGAACCAGTTCATACCGGTTAACCTCTTACATCCACAAGTGTGCTGTGGTACACACAGAAACATAGACGGTAATTAGATCAATGTAATTGAGAGAAGGTAGAAGGCAGGGTCAGAGGGGCCCCTGTCTGCTCGTGAGAGACAGCAGCTGGACTGGGAATCAGGTTGTGGAGGGCTGGGGCCATTTCCTAAGAGGACACCCCAGTCTCTGCTCACCTGCCCCTGGAACCTCATGCTTCTGCTCTGGTGATTGGGTAATGAGTCTCCTCCCTCGCTCCCTCCACAGGAGTCGTTCTTCCATTGGGCCTTCGGTGTCATCGAGTCAGGCTGCTATGGTGTCATCGATGTGGATACGGGAAAATCAACCCTGTTTGTGCCCAGGCTTCCAGCTAGCTATGCCACCTGGATGGGAAAGTAAGGAGTGGTCCCTGCCTTGGTACCAGGCCTGCTGAGGACGATAATGGGTGGGGACAGGAGGAAGGGCCTTTGCTGGCAAGCTCTGAATCTCAGCCCTGATTCAGTTGGGAGGAGGGGTCAGATCATCAAACCTATTGGTTGCAGGCATGGTTTATTGGAAAGCCCAGATTCCCTGAATATTAAAAATACCTGTGGCTCTTGGACCAGCCGGTGGTCACTTCTGCATAGGCTTGCTGGAGGACTGTGTGCTGTCTGGGCCCCCTTTCCGAGGCTTGTTACTTACGTTTAGAGGTGTTACTAATAATGTCTACCTCTCGCCACAGATGGTCTGTCCTTCCCTGGCCTCTCTGTGAGAGATGGTGGAGGATTGGGGCTGTCCATGTGAGGAGTTTGGGACCAGAGGCTGGGCTGTAAGCTCCCTGGGAGAGACTGGCCCACTTCTCTTCTCCGAGATACCTGGCAGCGCTCCTGCCTGCTCACAGCACTGAGGCAGACACTGTGTGACCAGGGATGTTTTGAAGTGATCAGAGAATCTTGTCTTCCAGTCTGTCATTTCTGCCTGGAGAGTGATTATCCCAGGCTAATGTGTAAATCGCAGCCTTTGCTACCTGGTGCCCCATCATGCTCATTACCAGGTGGGCTGTTGAGTCTCTGGCTGTTTTGAGTGACATGGCACCTGGCTGCCATAGGAACTCTGAGCTCTTTGCAGAGGCCCAGGGCCCCTAAAGGTCTGTCCTCCGTAGTCCCTCTGCTTCATGTGCTCCAAGCAGACTGCACAGCATCCAGTGCTGGTCCTGGCATCTCCTGGCATCTCCCTCTCTGCTGTCTTGGGAGGTGGGGGGGGGTCAGCTCCACAAATTGGCATCAGTTCTGCTTCTGGGCCACTTGGCAGCATCCCAGGCTGGCCCTGGGCCATCAGCTTTGCTGTGGAGATGCAGCTGAGGCAGAGCTGGCAGCAGGAGAGACGCCAGCTCTGGTTCCCCTGTGGTGTTTTTGTGGCTTGACCCTGGGGAGGGACCGAGGCAGGGTGGGAGTTGACCTGTCTTGCTGGAGCTGCCTTTAGGGTAGGCAGAGAGAGGTCGAGCCAGCTCCCTCCTAGCTTGTGTTCCATCTGCAGGCAGATCCATACAGCTTCCCTGCTCTAAGGAGGAAACAGGTTCCGTGTGCTAGGGAGACCTGTTCAGCACTGTAGCCTAGTCTTGTGGGAGCTCTGATTGGAAGTAAGGCCTGTGGTCTGTCATGGCCTCTGCAAGATGGTATGGAGCGCAGTGAGTCTAACCTCTGCCCTAATTCCTTCCTAGGATCCACGGTAACAGTACAGTGGTGTGTTGGTGGGTTGGTTATATCCAAGAGGCTAGCGCGAGGTGATGATGTTGCTAAGAGCGCAGTTATATTGTCCCGGAATGGCTGACCTGGAAGTCACTTGCTGTCCTAGGTTGGCAGTGAGCTTGTAATCTTCCGTCTGACTAGAGATGGAATCTCTTTCACTCCTGCTTGACCCTGGTCAGGACCACAATACAGGATTCTCTCTAGTGGGATGCTCTTCCCTGAGACGCAACTGCCCTACCACGAGGAAGCCACACTCATCGTGTGGAGAGCCTCTGCCGGTGCAGCACCAACCTTAAGCCTGAATGAGCCTTCAGAAGACTCAAGGCTTCTGCCAAGGTCACAGTGTCACAGAGTGGAGGTCAGCAGTGCTGCCTAGGCTCTGTCTCACTTCCTGACCTTGAGAGTCCACACACTAGTGACTTTTCTCCTTTCAACAAAATTTCTGACAGAGGCACCCTAAGGGAGGAAGGATGTATCTCGGTTTAATGGCTCATCATGGTAGGGAAGGCATGACAACCGGGGCAACTTGGGGTCTGTCAGCAGGAGCGTGACATCATGTCATAGCAGGAGTTAGGAAGCGGAGAACGGGACCAAGCATGTGATCAGGCTAGAACTCTCAGAGCTTGCCCCCAGTGCATAGCTAATAAAAGTTCTGCAACCTTCCAGAACAGTACTTAGCTGGGGACTGGTTGTTCAGTCACATGAACCTCTGGGAGACAGCTCAGAGTCAAACCACAGCAAGGATAAATTGTTTTTAGCTTTTTGTTCCACTCAGTTCTAGGATTGGGTATTACTCAAACTGTAGCATGTGAGCCAGGTTTTCAGTGCTGTGACAAAGTACCCAAGGGAAACGAGTTAGAAAGAGGAACGGTTTATTTTGGCTCAGGATTTCAGAGGTTTCACTCTGTGGCTTACAGGCTTCATCACTGTGGATCTGACATAAGGCAGAATACTGTAGTAGTAGGAGCATGTGTACAGCTACCCTCATGGTAGCTAGAGAAGAAGGGGTAGGGGAAGACAGATGGACGGACGGACGTACGGACGGGCGGGCGGGCAAGGGCTCTCAAATACTTTACAGATATACTTCCCAATGCCTTACCTATCCAGTTAGGCTTGGCCTCCTAACGGCCCACTGAGCTATTAGTCTATCAGTCGTTAATCTGTTGATGAAGTTAAGACCTTAATAAGTCTCTCCTGAGCATTGCCTCATGGGAGCAAGCCTTCAACATACAAGTCTTTGTGGGACCCTTCTTATCAAGACCCCAATGCCTAGAAACTGAACCAGCCTTGAGGAAGTCTATGTCTCATCTCCATAAGATGCTCCCGGGATGCTACCTGCACCCCAAGCTGTCCTTGTGAACAGAACTGTGGTTGTGCTGGTTTGAACGAAAGTGACCCTCATAGGCTCTAGGGAGTAGCACTATGGTCTTGTTGGAGTAAGTATGATCTTATTGGAGGAAGTGTGTCACTGGGGGCTGGGCTTTGAGGTCTCAAGCCAGGCCCAGTGTCTCACTCTTCCTGCTGTCTGCTGATCTAGCACCATGTCTGCTCTCATGCTGCCATGCTTCCGGCCCTGAGTCATCCCCAATTAGCTGTTTTCCTTTATAAGAGTTGCTGTGGTCACGGTGTCTCTTCACAGCAACGGAAGCTCTGAGACAGAAGTTGGTACCAAGGACTGAAGTATTGTTGTGATAGGCCTGGCTCTCACCTTGGGATGTTGGACTAGAAAAGCGATTGGACACTTTAAACAGGGCTTAATGGCCATCCTCGTAGGAACATGGAAGACAGTGGTGCTGAGGGTGATCTGAACTGTGGGGGCCTGGCTCAAAAGGCTTCAGAGGAGAATTGTACTGCCTGGGTTTGTGTCAGCTTGACACAAGCTGGAGTTATCACAGAGAAAGCAGCCTCCGTTGAGAAAATGCTTCCATGAGGTCCAGCTGTAAGGCATTTTCTCAACTAGTGATCAAGGGGGAGGGCCCAGCCCATTGTGGGTGGAGCCATCCCTGGCCCAGCCCATTGTGGGTGGATCCATCCCTGGGCTGGTAGACCTGGGTTCTATAAGAAAGCAGGCTGAGCAAGCCAGGGGGAGCAAGCCAGTAAGTGACATCCCTCCATGGCCTCTGCATCAGCTCCTGCTTCCTGACCTGCTTGGGTTCCAGTCCTGACTTCCTTTGGTGATGAACAGCAATGTGGAAGTGTAAGCTGAATAAACCCTTTCCTCCCCAACTTGCTTCTTGGTCATGCATGATGTTTATACAGGAATAGAAACCCTGACTAAGACAAGAATATTATTAATATGTGGCCCAGAGATCTATTTTTGTGATATTCTGGTTAAGAATATTGTTCAAGAACTTCTGAATGATGGGCAGAGGAGATTTCTAAACAGCCTAGTGTTGACTGTGCTGTGTGGTCCTGAGGGGCCAGTCTCATGGAGATCTATAATGAAAAGGAACAGACTGATTAAGGAAAAATTCAGAATGTATAGCTGGTGGAGAAAGGGGGCACCAGGAGGTGTAAGCAGATTAAAGGATGTCCCGATGCCAACTGGAATAAAGGGAGCAGTGACCTTAGAGCAAGACCCCACCCAGCTAAGCTTCCAGCCTGTGAGAAGGAATTAAAGAAAAGCTTGGTGGCAAATGCCTTTAATCCCAGCACTCTGGAGGCCGATGGATCTCTGAGTTTGAAGCCAGCCTGGCCTACAGAGCGAGTTGCAGGACAGCCAGACTTAGGCAGTATAGGAATCCATTGAAAACAGAAAGTGTATTTGAATGAGGGGGCCGTGTTCCAGTCCTAGCAGGCTGAAGAACTCCATAGCTTCGGCTACATAATTCTGGCTTTTGAGTCAAGAACAGAAGAAAGGGTTTTATGGGATCTCCCTCTGTGACTAAGGAAGGTCTCTGAGGTCAGGCCTGTGGCAGAGATGTCCCTGAATGGAAGCCCAGAGAGGTCATTGTATGAAGCTGTGAAAGGTGAAGCCTGATTTGCTTTGGAGACCCCAAGAGTAGCCAGAGCCATGGGGCACGCCCAGGAGAGCTGCTGATGGGAGTGGAACCAGGCCAAAAGAGAGAGACTCGCGCTGCAATCAACAAAGCTGAAAGGAGTTGGACATCTGAACAGTGCTTTGATATCAGATGTGAAGATGCAGAGTTTGGAGTTTGCACAGCTAGTTTTCAGTCTTTATTTGGTCCAGTGTTTCCCCACTGTGCCCCCTTTCCTCACTTATGGGATGGGAATGTGTATCCTATGCTGTTGCATGTTGGAAGTATGTGATCTTCTTTCTCATTTGATTTTATATGGGTTACAATTAAGAGATCACCACGAGTCTCAGAAGAGTCTGGAAGTTTAGAGGAGCAGAATGTGGTTTGAATAAAAATGACCTCCAAGGGCCCATAGGGAGTGACATTATTAGGAGGTGTGGCTGTGTTGGAGGAAGGGTATCAATGGGGATGTCAGTCTCAGACGTTCAAGCCAGACTCACTGTCTCACTTTCTTCCTGCTGCCTGCCAACCTATCACTATGTCTGACTCTGGACATGCTTCCTGCCCTGATGATAATGGACTTAAACCTCTGAGCCTACAAGCCAGCCCCAATGAAATGCTTTCCTTTATTAAGAGTTGCTGTGGTCATGGTATCTGTTCACAGCAATAGAAACCCTACCTAAGACACTTCTTTCAACATCCCCTTACCCTACCTCCTCATTCAAACTGAGCTTGTGAGATGAGAGACAGCTCAGAAGCTGGCGGATACTTTCAACTGTGAGCTGTAGGGATGGACAGTGGAGGTCCAGGTCAGCTGGCCCCACCTTGCACACACACTATCTATCTATCTATCTATCTATCTATCTATCTATCTATCTATCTAGAGATAAAATGGCACTATATAAGCTAGGCTGGCCTCAGACTCATAGCCTCCTGTCTCCTCCCCAAGTACTGGGATTACAGGTGACCATTACCATGCCCCGAAAAAAGAATTATTTGGGTAATTGCATGCATCCAGAGGGGTGTGTGTGTGTGTGTGTGTGTGTGTGTGTGTGTTGCTGGAGCCGCATAACCTAGGCAAGCACTCTACCACTGAGCTGTTCACCTATCTAGTTCCTTCTAAAGAACTGGCTCTGACGAGAAAGGGCCGATGCTGTCTGGGAGGTGATGGCAGGCATCTGCAGCTGGCACATTGGAGGACTGTTCTTGCCTAAGGGACTCTCCCCAATTGCTGAACCTGTGTAAACTCCCCATGTCTCCTACAGTTACATCCCGGGAATTAATTGCCCTTGACTGAAGGGCTTGAAGCCCAGGACCTTGATTGGTCAGGTATCAGCTGTTAGCAGTCTGCTTTCCTCATGCACACATAGTCTTCAAGCGTACAGGAACTCCATAGTGGCGTCTGAGACTATTAAGGTGCTTCTTTAGTCTGGCCCTGGTTTGCTGAGGCAGCCCATTGTCTAGTTCAGAATAGAGCCTCGAGTAACCTTGAGGGTAGATTGCTGTCTGCAGGGTTGGTTCCCCTGGTGTATGGGGCTGTGTGTGTTGTGTAGGCCAGGCCCAGCAGCTGTGGCCCCAAGGGAGACTGACACCATGGCTGAGACAGTTCCTGCAGCAGACCTTTCCCTTCTGTGCTCCGGGCTGACTCACTTGTCTCTCTGTATGAGTGTTTGGTAGAGAAGGCCTGGTTGTAACAGGCAGGTGACAAAGGGGCCAGTTGTCTGGGCTCGAGCTGGGAATCGGCCAGATCTGATGTGCACGGCTGCTTCCAGACACTGCGGTAATCAATAGGGCAGCGGGAGCAAAGCTGATGGGATTACCTGGCCTTTGCAATCAAAACCCACCAGACTGAACATTTGACCTTAAGCTCCTCAGCTTCCTTTGGAGTCTCTATCTGATGGCTTTTGAAAATCCATCTGGCAGGTTCCACAATCCAAAGTCACTCAGGGAACCTGAGGTCCGCTGTAGGATCCACAGCTTCCGTGGGCAGGCACAGCCTTACCGTCAGGGCTGCAGATGCTGGGGGAGGGGATTGGAAGCCCAGGGCTGGCCTGCTTCTCACCCTACACCCTTACTGAAGCAGGAGGGTGGGAGCCCTTGATGGGTTTGAGTCTGTCCAAAAGACTAGCTGACAGTGGCTCTGACCTGGGCATCTGGAAGTTTCTTCTGTGACACACCACACCAAGTAGCTTCAGGGACATGAAAGTGAGCAGCTTGGGCTATGGATAGGGATAACTCTACATTCCTTTCTGCCCCTGACCAAACTGAAAGGTGGTGATTGGCATCTCTAGGACCTTTGTGGCCCCAGGCTACCCAGGAATGTCTGTCTTGTGGAAGAGTGCACGTGGGGTGACTTTTGCTGTTAGAGACAGGGTCTTGCGGTGTAGCTCACCATGAACTTGTATTCAAATCCTTCTATCTCAGTTTCCTGAATACTGGAGTCATGGCGTGTGGCATCACACTTGGTTTTATGTAGGCTGTTTGTGACATGAGATATGGTGTGTGGGAGGTGGTCTCTTTTATGGCACTGTCCCATTCCCCCCTTGACTCACAAGGAGGGAGGGTTCCTGAGCCCCTCTGGCTCCTGCTGTTATCAAGAGGAAGGATGGGCTCTTTGAGGGAAGCAGTCTTGAGGGGGGGCTAATGGGTTCTTTATGACTCTTCCTGAGTACCTGCACCTAGGGATTAGCCAGAGCCCCCAGCTTTCATGGGTACATGGGCAGGTTTGTCTCAGTCACTGAACTTGGCAGTGTGGCCTTCCACTGCCTGGCTTCTCTGTGTCAGGATAATCTCAGAGGCTGTGCTGTAGCTGCCCCAGCTCACACATAGGAGCAGTCTGCAGGCTCAGACACTACTCTGATTTGCAGAGGGCTACTTCCCTCTTTGACAACTTAATGACATCTTGACATGGTTGCTGACTTCTGCTCTGCACGCACAGTGTTGTGCCAATAGCAGACTAAAAGGCAGCAGCATTGTCTGGAGCTGAAGGCAGGCAGGCGCCCAGCGTTGGAAACGGATGGTGGCTGCTGTCATTTGGCCTTTTTACTTATTCATTAACCACACACAGGTGGTCAGCTGGCCACTAAGTCCTGCCCTTTAAAACTTCATTTTCTGGAGGGTTCTATCATGTCTGCATCGTGTGGCATTCATTTGATGGCTCCTTCTCAACCGAAGCCTTACCCAGGGCTTTGGGGCCCATGGTACTGTGACCAGGCATCACCGGCTCTGACTCTGAGTTTGTTCTTGGGCCTGTCAAGGGAGGCGACCTCTCTCTTCTGCCAGAACCACACTGTGCACTGGAATGAGGAACATCTAAGTGAACTCACCTCCTCTCTTCAGTGTGGTTCTTTCCATTGGGATCTCCCATGTGATGGGGCCAGGCATGAGCTGTGCCTGTTCCTGGTCACATACCAGCTAGGTGTAGATCCTCTAAGAAGCCACTTTGTGCCCTATCAGCACCCTCTAAGTGCATTCAGAGATTCCCAGTGACCTTCCCTGCCAGTCCACACATCACCCCCTTTCCCATCAACTCCACCAAGTTGTGGCTGCCAAGCGTTCCATGGCTGGTTTGATCTTGCAGCCTAGCACGTATGTCCCCCCAGGTAATGTCTAAATGATTTTTACTGTAATTAACTTACAAACTCGAAAAAAGCAAGTACTGTTCAAACTTAATTATCTCTGCCCTTTCTAGGAATGTAATGTGCAGAGTACCAGACAGAATGCCCACAGCTCTTCATATTTTATATGTTGTTGGTTGTTCCTGCCAAGACAATGCATGGGAGGTGCATTTTGGCTCTTAAGACCCAGTTTGCACTCAGCCTAGACTGTGGCATCTGCTTCTATAAGGAGAGCAAGTACTGGGCAAAGGGTACTTGGCAAGGGTATGTGTGCCCACTTCTTCCTATTGGGTCTCTTCTGGGGACCAGCCTTCCTTTGCTCTCTCTTGTCATCCATAGACAGTTTGAATGACAGTTGTCCCTCGTAAGGTCATCTATCGAATGCTTGGTTTTCCTACTTGATGGTGCTGTTGGGAAGGAAGACTTTGGAGGAAATAGGTCACTGGGATGTGTCCTCGGGGTGCCATCTTGTCTCAGCCCCCCCCCCCCCCCCGTCTCTGCGGTCAGCTGCCCATCCACTGTAAATGGAACATTGCTGCACATGGCCCTCCACCACAGCTCCCTGCCTCCTCGTTCACTCAGGATCAGCGGAGCCAAGCAGCCCCGCGCCAAGCCTCTGGAACGAAGAGCCCAGAGCTGAAGTCAATAGTTCCTTTCTTTGGTTGCTCAGCAGTATAGAAGTGAGTTGTATAAGCGCCGTGTGGGAACTTGTAGGTGAGCATGCGAGAGGGACGCCAGTATTCATAGCCCACTACCACCAAGTCCTCTTCGCTGCCTCTTTCCCTGGCTTCATGGAATCAAGGTCTTGCCCTGGGGCTTACCGCTTTGAGACCTCAGCTTCTCTGGTCTGGCAAGTTTCTGATGAATCCTAACTGGTAAGACTCCAGAAGACAAGGCCAGGGAGATGTTTCCTAGCGGCTTCCTTCTAAAGGGACTTTAGGTATGGCCTATGGCAGTGGATCTGAAAAGGTTAGGGCCCCCATTTTAGTGACTGGCCTGACCCCCTTGAGGCTGACTCAGATCTTTATGCTTCTGAATCTGTAGGGAGTTTGCTTTTCACGCCTGTCACAACCGATATTGACAAAGTGACTGGAGCTGGAGGTAGGACAGGGCTGCTCTGGCACAGCTGGAGACACTAGCAGCTGTCTTGCTGGTGGCCCTACCTCTTGCCTTCCTAGTCTGCACCTGGGACTCCCAGAATCCAGTTGAAGTGACACCTCCAGCCTCAGCTCTTGAGGCCTTTTGCTAATGGAGGTGTCAGATCTTGGCCAGTTAACTTTTGAGCCCTGTCTCATGGCGGAAGCTAATGTGACTGAGTTGTGCAGATTTAATTAATGCCAAGAGCTTGATGCCCAGTGAGCTTTTCAGAGGCCAAAGTGGGGGAGAGGGGGAGCAGGAGTGGGTTTTCTACCTGGCCTGTGATGCACGCACGCACACGCACACACTCATGCGCTGCTGGTTCCACTACCCTCCCCTGCTCCCTGGTCCACCCTCTGACAAGTTTTGTTTATACCCTCTTACAAGAGGCTGATAATGGGCCAGAGAGAGCTGTGGATGCCTAGTTCCCAAGCCGTGCTGTGCTGTGGCACATAGACTGTGGAGCTCTGAGGGCCTCCTGCCCCATCCCCAGAGGAACTCACAGGAACATTGCCACCATCCACACATTCCTTATGGCTCTGGTAGATGCAGAGACCACCTGATGTGCGGTGCTGAGACCTGTCACATGGGACACCTGCTTAATTGCAAAGGGTGGGTGTGTCCCCTTACGTAGCAACCAGGTATACAATAGTGCAGGAGGCATGTATGCATGCCACTGGATGTGGCCCTTGGCTGGTGACATTACCCGCCATGTAGTGACTGTTCTTCCGTATGGGAGCCCACTACCCCAACAACATTGAGTCATCAGGGTGGTGCTGCAGCCTGCTGAATCAGGGGGAAGCAGCAAGACTCGGGCGAGGGCCGCCTCACCTCATCCACTCCATGCTTTCTCCTTGGCTAATTGCTTTAAAGTTTGACTAGGCTTGAATTCTTCTCATCATTGGGAAACACCGATACTGATGTCTTCAGAGTGTCCTTGCATTAGCCTTCCATTAAAGAAAGACAGTCAGGAAGTCACTTATTCCCGGCCCCTAAAGGCGAGGCACAGACATTGGCAGCTTAGAGGGTCAGTGATATGGAGGGAAAGAGTGGAGGCAGGGGCCGTATTCTCTGCTGCTTGATGCAGGCAGCCAGGGGCAAAGTGGACTGAATCAGAGGGCCCTGGGCAGCAGAGGTGGTTCAGCGGCGTGACACCCTTCACCATCAACTGCTGGGTGTACCTGCTTGGTGCTGGATCCTCACACTGTGGCAGGAATGAACCAGAGCTTCGTGGCCTGGATTTGGTATGGGAGGTGACCAGGCTGGGGCATTGCCAGGCTGTGACTGGTTTCGTTGAACTTTCTTTTCAGGATCCACTCCAAGGAGCATTTCAAGGAGAAGTACGCTGTGGATGATGTCCAGTACACGGATGAGGTGCGTAGCTGACCCCCGAGGTTCCTACAAAAGGATGTCTCTGAGAGGCAACCTGCCTGCAAATGGGACAGCTCTAATCAAGCTGCCAAGAGGGCTCAGCCTGGGCCTTTGTGTGTTGAGGGGATCTATTTGTTAAAAGAGCCCCAGGTTGTGAATGGCTGGTGAGTGTATAGGAATTGGGGAGCACCCTGACAAATCTACCTACGAGCCTTGTCATCCAACCAATGTTGTGTAGTGTGAGTAAAGTATCAGTGTCGCCCTGAGGCTATGACTCCAACCCTTGTCCAGGCAGATAAAAGGGGCTCTTTCAACTTCCACTGCTGACAGTGGCTAAGGTAGAGATGAGAGCACAGCTCAGAGCTCCAAGGTCCAAGAGAGCAAAGTCCTGATGTCGTGGCCACTGCACACAGGAGGCCACTCTGTTTCATGAAGATGCTGTCACAGCTTCATGTTCTAATCCCGCCCCACTCTTTATCATCCCCGTCCATCAAGGCCGGGCACATGCTCTCCAAGTCAGAGCTGGATAGAAGTCAAATCAGCACTTGCCCACTGACAATCCAACCTGGACCTGGCTGGATCAGAAGGACAGGGCACCATGACTGCATTGGCCTAGACAAGAGGTTGAACATGCACACATGCTAAAAGCTACTTCAGAGCATTAGAAGAGATCTGTTCATCCTTCACCCTGAGTTTGGTCCTGATGCTGCCCTTTGGCAGGTATATCTCCATTACCCTCACACCCTATAACATGCATCTCGGTTTCATTGCTCTTTTGGGCCTTAACCTCGGGATCTCCAGTCATCAAACCTGGGGAGAGAGCTAGGTCAGGCTCTGTTTCAGGGTTGTGAGATCTGGATTTGCCTGGGCTTCACCTACTGCTGAGTGAGACCCCTCTCTGGGCTGCAGCCTTAACAATTGTTGTAACTGGAGGGAGGGGAGAATTCAGCTCCCATTTACGCTGTGATTTCTTGGGAAAGGAAGGAGCCCTCCAGATGCAGGACAGTAGGTGAAGAGGAAGTATCCAGGCAGGAAGTCCTTAGTGGAGGTTTAGACAGGCCGGCTTGCTCTTCATCTTTGAGGGCAGAATGTTAAGTAAAGGCATCAGTGGAGTACTCTGTAGGAGCAATATAATCCTCACCATCATTGGTCAGAACTGTTGATCACCATGACTGCTGGTCAGTGTTTTTATTCTCTGATGGAGAGCTGAGGACGTGCCAGGCGGTACCACTGAACCACACCTCAGCTTTACCTGCCGTTCTAGGTAGGACAGGTGCTTCACCCTGGGGCTGGTTGCTTGTAATCCCTCCTGTCCTGTCCTACAGTGAACCACAGATCCAACCCTACTCATAAACAAGGAGGTCAAGACTGAGAGGCAAAAGGCCTCATCCATGGCCCCACAGCTGGGGTGTGGCAATAGTATGGTGACAGGAAGACTTTCAGGTTCCAGAGGCTGCCTCCAGCTCTCCACTTGCCTGTCAGAAGTGAAAGGCTGACTTACGGGAGGCTTGCTTGTGCAGAGGTGACTCAGGCTTCCAAGTCCCTGTGATTTCCTGAAGCCGGGAATGAATCCCACCTAAAGGAGCAGACTGCTGCTTTGAGCCCCGTGGGCCGGAAGCATTTTCTGATGTGGGCAGCACCCAGTGCCCAGGCCTAGTTCTAGCCTTGGCCATTCTTGCCCATCTTTATAAACCAGACAGCTTTGCATGCTTGCTCTGAAGGAGGGCCGGAGTGGCCCGGAGCAAAGCTGATTCTCTGGAGTCTTATATGCATAGATATGTAAAATGTGTGTGTGTGTGTGTGTGTGTGTGTGTGTGTGTAAAATGCATGTATCAGAGGACAGCATGTAGGAAGTTCAGTGCTCAGAGCCAAATTAATGAAGCACACTGGTGCACACCTGTAGTCCTGGCCTGTAGGAGGTGGAGGCAGGAGGCTCAGACCAAGATCATCCTCCACAATTTAATGGATTCAAAGGCCTGGGCTCAAAAAAACGCAGATGTTTGAGATGACAGACCTGGCTCCCCTCCTCCTCCTCACAGAAGAGCCAGAGCTTAATTGCTGGGAAGGGGTCACTCAGGGGACCCCCGAAGGGGGATTGGCAACATTGCTGTGTACACTTGGTGTAGAAGCTGGTGTCTAACTGGGAGCTGGCAGGGTGGCGGATGATTTTTGTACTTGCTTCATGGCAGATGTGTGAAGGTCACAGGGTCAGTTAGGCAGGCAGAATGTAAGAGAAACAGCCACAGCTGCCTAGGGCTAGATGCTGCCTGCTTCTTAGCCTTAGTGTATGTGTTTGTGTGAGGGGCTCTTCAGGAAGAGGGTCTGTGATGGGGCCAAGGTTGCTGCCTTGCTCTGAAGTAGTCAGACAGCCATAATGTTGGTGCTATTATGATTTTAAAAGCAGATACAAAAGTGTAAGGGCATTTCAGGCCACTGGTATGCACCAGTGCTTTGGGAAACTGCCATGAGTAATGGCTTGTTTTCAAGAGTCTCAGTGCTGGTAGGGCAGAGCCCTGCACACTGGGGCCACATGGGCTTTTCTCAGCAACAGAGTTGAAGCGTGTCTAATTCCTTTGTGCAGAGTGACTCACTGGCTTGGTCAGAGTCCTGGTTAGGAGCCTGTGTAAAGTTCCCTTGGGCAGCTTCTGGATTGTCCCCAGGGCAAGATCTGGGCCCTCGGGGCTCTGATTTTTCTTCTGGCCTGTCCACCTAGTCAAGGCTGTCTGGGAGATGGATGCTGGCTATGACCTGCAGCAAGACAGGAACATTTAACAGTCCCACTAGGGAAAGCAGATGGGTCCCCTGTGGCATGTGCTCCTGGAAAGTAGGCCTGGGGTTGTTAAAGCTGTGCTGTCTAGTTAGTCCTGGGGCTACATTCAGAGCCAGCGACACAAAACCACATCTTGTTCCCTTAATTCTTGAGGCGCAGCCTCCAATCGGTGTGCTGATGAATGTAGCACTAATGGGTCTCCATGGGGAAGGCAGATGGAGCTGCTGGGCTGGGAGAGGTTCTGCAGCCATCGAGGTAACCAGGGCCCACTCAAGCAGCTGTGATCAATAAAAGACGTTACTCTGCCAGGACTCACTGACGCCAGGCCGGCTCTCTCCGGCCTCCATGCATCTGAGCATCAGGCTTACAGTGAGGGGGCCTTCTCCTCCATTATTCCTAACCAGCTTGTCCAGAGAGTCATTGTGGAGAGAAAAACCATCAGCCCGCACATTTGTTATCCAGCTCCTCTCTCCTAAGGACAATAGCAGATACAATCCCCAAGTGCCTCCTCGCTCTCTGATTCTGCCGCTGTAATTGACGGCATCGGTGTGGGCTGATGAATGTAGACCCTTCATGTCAACGAAACAACACACCCAGGGCCTGACACACTCTGCTCTGTTGGTTTTAATGAGCCTCTTCCCCCTCCGGGGGGGTGGGCAGGCTGGGCAGGCAGGAGGAAGGGACTCTGCATGCCTTCATTTGTGAAACACCAAGGGGCTCAGTCATTCTCCAGTTACCAAGTGAGGGAAGGAGAGAGGCTGCTCCTGAGGAGACAGTGCCTCAGCCCTGTTGGCTACTTCATGGTTGGTGTGGCATACTGACCTTTGACCCCGTATTCAACTAGGTCACTTACTATGCCTGCTCGTTTAATTTTCTTTTAAAATAAACGTCCCCCCACCCTTAGGAAATAGGGTCTCACTTTGCATTCCAAACTAACCTTAAACTCACAATTCTCCTGCCTCAGCTTCCCAAATGCTGGAATTATAGATGTGAGGCACCACACTGTATAAGAAAATAAAACCTTAATATGTAAATATATATATAAAACTGTATACCAGGATGCTCACACAGCATTATTTATAATAATTCATCATTAGAAATAATTTACATGTCTAGCAGAGGGAAGGATCAAGTAAATGATGCATTCTATAACCACACACTAAAACTGGGCTTGCTGTTTCTTCTTAAAGGTGTATGTGTATGTGTGTGTGCATGTGTGTGCATGTGTTTGCCTGCTCATGGAGGCCATAAGAGGGTGTTGATTCCCTGGGAGCTGAAATTATAGGTGATTTTAAGGAACTGATAGGGGTTTTAGAGACCAACTTGGACCTTCCAGAAGAGCAGTCAGAGCTCTCAGTCCTTGTGCCGTCTCCTGTCCTGGCTCTGCTATTCCTTACCTGTGCATTTAGGTAGGTTCTGTAACTCTCACAAGCAGTCCATCCGCGTTTTTAGCAGAGCCTTTATGGGTGGTTAAACGAGGAGATGTGTGTAAGATGACTGGCGCAGGCCATAATCAAAGACTTATTGAACGTTTGCCGTCCCCAGCAGTAGTGACTGCTAAAAATTATGTGTTTGAAGAATATTTAATGACAGGAAGTAAGTGAAGCCTGTAATTTCATATGATCCAAATGTCATTACAGTTCTCTGTTTCTGCGCGCAGAGTCGAACTGTCCCTGGGGATGGGATGGCAGGTGCATTTTCTCTTTCATGGCTTCCAGTAGGTTCCAGGTTTTCTCCAGAAACCTTTTAGTATTGAAAAGTGTGTATATGCTATGTCAAAACCTATCAAAATATCTGCCTTAAATGCGTGCGGTGTGGAGTGTCTCAGCAATAGCTCAGTCAGCTTGTTGGAACAGCCCACCTTCCTCTTCTGTGTTCAGGGTATCAGAGAGCTTAGGGTGGGGGTGAGGAGCATGACAGAGCATCAGCTGGAGGACCAGATTGCTCCCAGCAAGGTGGTCAGCACTCCAGAGTGCAGCTTTGCTAGCTGGTGTACGACAGGGGTTTTGTCAGGGGATGGATGACAGCCGCTGAGGGTGGGTAGAGAAGGGAGTGACTGAATCTGCTTGCAGGCTGGGATTCAGACCCAAGTAGGATGTGATGGACTAGTCAAGATGGTGGGAAGATGATCTAGCCGTAGGTGAGAGCGAGCAGAGGCGCGGGCAGGTGAGCCTATGTCTGCACACGAAAGGTACTGGGGAGGAAGCGTTCAGCAAGAGGCAAAGGAGGCCAGGCCAGCAGCCAGTGAGTCAAGTTTGAGGAAAGCTAAATCCTCCAGTTTAACCAGGGAGATCAGTGTCGGGCAGGGAGGGAGGCATCTGCTCTGAGGATGGGCAGCTATTGGGACTTGTGTGTGATAGGACCAGACCTTTCAGGAAGAGCAGGAAACCCGGCACACACAGACGGTGGCCTGGGAGAGTGGGCAGGTCTTGGCTTTTTGGAGGTCTTAGATCTTTGTGATGCCTGTATTATGCCCTCTGCCGTTTTGACAGCTGTAGGGCTACCTGGAGTCCTTCCATTTCTCTGAGCCTGCTTCCTCATCTTAAGGGCAGGGTGGCAGTGGTATCTCCTGTCTTGAGCGAGGTAATCATCAGGTTGCGATTGTGTATCATCCACTTCTCTGTTGGATTTGTCACTTGATGCCGTGACTGACACCTGACAGAAGCATGAGAAAGGAAAAGCTTCAGTCCACAGTGGGCGCAGTTCATGATGGCAGGAACTTGTGGTGGAGTACAAGGGCACCCATGACAGCAGACCACGATCCAGGGAGAGTCCAGGCTGATAGACCCTACCTCCTAAAGGATTTGCAGCCTTCAGAATAGTGCCACAGACTGGCCACTTCTCACTCCAGTCTGACGGAGACATTTCAGACTCGAACTGTAACTCTGCTCTAAAGTGGGTTTCCCTTTTGACTTTCAGATTGCCAGTGTCCTGACTTCACGGAGCCCCTCTGTCCTCCTCACTTTGGTAAGTGGCTGGTTTCAGGAGCCTTGCAGTACTTGGCACCCTGCTGCACTAGGGGCTGGATTAAGAGGCTGAAAAGAAGCTGGGCATGGAGGTATGCAGGCTTGGGATGCCCAGGCAGAAAAAATGGGAGCTAGAGGCCAGCCTGAGCCACATAAGTGAACACAAAAGGGAAACTGAGAACTGGTCGCTGGTGGTGAGCAGGGACACCTGTTTTGTGTGCTAGTGGCTGACTGTGGGACGTGCTGTGTCTGGTCTTGTGGCCACAGTGGGTAAGGTGCCACTAGCAGTCCTTGGGCTTAAAACCAGACTTGGACATAGAACTGTGTCCACCTTAATTAAGCTCGTGGCATTTCAGGTATAGATTGTCACTCTTTATTCTCATCTGAATGCCCTGTGATAATAAAATTTGGAAATCAGACTCTTGACACCTTAAGGGGTGCACAGCCTGGGGTGAGGAAGAGGTGAGCAGAGGGACTGGGCTGTTGTGCATTCTTCTGCCTTGCCCTTAGGGCTCTCTATCTGTCTGTCTGTCTGTCTGTCTGTCTGTCTGTCTGTCTGTCTCTCTCTCTCTCTCTCTCATATGCACACACGAGGAGCCCTTCATCCTTCCAGAATGGTCCTTCTCTCCTTTGTCACTGATTCTATGTAGGAATAGTCTTTCCCCCACATGCTCTCTTTGTAGTGGATGCAGTCAGAGCTGGCCCAGGTTTTTGTTTTGTGTTGTTCTTAACTTTTTATTGTTTCTTTGTGAATGTCACATCACGCACCCTAATCCCATCTTCCCCTCCCCTCATACCTGCCCTCGACCCTTGGGGGTCAGCCCAGACCAGAGATGTCCGCCTTTGGTGGTAACAGACCCCTGTTGGTTGCAAGACCACAGACCCAGAGGTGGCCCCCGTGGCAGCACAGGCCAGGACCCCACCATGGTCCCAGGCGGCATCACCGGCGACTCGGGTCAGACTGCTCCTCAGTACACTTCGAGTCTTCAGTTCTGCCTCCTCATCGTGCCCACAGCCCTCTGTTCTCTTCCATCTCTCCACTACTTCCTTGCTCCTCTTAGTAGCACCTGGGGTCTCTCAGTGTCTAGGGCTGTCTCAGGAGTGATCTCAAGAGTGCTATGCTGGCTGGTGCATTACAGCTCAGGGCAGGGGTCATCTGGGGCCTGTGCTGCACTGGACTGGTGGTCACCTCAGGCTAGCCCCCTGTCCAGACCCCATGGTGCTGGACTGGTGGTCACCTCAGGCTAGCCCCTGTCCAGACCCCATGGTGCTGGACTGGTGGTCACCTCAGGCTCACTTTTTCCAGGGAATGTTAGTCTATTAATCATTTAGATGTTCATAGGACTGAGCACAGACACAGCCTCTCTCCTCTCTGCCGCCTACTGACGCAGCAGCCACACCTGCAGCACCTCTAGGGACAGGATGGCCCAGTGTGCTGTATCTAGGATCCAAGTTGGACGGGGATCAGCCTGAGATTCTTGAGAAAGCTGTGGCTGCTGAGAGTGTCTTCCCTCTCTGAGGTGGCTCTCTTTTTTTCTGAACCCCTTGTTTAATCGGTGTATGACTGAGTTCCCGTTGGAGATGGTTGGAGATGGTTGGAGGCTGACTCTATAGTGATCCCTGAGTATCCATGGAGGGTTGGTTTCCAGGCCCCCTGGGGATCCCAACACTCCAGATTCAGCAGTACTTTTTATTACACCAACCCATGCACACCCTCCCGTATCCAGCAAAGCATCTGCAGGTTACCTGTCACACTTAGTACAGTGCTGTTTCTGTTGCTGCGATGAACACCATGACCTGAAGCTACTTGGCGGGGAAAGGGTTTATTTTGTCTTATACCTTGTGGTCCATCATCCAGGGAAGTCAGAGCAGGGACTTAAGCCAGACAGGGACCTGGAGCTGATACAGAGGCTGTGAAGGAACACCTACTAGCTTGCTCTTTACGACTTGCTCAGCCTGGCCCCACCCACAATATTTCTATATCAGTCATAATCAAGGAAATGTCCTACAGGTTTACCTACAGGTTAGTCTGCTTGGAGCACTTTCTCAACCATGGTCCCCTCCTCACTAACGCTGTAGATGACTCTAACTTATGTCAAGTTGACATGATACTACTGCCCTGTGTAAAATGATACACTGTTTTGTTAGGGGCTAATGATAAGGGGGAAAAAACCCCAGCAGCTGTAATTGTTTCTTGGTTTTGGGATTTTGTTGTTGGTTTTCTTTCTTCAAATATTTTTGTTCTGTGATCGTTGACTTTGTGCTTACAGAACTGTAAGATGGAGGGCAGGCTACTTTCCTATGGACCCCACACTAGTGACAGTGTCTGTATGATAAAAGATAAGGAATCTGGAGAGAGCAGATCGGGGTGGGAAGAGAGACTGTCTGTGTATGCGTTGGTGGGGAAGGTGTCTCGATTCTTGAATTTCTTGCCCAGCCCCTGCCTGGACCTGAGTGTTTGAGTAGTGTGGGCTCCAACCCATCCAGACCTGCCCCCTGCTGTGTACCTGGGATGCTGCAGCAGACCCATCTCTTGCTGTGTGCCTGGGATGCTCTGACCCATCCAGGCTAGTCTTGAACTGGTGATTTCCCCTTCCTCAGTCTCCCAGGTATTAGAATCACAAGCCTGTGCCACTATAGCTGGATTTCTCCACTTTACACATTGCACTATGGGAAAAAGAAACAAAGCCTGTCTTTGTTCTGGGACCCAGCTTAGAGCTATCTGTCTGTCTGGAAGAGGCAGACCCTCCTAGGCAGACCCTGGGGATGCTTGTGGCCCTTGTGTGTGACACACCTGTTCTCACACCTCCTTTTCTCTCCACAGCGTGGTGTCAACACAGACAGCGGCAGTGTCTGCAGGGAGGCCTCCTTCGAGGGCATTAGCAAGTGAGTCTGCCTTCCACCCACTCCTGCCACACAGGACATGAAATGTGGGATGTGCTGAGGAGAAGTTGGATCAAGTGTTTGAAGGGCTGTGTAGTGAAATAATTGAAATAATGGAAAAACCACTTCCTCCTTTACTTTAAGGAAGACACCCTTCTGTGTTGGGATCCCTCTCAGAAGAGCCCTGGTCACTTGGGGCAAGGGTAGTTGTTTTCTTTTTGTTGTTGTTTTTGCATTGGCTGTTTGGTTGTGTGTGTATGTGGGGGGGCGGGGTGAGTGTGTCTGCCATGGTGTGTGTGAAGGTCAAAGGAAAACCTCTGGAGGCTGGTTCTGTTCTCTCCTCCACTGTGTAGATTCTGGGAATTGAACTGAATTGGTGGCAGAACAAGTTTACATGGTTCACGGAACCAGCCTTGTTTTTAAATTTCTATTTAGCCCAGGCTGTCCTAGGAATGGCCTTGGCATTGGGTGGCTAGTTTCTCTGAGACCAGTTTAGTTTTCTTTCTTTCTTTTTTTTAATTTATTCATTTATTATCTATAAAGACGCTGTATCTGTCTTCAGACACACCAGAAGAGAGCATCAGATCCCATTGCAGATGGTTGTGAGCTACCATGTAGTTGCTGGGAATTGAACTCAGGACCTCTGGAAGAACAGTCAGTGCTCTTAACCACTGAGCCATTCTCCAGCCCCAGTTTTGTTTTCTAAATTAACCCCAACACCCCCTTTCCCACCCCACCCCATTCCTGGCCCAACCCAGTTCTCCCTGTGTCCCCATTAGCCTAACCTTTAACTCACTACCTGGTTAGGCTCTGGGTTGAGCCCCTTAGTCACTACTCTGGAAATCTGTCCCCTCTCTGGGCAGGAGGGTAATAGGTCTGTTTCCTTGTCACCCATGTCCCCAGAGAATACTGCCTGCTAAGCTGTGACCAGACCAGGCTGTCCTGGGAGGTCTGCTCTGGAGTGATTGACTATTGCAGATTGGTCTGAGCCAGCAAAGAGCCCTCAACCATGCTCCTGCACCTGAGCCACACTGACCTCCTAATCACGGGTTCTCTGCTGGTGCTTTGTCCTCCGTTGTCTTTTGTAGACCAAGGTGGTACGGGGGAAGAGGCTTCTTATAATTATGTATGAGTCTGAGCCCCAGGAGGGAGGGAATCCGTGTATGCACGAGATAGAAGGGTGATTAGAAAGGATTATGAGCTCATGAATATGTATCCAGTTCCTCCAGTGATAAGAGATGTGGGGCAGGGAGAGGAGTATCTATATCTAGTTTAGTTCTTTCATGGCACAAACTGCTGCACCCTCTTGGGATTTTGCCCTAAGCAGCCTGGTGGTGGCTGGCCCAGCTTGCTGCAATGTCACTTGCTAAGTCTGTTTTCCTCTCCCAGCTCCTCAGCACTGCCAGGTGCCTGTGCCCCGACACCCTCTTCACCTTTCCCAACCTCTGCCATCTGCAGCCTCTGCGTGGGTTTCAGCCACGTGGACATGGGTGTCTCGGAGGGTATCTCACTGACCAACTAACGCAGCACTGCTTGGGACAGTCTGTGGCCAGGGCTTGCACAGTAGCTAACAGCCTGACACATATCCTGCTCAAATCTGTTACCCCACGAACCTTGTCTGTCCATCTGTGCTGTAGCCAAGTGATCCCAGCACGGACAGTGGCCAGATTCATACATGGCTATAAGGCGCGGCATCTATCTGGTCTCTGCCACAGAGGATGCTGAGTTTCTCCTAGAATGGGATCTGGTTGATGAGGTTGGTGAGGTTCTGGGGTGAGGCCGATCTCTACTACACTGAGAAGGTTTACTGAGAAGGCCTTCCTTCGGTGGTCACTGGGAACCGGAAGTGGAGGCCTCATTCTGCCTCATTGCAAGGTCTCCAGGCTGTGAACTCCAACCTTGCTCCCCTCTGAGCAGATCCCAGCCTCTGCCCCTGGCTCCTCCCCTGAGTCTTTTCAGGCCTTCTCAGGACCCCAGTGAGCTTGTACCCTGCAGTTCTCCACCCAGTTGACATCACATCATGGGACTTGTCTTTCTGGTTTGTTTTTGAGACAAGATCTCTCTCTATAGCCTAGGCAGGCCTGGAACTCGAAAGTCTCCCATTACAGGTATACACCATGTCCAGCGTAGAGCCCTGTTCCTGAGACCCAGGGACTGTCTTTTCCACACTTTTTCTCACTCATGGGATGCATATATATGGTAGGGGATGACTGTGGGCTGGGGCCAGCTCTCCATGCTGGGTGTCAGCTGGCTTTGTTTCTGCACCATGTGATAGCTAGAGTCAAACTACTGACCTCTGCTTCGGAATGTCTGACCTATATGTGGGGCCCATATTCCCTCCCCTCTCTGGTCCAAGGTTGGTTTGTCCCTGACTCTTCATCGCTGAACCTCACCTCTCACTCTGTCATCTTTTGTGTAATTTTCCGTCTTCCTATGCTAGGACAAGAGCCTTCATCGGGTGTACTACCCCACCACTTTCAGTGAGCATTTACTTGGGGTCATCGGCCTAAGTGTCCCTAGTTCCTCCCAGTTAAAAGCCATGTCTGTGTTCTTGGGCTCTGCTGCAAGCACCTCAGCACTTGGTGCCAAGCTGGGGAGAAACCTTGTCCTCAAGGGCCACCATGACACAGGACTGCACTTACCTGCCTGCCGAGAGTCTCCAGCTGGTTGCTGGATAATAATAGCTTTTTTTCCTAAGCAAGAAGAATGTTCTGTTGTCCTAGTTTCTAGTGTATAACTGATCTGTCCCCAGTCACCTCTCACTGCCCCATGAAGCTCCACATTCCTGGGATTTTTGCTTTTGACCCCTTTAACACGTCTCTGAGATGTCTCCATCTTGGATCTCTGTCCTACTGATCCAAGTAGATTTAGCCCTCTCTGTCAGTCCTGAGGGTCTCCCAGGCTGCCTTTCCCCCTCAGCCTGCATGAAGAGGGGGCTGGCAGTGGCCTCAGCAGTCTCCTGATTCCAGACACTCTGAGCTGTGGTTCAGCCAGGTAGTTGTTTGTGGCTTCATAGCGTTACCTCTCTGGTGTACTGTCTCATATGTGTAGAGCCTTCGCCTCAGACTAGAGCCACAGCAGGGTGTGCACCAGGTCAGAGAGTGGTGGGGACAGTAGAGGAGCAGAGAGGGGAGGTGAGGGAGCTGGTAGACGTGTCAGAGTCAGAGAGATCATGTTGGAGCTACAGGCCACTGTACTCTGAGAGGCTATGGCTTCTGATTTACTTTGTGATGTTTGTGTTGCGTGAGGGATCTGGCCCAGCCTATGGTGCCATGTTAGGCATCAGACACAAGTTCCAGGGAACATTTAGAAGCAGGCCTCTCCGTAGACTCTGGTAGGCATATGGTGGGTGGGAGCAGGGGTCAGGTTCTCATTGCCAGACTCTCCTGTGGGTGTAAAGGCTGCTCTGTAGGTTGGAGCAAGGAGCGGCAGAGATAGGAAGGACAGACCTACAGTGAAGAGGATTTGAGACCTGTCTTCTGGAAACTGGTACCCAGGGCCCCACAAAAACTTGTCTCCAACAGCCCATGTGCCATGCATCTTTGTTAGGGCAGAGTTTCCTGAAATAAGGAGGCAGACCATGAAGGCTCTAAAGAATGGTCATGTGGCCTAAGCTGGGAGCCACCCATCCGTCAGAGTCGAGATAGGTAGTGTGGATGATGCCCTGGTACCAGGCCATCGCCCTTCCAGACAGGCAGAACCTATGTGCACGAATTCTGGGTGGAGACAGCCAATTACAGAGTTCCCCATTTCACACCGTCATCCGAGAGAGAAATATGGTCCTCACTGCACATCAGCTGGCTATTGAGAACAAGCATATTTCTTAGCGTTTGGCATTTAGTTAAATTGCCTTGCATACTTGAAGACAATTGGTTACAAATTAATTCCATTTAAATAAGCAGTTAAATAAGAAATGCTGAATTTGAGACTTGCTAATGCAAGGATATTAATATTCAACGATGTGAATTTTAAAACCTAGGAAGTTAGAGGGACATTATTAAAACTTGACGATTTACAACAAAATGCCAATTTGTGGTTTGGGGACCATGGCTTTTGGGTAACGATTAACTTACATATCCTGAGTTTCAAATTATGGCCCATGGAAATCTCCATGAAGGGAGAACCTTTCCCAACACCCTGTTAGGAAATGTGTGTGCGTGTGTTTGTGTGTGTGTGTGTGTATGTTCAATGCGGGTGGGTGCTTCCTTCCTTTAGTAGATTAGAAACTCCAGGTCTGGGATGAAGGGTCAGAGGCTGGCTCAGAGCCTAGGCCAGCCCTGTTCATCCTTCCATTCTCCCCCTTTCACTCCTAGGGCATTTCCTCACTCTCACAGACATGATAGGGTTTTGTTGCTTTTGCATAATGAATGTATTCTTGTCAGTCATAGTGTTACAGTACCTAGACCTCAGTGTGGAATAGCTGAATGTTAAACCCATCCACACAGTCTTTCGGACTCTTCTGCATGTCTGAGTGTGTTTCTCTGTCTGGAATTCTGTGTGTCTCTGTGTATATGTCTTGGACTGTATGTGTCATTTGTGTCTGTGTCCATAGTTATGTGGTTGTGGGTCTTCCTGTATGTGTGTGTTCTGGCTGTCTGGATCTGTACACATATCTGGATGACCCGGTATCGTAAGCACGTGTGCATGAGTGTCTTTCAATGTCTAGGCAAGTAGCATAATCCCTCCTTTGTAGTTTTGATATTTTACCATCTCACTCACAGTCAACCACAATCTGAAAGCATTACATGGAAAATTCTAGAAATAAGTAATTCATAAAGAACCCAAGTTGGGACTTATAGCATTCAAGGTAGAACACCCTTTGAAGGCTCCAGTCCCAGCAGAGGAGCCCCTGAAAACTTTACAGCGAGGGAGGCCAGGCAAAGGAGGCTCAAGGGGACAGACATGGGGAGGGGATGGGAATGTCAGACACCGGCCAGGACTCCAAAGCACGCATCTCACTGAACTCTGTTCCCGGCCCTCACTCTCATCCTGCACTTTTGAGATGGGGTCTCACATTGTAGTCCAGGCTTTCCCTCTTACCCCAGCCCCCTGCATGGCTGAGGCTTGTCCATGCTTGTCCAGTTCATGAGTTCAAAGCATGATCCCATCTTGTGTCATTTACTCGAGTCACGAATTATCCATGGCACGTATGACACTCACCTTTTAGTTTCTCGTAGCTGTCTCCCTTATCAAATCAGCCACGTGGTACCCCAGCACTTGTGTTTAGATAACCTTTCTTTTTCTTAATAATTACATTTTTTTTCAAAGCACAAGTCTAGTGATGCAATTTTATTATAGCGTGCTGCAACTGCTCTATTTTATTATTACTTATTATGAGCTTCCTACTGTGCTAATTTATAAATTAAATTTTACCATAGCTATTCATGCGTGGGGAAGGGGAGAGAACCATGGCATGCCCAATGTTCAGTACTGTGTTCTCAGACACCCACTGGGGATCTAGGAATGTGTCCTTCCTAGGACATAGGTGGCATCTCTGTCCATTTGTGTGTGTCTCTGGTGTCTCTCATGTGCACGTCTGTATGTCCTCTCTCTAGTCTGCTGTCTTTGTATGTGTGTGTCTCTGCAGCTGTGTCTACATGCCATCATGTTAACCCACTTTCACCTTGCTGTTTCTGCGTGTACGTGTGTGTGATATGTATTGTGTGAAATGACATGCAGCCAGCTGTTGAGTAGCTAGTCCAGTGCTTTCTCCAAGGTCATAGTGACACTTGGCAAGATGGGAGAGTCTTGCTTGATGTGAACTGCTGCTCTGGTCTTTGTTCTGAGCCACATCGGGTGTCTGTAATCTCTTTGACACGCCACAGGTAGGACTTTGATTCTTTTGTTCTTAGATTTGTTTGCTTTATTTGCATGGATGTCTGTGTACCACGTGCAAGCAGTGCCCTCAGAGGCCGGAAGAGAGCCACGGATCCCAAGCAAGAGCAGCAAATGACTTAACCACTGAGCCATTGCTCCAGCCCGATTTTGACTCTAAAGTATTTAAGTTGATTTAGAACCAAGAAGCTTTGTTTTTGTATTTCAGAATCTCCAAAGCTTCAGAGATGAATCCTCTAAGAAAGCTGGTACCTTTTGGTAAAAATAACTTTTTTTTTGCCTGATTTAATTTTCTTCTGCAAGGCTTACAGCCTCCATATGCTAAGCTAGGCCTAGTCCTGGAAGCTTCTAGACTCTGTACAATCTTATCTAGGCCTAGCATGTTTTCAGCCTCTGACACTCACTGCTGAATAAGCTCACCTTTTCTAGCTCTTTCTGAACTTTGGCTTCTCTCTGACTGAATTGCTCTGCTTGGCCTCATACTAACCCTAGCGATCTGTTCTAAGCTTCTGGCTCCTTCTCATTCTCTGGCTCAGTCTGTCTTCACCTGTGTCTAGCTTGTTCTCTCTTCAACCTGTCTGTAAAACTCTCCCAGTAAAACTGACCAAATAGAACTGACCAGCAGTCACAGATCTGCATGCCCCTCTCCAGAGTGCGGGATTAAAGGTGCTTCTGCCCCCACCTAGACCTAAGCTTCTTTTTACCTGAGACTTGCTCTGTACCAGGCTGGCTTTGAACTCAAAGATCTGCTTGCCAGTGTCTCCTGGGATTAAAGGCATGTCTGTATTCCAGCCTAGAAGGTCTTTGGATGTGATCTCTCGCCAGAGCAGCCATCTTCTGAATTAAAATTCCTCTATACCTCTTCCTGACCACCCTGTTCCTTGATTAAAGTAAGTGACCTTACAACCATGGCATTAGGTCAGTTCCGACTCCCTGGAGAGCCTGAGTTGTGTAGTCAGGAGATCATAGCTCTGCCTGAGCCTCCATGAGATCATGGAATCCAGAAGGCCAAGGGCTTATCCAAGGCTTCTGCTGTTTCTCATGAACAGGGTTGTTGGTATGCTCGCCGAATTGTATAACCACCCATCAGTTTGGGAACATTTTCATCACCCAAAAGAAGGCAGTGTCATTTCTCTAGGCCCCTCCCCTTACACAGTTCCTAACTGCCTCTCTCTGTTTACCTGGTGCTTGATGTCAGATGTAATCATCCCCCCCTCTCTCTATATATATATACACACACACACATACATATATATACATACATGTATGTATGTATGTATGTATGTATGTATGTGTGTGTGTTATATGGGAGTGGAGGTAATGCTTATATATTTATGTGTGTGTGTTTGCATGTGTATGGGCACATGTGTGTATGCATGCATATTTACACGTGTGTATGCATGCACATTCACATGCTTATGTGTGCATGTGTCTGTTGGTAATTTTTAAGGAGTAATAAGCAAAAACTACATTTCCACTTTATATTTGCCTATATGGTCATCCTTACCAGTGCCCCCTCTCAAGTTTTATTTTCATTCATATTGATGCGTATGTCTGTGTGAGTGTATGCACATGTGTTCAGTGCCTGCAGAGGTCGGAAGAGGGCATTAGATCCCATGGAACTGGAATCATAGGAAGTTGTGAGCCACGCCGAAACGGGTGCTGGGATTAAACACCTTTCCTTGGAAGCTCTATACACGCTCTTAACCCTAGTCATGTCTCCAGCCCCGAGCACTGCCTTTAAAAGAAAAACAAGTCTCCTCACTTTTTTGCATTTAATCATTTCTGTGTGTATGTGTGTGCACACATGTCTCATTCATGGCACACATGTTGAGGTCTGAGAGCAACTTGTTAGAGTTGGTTCTCTTCCACCATGTGGGTCCCAGGAATCAAGCTCACTGGGCATCAAGTAATCACTCTTACAGAAGTGCTTTTGCCCATGAGCCACCTCCCTGGCCCATCAGTGCCTGTCTCTTCATGTAGGCTCGCATCACTGTAGTGCCCGCTCAGTCTGAAGGAAGCCTGTAGGGTACGTTTGCTAGTGATGGTTCCCTCATATTTTGTTTGTCTGTAGTGTCTTAGTTCTCCTTCATGTTCTTGGCAATGCGAGGAGACTGTTTTAGAAGGATTTTGCCACAACCATAGTGAACACACTCCAAGCAGCTGTCTGTTCCTTTTCTGCATCCCCATCTTTGTAGGAGCTGATGCCCACTTCCTTGTGATTTTTCTCTAGGACAACCGTATCCTTCTGGCTTCAGAGGGCTTACCTCTTCTGTGTCCTTACCATGATACCAGTGTACAAAAGTCTCCTTAGGGTACATCAAGTCAAATTTGTGATCCATGCAGGCCCAAGCCTCAACAACAGCAGCCATGTTGCTCAGGATACTTGTGGCACGGGGCTGGAGAGATGGCTCAGTGGTTAAGAGCACTGACTGTTCTTCCAGAGGTCCTGAGTTCAAATCCCAGCAACCACATGATGGCTCCCAACCATCTGTAATGAGATCTGATGCCCTCTTCTGGTGTGTCTGAAGACAGCTATAGTGTTCTTATAGATAATAAATAAATAAAAATCTTTAGAATACTTGTGGCATGTAACCAGACTCCTAGGTACCACCCTGGGAGGCAAGCAGTTGACAAACAACCTTGAGGCCTGTGGGATCAACACCAGTCCACTAACTGGCCGTTCTTGGTCTCGATGGAAGTGATGGAAACATTCACACCCCTGTACAGCACATTTCCATGGTACAGGGGGCAGCAGGACATACACTTAGCTATGTGGGGATACTTTACTGTCTGATTGAGAAGCTCAAAGCCGCTCTGGTTAATCCCTACCGTGTGGCAGGCCTTCTCTGCAGAGATGACTGCAGCATAGGTGGCCAAGGGGAAGGAGACACAAGGGTAGGCCCAAAAGTTGGTCTAGAACTCTGTCAGATTCATGCTTGAGGCCCTTTGGAAGAACAGGATAGCTGTGCTAGAGGAGGCAGTTTGAGGGATAGGCGGCGGAGACTGGTTTAGTTTGGGTGTTTGAGGTCACCTGTGACCTCGTTGTCCTCCATGAAGGCACGGTCTGAGTGCCCCAGGGTGGTGTGGGTGATCCACAGCTGTGAACACGTGGGGCACTGCATAGGTCGAGAACTCCAGATCCGACCTCTTGCCACAGTCAACAGAGAGCTGCCCCATCAACAACGATGTGGAGCCAGAGCCCTCTCCAAAGCTGTGGAAACCCAGCAAGCTGAGTCCAACCTGGCTAGGAGATCTTCCTGTCAGCGACGGAATGACCACCGACACATTGTCAGTGGCATCCTTTGGGTAGCACAAGCAGCATGAACTGGCGATCTGGGTCGTTTTCGATGTCACCGATTTACAATAATTAGTGAAAAATTCACTTTCGTCCTCCAAATATTTTTCTTCCTCCCCCATTTCTGGTTCTTCCATTGTGTGTGTGTGTGTGTGTGTGTGTGTGTGTGTGTGTGTGTGTGTGTTAATGAACTTGAGAAAGACTGCCTCATGGAGAAGAAGGAGTGTTTTACAGTCAGTGCTTGCCCTCCAACTGACCAGGCTTAGAGGCCGCAGCCCAGGCCTCAAGGCCTGAACGAGCCTGAAAGCAGCAGCTTTCTCTGGGCCAGCGAGCCAGGAATTTCTCAGTGGGGCGACTTTCTTGGTCACGGCGTGTTCCCGTTGAACGAGATACCTCTAGCTGGGATGTGACAGGCCATATAGCTAATGCCATCGCTGTGCCTTCTCTCTACAGGTTCACTGTCAACAACACAATTCTTCACCCAGAGATCGTGGAATGGTGAGTGTGCTTGACTTGTGACCACCTCGGCTAATTGTGCTCAGCTCTGGAGAATGGAGACAGCTCCTTCCCCAGTCCATGCTCTGAGCGCCTGCGATTCTTCCCCAGGCAGCTCCCCAGTGCAGCATAGCTGGTTTGTCAGGCAGCATTGGGGTGGCTTCTGTGTGCCGTCGCTTTTCTTCCCATGCCTTGGGGCCGCTCTTTGATGGTGGCAGAACAGTTTTTCTTTGAGTGGCTGCAGCTACTGTGAAGGTAGGAGAGAGCCCGTGCCAGCTGTGCACTCCGTGGGAAGGCTGGCAGAAGACAGCTCACTTCTGAGCCTGTGTGCTGACACTTTCCCATGAGTCCACTGTGTCCTGAACACAACGGAGATGAGGGTGCTGTATGGTGAGGTGGGCTCAGGGATCAAGGGCTTCGGAACTCCTGTTCAAGGACATCAGGGGAAAAGGTAGTGGCCTTAGGTGGCTCTTGGAAGCCGGGGAAGTGGACCCTGAATGTCCTGATGGACATTGGTGCTTGTCAGGTTTTTCAGCTTCCTCCTGAGAGAAAAAGAAGGCCCAGGAAACCTTTGAAGGACTTAGGAGAGTGAAGATCATGTTTGTATTTCCGGAAGCCATTTTAACCTCTAACTGAAGACTCGGCTAGAGGCAGGAGTGGGAACCAGTGCCGCTCCAAGATCCTGGTGACCATGGAGACAGCAGGGTGACAGCCAGGGGCCATGGAGACTGGCAGAGCTGAGATGTATCCATGTGTTGAGTCAGAGGCAAGTGCCCATGGCAGACAGGTAGAAATCCACAGGCTGCTGACAGGTGTCGGTAGTGACCGTGGCCCAGTGCCAGTTACAGCCACACACTCTGGGGATTGAGACTGTGTCCTTGGGGCTCACAGCACCTCCTCTTGTTTGTGTCAAGAAATCAGTCTGTCTCTGTAGCTCACGCAGCAGGACAAGTGCAGAGGACCGGGAATTGGCCTGTGTCCACCGTCCCCTGCACTGGGACTTTCCCCTGGGGTGGTTACAGTGGGGAGTGTGTTGGAGACCACCGCTGGCTTGTGAGCTCCAGCATCTCCCTGAGGGATGAGCCATTAGTTCGTCACTTTCCAGCAAGCTCACTTCAGTGCCAGTGACATTTGCAAGGCTCCAAGGTGGAGTCTGCGTTTATAAGAATACCTCTCAGCTTTATTAAAGCGAGCAGCAAAAAGGACTTATTTGGCATTTGACGGTAGTAGAACAATTTCAGAAATGTCACATTGTCCTTGCTGCCTCAGGGGTGTGTTTTACTAGCACAGGCCCAGTCTCTGCAGTGATACAGTTGATCTTGGCAGACCCATCATAATCACAATTATTGCCCTCCTTGCCGGAACCCAAGGAGGGGCTCTGGGTACGACTGCGGCAGGTCCTTCATCTCCCAAAGCAGGTGGACTTTCTGTGACATTAGATTACCATTCGGTGTTACATTTTTGAGAGTTCCTTGGTTTTGCTTGTTTGGTGGTGGTGTGGTGTGGTGTGGTGTGGTGGTGGTGATGTGGTGTGGTGGTGTGGTATGGTGTGGTGTGGTGATGTGTTGTGGTGGTGTGGTGTGGTGGTGTGGTGGTGGTATGGTGTGGTGGTGATGTGGTGTGGTGGTGGTGTGGTGGTGTGGTGATGGTGTGGTGTGGTAGTGTGGTGTGGTATGGTGTGGTGTGGTGGTGGTGATGTGGTGTGGTGATGTGGTGTGGTGGTGTGGTGTGGGGTGGTGTGTGCTGTGGTATGATGTGATGTGGTGTGGTGATGTGGTGTGGGGTGGGGTGGGGTGGGGTGGTGTGATGTGATGTGGTGTGGTGGTGGTGTGGTGTGGTGGTGTGATGTGGTGTGGTGGTGTGGTGTGGTGGTGTGATGTGGTGTGGTGTGGTGATGTGATGTGGTGTGGTGGTGTGATGTGATGTGATGTGGTGTGGTGGTGGTGTGGTGTGGTGGTGTGATGTGGTGTGGTGGTGTGATGTGGTGTGGTGGTGGTGGTGTGGTGTGGTGGTGTGGTAGTGGTGATGTGGTGTGGTGTGGTGGTGGTGGTGTGGTGTGGTGGTGTGATGTGGTACGGTGGTGCGGTGGTAGTTGGCCTCAAACTTGAGCTGGACTGTAGGTACATCTCAACATTCTCAACTCCCCCAGGCCTTGAACGCCCTGGCTGCCTGTTCTCTTCCTCTTGGCCCTTGAAAGATATCAGTGCAGGGAAGACTGTCCCTCAGGCATAGACTAGCCCCGGTCTCTGTCTCTTTCAAGACCTCTGAACTTTAACCGTGAGACAGCTGTGGTCAGACCCAACATACGGTGAGAGCAGAAGGGTCTGCCAGCCCCTGTTTCTTCATCTGCAAAGCAGGTGGCTGGTACAGTGACGGACTTGACAGGAGACATTGCTGGCATGTCTTAATAACACTGGCCTCTACCAAGACTCTCCATGTAAGGCCTGTCCTAATAAACACTCGCATGCCACTCTAGTTAAAGAGGTTGTTGTGTATGAGGCATTCTCTCTCATTGTTCCCATACTACAGATAAGGAAACTGAGGCTCAGAGAGTTAGTAACTCACCCAAGGAAAAGCTGGCAGTCCAAGCTGTTGGCTCCACAGTCTTACACAGCCTCTTGTAGCTCAGCAGAGCTCTGTGGAGTCCTGGGCCTGCCCCAGTGCCACTCCTAGCTCACTCCTAGCCCCACTGCAAGGCCAGCTGATGCAGTCCTTGGATTGGGTCTCAGGTCAAGTACCACAGGGCTAAGAGCAGGGGCTGTGCAAGAAAGTGTCCCCAGCATCTATATAACACCCCAGGTCCAGATGAGCATTCGGGGCATGTGGAGCATTTCCAGGACCGGTCCGATTGGGAGCTGGAGAGCAGCCTCTCCCGGCATGGGGGGCCGGCGGGTGTTCTCGGACGTTCTTTCTCGGGGTCTGGTTCTGGGTAGCACCCATTTGTCTTTGTGTGACTGTTTTATGGTTTTGCGTCCTCTGAGGCAGCGCCTTCTTTGATTTCCTGCAGATTCCTCCATCATTTGTACTTTCCCACAAACACAAGATCATAACTGCGCATTCTGCGCTTGTACTTCAGGATTGCGGCCGGGGCGTACAGGTCGGAAGTTGAAACTTACTAAGAGCAGTCTTGTCACCGCCATAATTCAGCCTGGGCCCCTGCTCTGCTGTTTTGTAGAGGATGAAATTGATCGGGAGGTAGGGTAGGAAATAAAAGAAGATGCCTTCACCCCGCCTCATAGCTCCGTGCCGGGGCACAGCATCACGGAAGAGTGAGCGTACCCAAGGCTGCTGTGCTCCCCACCCCCACCCTGGGTTTTAAGTGAGACGGCGTTCATCTGAGTCATAGGCCAGTTATAGAACTGGTAATTTCACAGAGTGGCCTGCATACATTAAAACGCAGGCTGTGGGTAACGTAGCTACTTCTGCTCCCCTGCCTACAGCCTGCCCAGGAGGTAAGCCGGGGAGGGCTTCAGGACAGAGGTGCACCCGACCCGACATTTTGGATAACAAGTCCCAAATTTAAAAATGTGTCCAGAATTAAGAAACACGATGACCTAGATTCTTGGCATACGGGAACTACGGCAGGAGGACTGCCGCCTGTGTGCGCTGAGTAGTCCTGGCACGCTTCACATGACGACTGGAGATTCCCAAGGCAGAGAGAGAGTTTCACGCCACAGCAGAAGGGATGGGGGAGTGTCACTGTTCCCAAAATCCTGTGCCAGTCATCCGACCCAACAAATTATGTCTGGTCACTGACCTCAGAAACCAAGTGGAAAGGGGTATAGTCACTGTGGCTGTATTGGAAAGATGGAGAACAAGAGACTCAGCCATTGGTGGACGTTGGCACGAGTTTTAGGGAGGGAAGGGCAGGATGGAGAAATCTGTACAGTTAAATAGTCAGCTTGTGTGGCTGGCCCTGTCTCAGCCTTGGTTCTGGCAGGTGACTCCAGAGAAGTCTTATTGTCTGCTTCTTATGTCTATTCCTGTTTTGGGAGGAGACGTTTCTTTTCGAAGTTTTGTCAGTCTTTGGGCACTTCCCCCATTTACAGGTAATCCGTCCGAGAGACTCTGCTGTTTCTGGAATACAAAGTGACCACAGGTTCAGAACAGGGATCAGAGACACTAAAGTGTCTTTGGAGGGTGTCTTGGTTAGGTTTCTTCTGCTGCGATAAAACCCATGACCAAAAGTAACTTGGGGAGGAAAGGGTTTACTTGGCTACACTTCTATATCATGGTTCCTCTCTGAAGGAAGCCAGGGCAGGAACTGAAGCAGAGGCCATGGAAGAATGCTGCTCCCATGGTTTGCTCAGTTTGCTTTCTTATGTATCTACCCTAGGACCATCTGCTTAGGGACTGTATCACCCACAGTGGGCTGGGCCCTTCCACATCAGTCATCAATGAAAACAATACTCCAAGACTTGTTTACAAACCAGTCTTATGGAGACAGTTTCTCAATAAAAATTTCATTTTCCTACGTGTCTTAGTCAGGGGTTTCTATTCCTGCACAAAACATCAGGACCAAGAAGCAAGCTGGAGAGGAAAGGGTTTATTCAGTTCACACTTCCACATTGCTGTTCATCACCAAAGGAAGTCAGGACTGGAACTCAATCAGGTCAGGAAGCAGGAGCTGAAGCAGAAGCCATGGAGGGATGTTACTTAATTACTTACTGACTTGCTTCCCCTGGCTTGCTCAGCCTGCTTTCTTATAGAACCCAGGTCTACCAGCCCAGGGATGGCTCCACCCACAATGGGCTGGGCCAGGGATGGCTCCACCCACAATGGGCTGGGCCCTCCCCCCTTGATCACTAGTTGAGAAAATGCCTTACAGCTGGAACTCATGGAGGCATTTCCTCAACTGAGGCTCCTTTCTCTGTGATAACTCCAGCTTGTGTCAAGTTGACAAAAACCAGCCAGCACAGGGGGTCAGAATAGGATGTTGTAAAGCTCACAGTACCTTACCTTAGTTAATCTTTAGTTTTGTTTTTGAGACTGAGTGTCACTGTATATAGCCCACACTGGAAACCTCAAGCCTCCTGCTCCCTAGAATTTAAATATCAGTTACTCCTTGTGCTTTCAGCCTTGAGGAGTGAATGAAATAGGTCAAGTTTCATTCGAAACAATCAGATTTTAGACAAACATTCCTGCAGCCATTAATGGTGTGTGGCCTTGAATAGGAGACTGACCCAGCACAGGAGCTGATACGCCAAGCTTCCTCCTACTCCAAGTTTGCAGAGATGCCCAAGTGAGGAGTCTGTACTTTGTAGCAAAACCCTGAGTACCTGTTCTGTCTGCACTGTGGCATGCACACTTGGGCCCTGTTTTGGGTATAGAGTGTAGTTCTTCAGTCCAGACTACCCTGCCTGTCCCCACAACCCCTTTAGGCGCTGAGCTTGGTTCTGGTTTATTTATAGGACTTTCTGGTAGAGCCTCTGAAGGGTATGTAACTCTACCCAGCCCCTTCCTTGTCCCTCCAGTTACTGTGTGATTTTCTTCTTACACTCAGTCTCCAGTGTGGAGGGGGTGTTGGGGGCAGGGCCTAGGGAGTCCTTTGGTATTGAGTTCCTACCCACCTGGTTCCCACAGAGCTGTTGCCTGTGCTCTGGGAGAGCTTTGGGAGAGGTGGAGTTCCTGGCCCTTTAAATGGGTTTTATTCAGCACACTGGCACCTTGATGCTTAGAGACTGATCTGGGAAATACTTCATCTTGTTCTGCTACTATTTTAATCAGTGCTGCATTCAGACCTCAGTTAATTGATGTCTTAATCCTGGGTTTAATACCTAGAGGCAGTTTTGTGACCTGTGAATATTTAAGGGGGAAAAAAAAAGATTGCACAAATAAATCTCTGCCCAATATAGGTTTTGGCATTTCAGTCCTATGGAAGAGACTCTAGTTTCTGGTTCCAGGGTGAGGCCTGTGATCCTCATCTCTGCCTCTCTAAGGGGAAGGGGCACATGGATGTGTGTGCGCAGCTACTCTGCTTCATGCCCAGCCATTGAGTTTTTGCTCAGGCTGGCTTTAAACTCACGATCCTCCTGCCTCCACCTCCTGAGTGCTCAGGTTCTGGGTATATGTGTCGGCCTGGTTTGCTCCTGCCTGTCTGTTGGAGCTGCCCCCTGGGTATAATGATTACCCCAAGGCCAAGCGCGACACGTCACCGGGTCACCGGTACCTCTTTCCCGTCTGAGAACTAGAGCTGCTGACTGCCTGCCCCGGCTTCAGAAGGGGCTCCTGTGGTTCTAGCTTGAGCCCTGTGCCATAGGAGGTGGCTTTGACCTCCTGTGGTGATACCAAACTGGTGGGTGGATTATATATTTTCAGTAGCCATCTCAAGAATTCTTTCCTCGGGTTCAGTGACCTATAGAGGATAAAGAACTCCCTTTCCTTGCTTAGACATAGTAGAAATGACCTCATCACCTAGAGAGAAGCCATGCAACCTGCCGGACAGACTGAGTGCTGTCTGCAGTATCTGGGCTTGTGTTTTGGAATTAACCAACCAGGTAGGACAGGCACCTCTCTCCCTGGCACCTAGGAAAATCGACAGATATGCAGATATAGGCTTAAATTTACATTAAGTTGGAAGGGACCAACCAGACCTCTCAGTTCTGCCTTTCAAGGATAATTTGCCTCAGTTCTTCTTTTGTTTGTCTGGTTTTGTCTATTTGTTTTTCAAAACAAAGTATTTTTATCCAGGTAGCTCAGGCTGCCCTCAAATTCCATTTTCCTGCCCCAGACTCTGGAAAGATGGGATTAGAGGGTGGATCACTACTCCAGCTAGATTTTTTTTTTTTTTTTAAGTAGCCTTGGATAAACCAGCTAGAGATCTAATGGCAGGGCCCTGAGTCTCCAGCCCCACTGGCTACACATGAGCGTGGTCTCTACTTGGGAGAGCATTCTGTGGGGCCTGTTCTTTCTCTCACCATGGGAATGGTGGTCCACTATAGGGAAGACCTAGGGATGAGTGTGGGAGGGAGTGAAAGTGACAAGGTTTCTAACCTGGGTCTCTTCCAGGGATGTGTAAGGGCTCCAGTGGGGAGTAAGGACTCTGGGGTTGGGGGTGGTTTCTAGCCCAGGCCCCTTCTCTATGGCTCAGCAGCAATTCCCAGGGGGCTGTGCTGCTGGCCTGACAGGACAGCATTGCAGTCCTGGTGGCCTCCCCCTGTTCTTATTGGGTCTGAAGAGGTAGGTACCTGGCTAGGACTAGGAAGGCAGTGGCCTCTGCCCCACTCCCCCTCCAGCACCATGGCAAGAGACAGTGTGTCACTGTGCAGCTCAGGCTAGCTCCAAATTCATGCTCCTCCTGCCCAAGCCTCTTAGATCCTGGGAGTGCAGCTGTGTGTCACCATGCCTGCCACTTCTTTTGTTCCTGAGAGTGAGCTGTCCAGCCTGTGTACCGTCTGACTGTCTTCCTCAGACAGTGTGGTGAGCGTCATATTCCTCAGCTCTGCCCTGGGCCACATTTGTCCGTCCTTGTGGCTCCCGGCTCTTTCAGATCCACTCAGCCTTTTGAAAGACACTTAGAGATTTTCAGGCATTCATTCTGAGAGAGCCCCTCTACTATCTGGCACCAAAGGTGGGGGGGAGCTCTCTCTCCAACTTTGAAAAAAAGCTGTTTTCTGGTATCTGGGGGCCAGTGAGCCAGGTGAAAGGGCAGAGAGAGGAGGCTGTGGGAAAGGCTGCATGTGGGTGGGAAGCAGAGTCATGTGTTTTCCCTCATCTAGAGATTACCTAAGGTTACTGGAAGCAAGAAGCCAGAGTGCTGCCCTGCCTCACCATGACCCCAGTACTGTTCGAAGCAGGCAGGGGTGGAGATAGACAAAGGGAGGGTCTGGGGAAGTTCTGCCTGTGAGGGGCAGCCTGGATCCATGGGTTGGATGTGGGCCATCATTGGACCAGAGGGAGAGGTGCCTGGTGTCAGCTTCAAGCAGCAGGAGGGTTCTAGAGACCAGAACACAGTGGGAGTTTTTGCATGCTAGGTCCTAGGTATTGGGGATCTTAAAGAGGAGATGAAGTCCAGAGGCATATGCCAGAGACTGGGAGTGGGTGTAGAGGACAAGGCGGAAGTCAGGAGGGCAAAAGAGGACGGGCCATGCCTGCATCCACTCCACTAGTGAGCCCTGGGTTCCAGGAGCAGGAGAGAGGAAGGTTGGCAGGAGGGTCAGAGTACAGGATAGCCGGAGGCAGAGGGAAGGAGGGGAGGTTTGTAGCGAATGGAGAAGCTTCTTTTGAGGAGCTTGGCTGCAAGAGTGGAGAGAGTGCAGGAGATTTTGCTGCAAGGGAGTCCAGTTACAGTGGCCCCCAGATCTGCAGTGAGAGGCACATAGGGCAGGCAGCTAGTGTGGCGCATGCCCATAAGTCCCAAACTCCTGTTCAGTCAGGAAGATCTAGAATTCAAAGCTAGCCTGGTAACTTTGAGGTCACCTTGGACTATAGAGTAAGATCTTGCCTCAGAAATCAAAAACAAAGCGGGGAAAGGACTTGGCAAGTAGAGCAGAGAGCCATTGGCAGGGGAAAGGAGAATGTGTGTGGAAGCACAAACTTGGCAAGCGTGGAAGGAGAGGCAGACTGGCCCGCCCCGAGCTTGGTGTTCGGTTGTTCATCTGCAGAAAGGAGCCTCTGCAGAGAGGGTAGAGTAGGGAGGAAGAAGTTGGGAGTCTACCTCTCCTTAATGCTCCCCCAGAGATGGGGACCATACAGAGATCAGGTAAGGCAGGGGGGCTGGCGGCTTCCCTGCCAACCGCCCCTCCCGGTCCTGTGCTCTCTCCCTTGCACTCGGCAGCAAACAAGGTAGGGCCCAGCAGATGGGTGCACTCGGGCTGAGGGAGTGTGACACACAGGAAGGAGTAATGGTGACCACGGGCCAGAGACACCTACATCTGACTTAGTTGTGGCATCACTCGGCCGTCACTGCCTCCATGAGGTGCAGCCGTCACAAGGTTGTTCTGCGTGGAGTTGTGGATCTCCACTGTTACCTGGGGCCTGCCCCTCGTGGGTGGAGGTGGTAGAAAGGAAATGCCAGCAAGCATTCTGGTCCCCTACCGTGGAGTCCCTCCTGACAAACAGGGCAGCCGGGCTTCAGGAGATCAAGGGTGCCTGTCTGGGAGCAGTCTCATAAGCTGGGATTGTTCCGCCTACTTTACTCTGAGGGAGAGCTTTAAAGCCGGTGGAAGGCAGTAGCACGCTGCAGGGCCTTCCTCATTTTCCGGTAACCAGTGGCTGGCTGCCCCAGATGTATGGCATGGAGACACAGCTGCTTCTGATGGGTCCAAAGACATGACTGAGTTCGGAGCACTCAGAGCCCACCCTGTTCCTCCCCCTGGCTCTCTCTTGTGGGCAGCTGAGGACAGGTGGGTGGATCATAGGTCCCCCTGGGCAGGGACATAGGTGCTGACTGGCTTCTCCAACCTGGCTGATCTTGAGGTGCTTGGTTGCTGCTTCTTTAGAGGGAAAGGTGAGGTGCTTAACCTTCTGCAAAGGCACTGAACTGGCCATTAAAGCAACCTGCAGAGGACCCTTGGCCTATTCTCCAGTCTCCACTACCCAGCCTGCAGGTCTTGCTGTGGGTCTATTGGGAGGAGTTGGATCCTTTCCACCATCACCTCCTGCAGAATCCAGACCTTCCTTTCCCATGTTATAATTGCTTTTTCTCTCTCCTGAGTCTCCTGGTTTTGGGAGAGAGACATTTTTAACTAACTAACCAGGAATGTCAGATTGGCACGTCCTTACTAGCAAGGTGAATGCCCGTTTACCATGGGTATCCCCATTAAATGTTTATAAGTGTTGCCCAAGCAGTATGTGTACCTTGTCAGAAAACTCCGCTGATTTTCTTGATAGGTTCTGGCAGAGTGCGGTGGAATGGTACCACGTTTCCCTGATGGCGGAGGTTGCCGCAGGGTCTCTCGCCTGCTTATGACCGTTTCTGTATCACCTCCTTTCAGAACCACCTGCTCTGTGCATTTGCCCGTTTACTGACTAAGCCATTTGTCCTTTCAGTCTTGATTTTATATTTTATTTTTTAAAGAATACTCTGGGTAGTAATCCCCTGCCACACTATAGGCCATCTTCATTGGTGAGAAGGTAAACTTGTAAAGCCACTACGGAAGTCGTTCAGGAGGTTCCTCAAACTAGAACTACCATATAATCCAGCTGTACCACCCCCGGTGTTTCCCAAAGGGAATGATGGGTCAGAATACTACAGATACACTTCTGCACCCATATTTATTGCGGTGCCTTTCACAACATGGGATTAGCCCACCAATAGCCGAGGAAAGAAAACCTGATGTATGTACACCAAGGAATTTGGGTCACTGCAAAGAATGAAACGTTGTCATTTGCAGAAAACTGACCATCATGTTAAGTGCAGTAAGCAAGACTCAGAAAGGGAAATGCCATAACCACGAATTCCCCATTGTGTAGATTTTAGATTAAAGCCGTGTGTGTATCTCATGGGTATGTATGTGTTTATGCATGTGGCATGGTGGTGGTATGGGAGGGCAGGATGTGTTTCTGTGTGTGTGGGGGGGGTGTGAGTGGTGGTGGTGTATGGGGTGGGGGAGGTTATGGGGTGTTTTGTGTGGTTTGCGTGTGTATGTGTGTATATATGTAGGGGGTTAGTGGTGTGATACAGGAGGATGGTGTGTGTGTGTGTGTGTGTGTGTGTGTGTAAGTGTAAGTGTAAGGGAGACTATTTAGGGAGATGAGGTGGTCCAGCATGAGAGCAGGAAAGGAATGTGGAAAAGCCAGCATGTCAAAGTACATTGAACACATGTAAATATGAAACTAGGCATGATGGACATGCTTTTGATCCCGCCTCCTAGGAGACTAAGTCAGCCAATGACTCATGAGTTCAAGGCTGGCCTGTGCTACTATTAAAAAAAAAAGTACAAGAATGTCAAAATGAAACCCATTATCTTGTGTAATTAATATATGCTAATAAATTGTATTAAAAAAGAGAGAGGTTCCCGTAATGCTAAATAGTATAGGGACCGTGATCAAAATCCTGCCTGCCATTCTGCCTCCTGCCTCAGAGGCTGCTTTCAGTGCTGCTGTTCTTCTTGCTCTTGGCTGGGTTCCCTTTGCCAGTTTGCCACACAGAGGCCCTGCTCATGACCTGCTCGGCGCACTTTCTGCGTCGTCCTCCTTCCCCTCACAAACTGAGGCTGCAGGACCCCTCCCACCTCCCACACTGCACAGCTCTGTCTCCGCCACTGTTCTCACCTCTGACTTGCATCATGTTTGGGTTTTTTTTTTTTTCTTTTTTTCTTTTTTTGTCAGGATTCTTACCATTTCATCTGCTCTTTATTGAGCAGTAAATCTTCCATGTTTTGGGAGTGAGAAGATAACTGTAAACGGTATAAAAATGACAGCAAACATAAAAATGAGAAACAACAAACCAAATATAAAATTGGGTTTGCATGGGTATTGCTGTGGTTGTGGTCCATGCGCACAGTAGGGATGGATGTGCCCTGGAGGCAGCTCCTTCGTGTCCTAGCATCATCATCCGGCCTTCCAAAGGGCAGGCTTCTAGTAGCAAAGCATATTTTTCCTTAAATAACCACCAGCTGCAGACCTCCAGCTTGCCTGTAGCTCTACAGTAGATGTCTAATCCACGGGAGGCCCTTGGTCCCATTCCCAGGACTGCAAAGAATTATTCCATACTTTAGTCCCCTTTGATATATCCTTCTGGAAAAATAAAAACCCTTTTGTTAGGGTAAAAGCAGCATCCGTGTACTTTTAAAAGTTAAAAAAAAAATATAAACAGCATGGAAGAAGTGTGTGGAGAGGGTGTGGACAATAGGCAGAAGCGTGAAGTTGAATAGATGTGATTGCTACCAATTAATTAACTATTTGGACTTAGCTACTGGGAAGGACTTTTGAATGTCTTTAATATAAAGAAATGATATATAGCTACATATGATGGTACATACCTGTGACCCTAGCACTTTAGGACCAGTGTCAAGGAGATTGCAAGTTCAAAGCTAGCCTCGGCTACATAAAGAATTGAAGGCCAGCCTAGTCTATATAGTAAGACTCTGTTTCAAAAGAAAAGAAAAAAAAATCTATTCCTGACGTGATAATACTGCCAGGATCATTAAAAATATTGAAATGCACTGGGCAGTGGTGGTGCCCACCATTAATCCCAGCACTTAGGAGGCAGGAGCAGGCATATTTCTATGAGTTCAAATCCAGCCTGATCGAGACTGAGTTCTAGGATAGCCAGGGTTGAGAGAGAAACCCTGTCTCCGAGATTGTATGTGTGCATGCGTGCATGAGTGTGTACATTCATTTACCATACCCCTAAAATCTATGTGTCGGTGTAAATGACACATTTACATTAATAAGGAGAGGCTGGAGAGATGGCTCAGCAGTGAAGAGCACTTGATGTTGCTTGTGCTGGCTAATTTTATGTCATCTTGACACTAGCCAGAGTCATTTTAGAAGAGGGAAACTCAATTGACAAAGTGCTTTCTCTATCTCTGGCCCTGTGATCAAGCATGTGGTGCGGTTTTTAAAACTGGTGTTTCATGTGGGAGGGCCCAGCTCACTGTGGTCCTGGGAGCTGTAAGAAAGGAGGCTGAGCAAGCCATGGGGAGTAAACCACTAAGCAGCACTCCTTCATGTCCTGTGCATCATCTCCTGCCTCCAGGTTCCTACCCTGAATTCTCTGGATGCTGGAGTTCACATGGCAAGATGAAATAAATCCTTTCCTCCCCAAGTTGCTTCTGGTCCCAGTGTTCTGTCTGAGCGATGAAAACCCCAAGACCTTGTTCTTGCAGAGAACCTGGGCTCAGTTCCTAGTGCCCGTATCAGGTGTAAGCGCCTGTAACTCCAGATCCAGGAGGTCCAACACCATCGTAAGGCTTCTGCAGGCACCTGCACACATGTGATATCACACATGTGATGCTCATACATTATGCTCAGGCACATACACACATAAAGAATTCTGTAAAACATGTTAATGAGGGAGTTTTTTTTTTTTTTTTAAAGTTAGAAAACAATTATAAACAGGAATTTCCCCAGTTGTCCTTGACACATCTGGTGTGGTTCCCATATTTTCCCTGGATGTAGTGATTTACTTACTGATGATCATTAATGCCCCTGGAACAAAATCCCCAAGACATCCAGTGTAGATGAGGGAAGGTCCCTTTCCAGGGACAGTTAAGGTCCAGACAGTAACCCTGATCTCTGAGAAGGGTGGTAGAACATTCTAGCATTCTGTATTTGTGTTGGAGCATTTTGTGTGCTCCTTCACATCCATGTCTCCTGTTGGCCGGCACTGTGTGTAGGATGTGTGCCATAGCAGGTGGCACGTGTTGTTTACTGCACTCCATTAGGATGCAAATAGTTCTGATTCAGCTTACCCTGCTTAAGATGCTAAGTCCACCCTGAGACTCCAGCTGATACCTGGCCAGTCACTGTAACTTCTGTGCCTCTCTCTACTCTAGTTTCATTTGCCTTTTCCTTCTCTTATGGACAGGAGGACTTCATGCCTCATTTCCCACATCATTGAGCATTCTTAAGTGTCTTGCGTGTCTGTGTGGAAACGAACCCATCCAATTCTCCTAGATGTTCCCAAAGCCAATACTTGGAACACTGATTTTTACGGTTTATTTCCTTGACTTGCTGGCTGCCTTACCTTCTGCTGCTTTTAATTATACTTTCAGACCAATGCCACCTTCTAAAAATATCGCAGGGAGATATGGAGGGATGGCTCAGTGGTCAAGGATGCATACTACTCTTACAGAGGACCTGAGTTCCCAGCAGCCACATGGTGGTTCACAACCACCTGTGACTCCAGCCAGGTGGATCCAGCATCCATTACCGGCCTCCATCTGCAGTGACACTTTCGTGCACAAACCCACACACAGACATACTCATAATTTAAAATAATGAAAATAAATCTTAAACATAATCTCATTATATCTGCTCATTATCTTTTTTGGCTGACCTATGCCTGGAACTACTCCTCTCATTCCTGAGCTTTTGCATGGTTGGCTGTGACCCTCTGCTGTTGGGTTTGATCAGCAGTTTGGGTGTAGAGTCCTGGTTTTGTGTGGAGTGTAACGACAAGGGAGCCATTGAAGCACAGTGGGCCATGCAGCCTGCCTTTGATACTGTTTCGTCTAAGTCTCAGTTTGCCTGACTGCAAAATGGGAATGAACATGCCTTTTCAGACTGTGTTCCCTGGGAAACTATCTCTGAGGAAACTATCAATGATCAGGAAGTATACTGAGAAAGGCTCTTGGAGAAGAAGCAAGCCTGATTGGACTGCAGACACATCTGTATCTCAGCTGGTCCCACCAGCAACATCTCAAGTGATGTAAGGAGTCAGTGAGACTCCTGGAGAGGGCGGTGAGCTACCAGTTGTCTCAGCTCTTGAGAAATGAGTGCCTTGGTGCCTGAGGAGGTGACTTAGGGCACAGTCACCAATATCTGTTGCATTCATGGGACCTGCGTAAGTGAGGCCGAGGCAAACGGTGATGTAAGAAGAGACAATTTTCTGAGGTTTGTCCAGCTTTGTGAGCAGGCCTGCTATAAATTCCAGTGTTTGGCAATGCAGTCATCCCCCGTTTCCATAGGTTCAGTTAGGTACAATAGAAAAAATATTCCAGAACTTTCTAAAAAAAAAATCAATGTTTGAATCAACCAAGTGTATGCTGAATCTACCTAAAGGAAGTAGATGGGATCCCTCCAGCCCTCAGTCCCGCCTCGGTGCTGGGTAATGTATATCATCCACTCCACATATAGTCTGTGTGCTCTGTAGTGGGTCCTGCAGTGGCTGCATCTGAACTTACGCCAGTCACTTTGCATCTGCGTGACCAAAAATACCTCTCGAAGCCACTAAGGAGGTCAGGAGGAGGGTTTGTCCTGGTTCACAATTACATCCAGAGGTGCTTGGCTGTATGATGCTCTTAGGCATCCCTGATAGCTACAGGAACATGTGACAGAGAGCTGTTCACTCCCTGGCCAACCAGGAAGCAGAGAGAGCTGACAGGAAGTGGAAGCATATTTTAAGGTTACACCCCAGTGACCTCCATTTAGTTCCTACTGAAAACTTCAGAATCTCCCAGAACAGTACTCCATCTGGGGAGCAAGTAATCAAAACACGAGCCCCCAAGGACCTCCAAGAATTAAGCCACAATGTACATGCAGAACCCTTGCACCGCATTCCCTTTGTGTTGGGTGTGTTAGAGTCATTCTAGAAAGGATTCCAAGTACAGGAAGGTGTGTGCTGGCTACGTGCAGATTGTGGATTTGGGGTGTAATGAGAGGGGGGTCCCAGAAGCAATCACCCGTGGTACTGAGGGATGGGAGTTCTGTTTTGATACAGATTAAGGCATCTCATCTAAGGCAAGCAGTGTGGGTCAGCCAACAGCTCCAGGCTTTACTCTCTTCCACGGGTCAAACACAGCTCTCCCTGGCGCCTGGCACTGCTCCCTTTAAAGTGCCAGGACTTTGCTGGGCACCCACATTCTAGAGTCAAGGCCAGCCTGGGCTAAGTAATGACGCCTTGTCTTATCCCTTTGGGCAAACACTGCCATCATCTGTACTTGGCAGATGAGGAAACCAAGGCAAAGAGTCGGGTATCTGAACCACACCTGGGGTATGGCGGGTCTCTGGTCTGTCTCTGCCTGATAACCACGGACCTGGTGTTAGTCACTTCAGATGGGTGGAAGAGGAGAGTAAGCACTACTTCTTTTACATGACTCTTGGGGATGAGACTGGTTCATCCTAAGTAAGACTTAGGATGCCTAGATACTAGGCCCCTCTGGGCTGATACGTTACGGAGCTTGCCTGTGACGCCCTCCAGACACCTCTGGGTTGCAGGAGACTCCTCAGGCTCCCCTGCTGACACTTCATCACCGCCTCCATCCTCCTGCTTCCCCAGTCTCCTGCCCTCTGCAGACCAGCAGGTTTCCATGTTCATTCCCACACACAGGGTAGAGAGAGACCCACCATCCCCTTTGTCTCTTACCTGTCTCGGTCAAAGGCCTGAGCCACATGGTATACACTTGGGCTGTCCCAAGGGCTAGAACTGGGGAGGACACATGGGGTTACTGTCGTTGTGAAGAGACACCATGACCATGGCAGGTCTTATAAAGGACTACATTTAATTGGGGCTGGCTTATATTCTCAGGGGTTATGGTGGGGAACATGGCAGGGTGCAGCAGACTCTTAATCCAAAGGCAGCAGGCAGAGCCCCTAGGCCTAGGCTTGAGCTGCTGATACCTAAAAGCCCACCTCCTCGTGATGTACGTTCTCTAGCAAGACCACACCTACTCCAGCAGGATCACACTTCCTAAAAGCGCCACTCCCGATGGGACCATTTTCATTAAAAGCGCTACAGGCACCTTCAGCAGATGGGGCAGATCCCTGGGATGCCAGCCATGTCCCTCAGTGTAAGGCACAACCCATCTGCCATGTAGATTCCTTCTGCTTCTGAGACTCAGGGCTCAAGCAGGCAGGGTGTGTATGGTCACTAAGGCTGGGGACCCCTAGCAGCTGCCAGCCATCATTGCTGTGGTCTGTCTGCCTGTGGCTGGTACTAGGACAAGGAGCAGCGGCTCCATTCCCCTGACCCCAGGTCTTCTAGATAGCTCAGGATTACTGAGCTGTGGGGGGTTGGGCTTCTCTGGTCTCGTTCCTGTGGTGATCAGTCTCCCTGGGGAAGTCTTCTCAGCCCTGCCAGATCACTGAGTTGACCCTGTCTTTCTCTCCTCTCTGCAGCCGAGTGTTCAAGACAGACATGGAGCTGGAGGTTCTGCGCTACACAAATCGGATCTCCAGCGAGGCCCACCGTGAGGTGAGTCGGGCAGTAGTATATTAATGACTTTGCTAATTGCTGTGATCAAACACCTGACAGGAAGTGACCTCAGGGAGGAAGGATTTGTTCTGGCTTACAATCTGTCATGGTGGAGTGATGGGCAGCTTCTTGGAAACAGGAGTGTGCAGAGATTACTCATAGCTCAGCCTCCCCCCCCCCCCAAGAAGCAGAGAGGCTGGGTGGAAGTGTGGCTGGCTGGGATACAACCCTCAATGCCAGCTCCCCAGCTAGGCATCAGCTCCTAAAGGTTCTACAGCCTCCTCCAAGCAGCACCACCCACTGGAGCCCAAGTGTTCAAACACACTAGTGTGTGGGGACATGGCTTTGGGCAGGGCGAGAGAACTGTAAGGAAGATAAATGCATGTGGAAAAGGAAGGTGGAAGAATCTCTCTCTCTCTCTCTCTCTCTCTCTCTCTCTCTCTCTCTCTCTCTCTCTCGGTGGATGCAGGGCAAGGATGAAGACTCTCTGTTCCCTCTTTTCCCCCTCAGGTATCCACCTTCATGAGAGCCATGATCCCAGGCCTCGGGGACTATCTAACCAAATGGCCCCACTCCCAAGAAAGCAGGTCTTTCCAGACACCCTGGGCTTCCCAGATCCTGTTAAAGCATTTTCCACCTGTAACTGTAATTCCAACTCCTTCTGCTTTCTGTTGGAGTGCCCTATGGCTGTGAAGAGGCACCATGACCACGGCAACTCTTATTAAAAAAAAAAAAAAGCATTTCATGGGAGCTGGCTTACAGTCTCAGAGGCTTAGTCCACTGTCATCATGGTACACAGGCAGACATGGTACTGGAGATGTTGAGAGTTCTGCATCCAGATCTGTAGGCAGCAGGAAGAAAAAGACTCTGGACTTGGCACTTGTAACCTCAGAGCCTACCCCTAGTGGCACACTTCCTTCTAATCCTTTCAAATTGCTACTCCCCGGGGACCAAACATTCAAATCTATGATCCTATGGGGTCATTCTGTTTCAAACGGCACCACCATCTCTTTTTTTCTTTTTCTTTTAATTTAGATTAATGTTTGTTTGTGTCTGTGTGCGTTTGCATGTGTGTCTGTGTAAATCTATGTACATGTGAGTGCAGTACCCTTGGAAGCCAGAAGAGGGCACTGAATCCTTTGGAGCCCAGTGTGAGTGCAGGGACCCAAACTCCAGTCCTCATGAGTAAGCAGCAGGCACTCTTTAATCGTTGAGCCGCTTTCTTTTCTTTCTTCTTGTTTTTAAAGACAATATCTCAGAATGGCCTTGAGCTCACTGTGTGGCCCAAACTGTCTCCTCTACATCCCAAGTTCCAGTATATGGAGTACTTTACCAAGTCTGCCTATCACCCATTTTCCAAAGACGGCTCCACATGCGAATAAGGAGGCCAGTATTTTAAACGCCTGGGATAGCCTGCCTGCTCAGGGACCATCCTGGCTTAGTGTTACAGATGGCCCCATAGTCAAAGGACCATGTAATCTCTTGTTCTGGCTAATTTCTCTGTTTATGAAAATTAGGTACAAGTAGGTAAATGAATAAGACCCTTTCTTAATAGTCAGGATTCGCCAAACATCTTGGTCAAGTCTTTTGCCTTTAGGTTTCTGGCCACCCGCAAAATAAAGCATGGCATTTATCGGCTCCCAAACAAAGGTGCCCCACAGTGATCCACATAAACTTTGTGGGTCTTGGAGCCGGTACGAAGGTCCAGTTTGTCACGTTCCTGCACAACTGTGCACAGATCACCCCTTCCTCCTTTTTCCTTTAAAGGGGAGTGTTTGGAAAAGTGTTGTACATTATTTATAAGGCTGTTTTACTTATCTGCTTAATACAAATGTCTTTGCTTAATGCCCGTCCTCTAGGTAATGAAGGCCGTAAAAGTGGGGATGAAGGAGTACGAGATGGAGAGGTAAGCTGTGTGTCTTGGAGTAAAGATTAAAATGTAAAAATCCCAGCAATTTATGCCCCCCAAGCGAATAACAGATGGGGGGCCGGAGCAGAGCATGCGATTAAGTGGGGGTTATCCGCGGCCTTGGGATCCTAGGCAGCGATTACAGGTCCCTCTGGTGGCGGCCACCTCCCTGGCTCCTGGCAGAATGTTTGATGGTAATAGGGCCTTGATAAGTCTCCAGGCTGGTTGAGTGGCCCATTATTCCACTCCTGGACTTTGTTTCTGCAGTTTGTGGGGGAGACTTTGCCCAATAGCTGCTATAGCGCCTCCAAAAGCCACTCGTAAAGCAGCTTGCCATCTTTATGGGTAAACACCACCACTATGTCTGCCGTGCTCGGGCCACTGGGTTGAGAGATGGTTAAGTGGTTCGTAAAGCTCCCTGGAGAGCCCCATCCACCTCCAGCTCCAATTAGGCTTGCCACTCGCACATCGGGCATGCCCAGGTGCTTCCTGGGGACACCTAGCTTTGCTCTAGACCCAGATCAGATCCCCCACCCCGTCCTGGGCCTCCCATCGGTGACCACACAGTGACCTGGAGGTATACTTATCACCATTCCCATCCCAGGTTCCCTTTCCTACCTGGATTTGTATGTGCTTGACAACTGTTTCCCATGCTGACCGCCCCAAGCCCCTCTGGTGGTCATCAGGCCTGCCCTGTCCCAGGGGGAGCTGATTCTTTTCTGCTGCATCTTCCAAGGGCTCCTCTACTTGGGAGGCTGGGTCCACAGTGTGGTGATGTGACTAGAGTTGGGCCTTTGAGATGGGGCCTATTGAGAGGCCCTTGTGTCACTGGGAGTCCTGTACTCAAAGGTAGTTCTTGAGAAAGGATTGTCGTAAGAAGAGCCAATCAACCTGTCCACACCCAGATCTCTGGCTTCTTAAGTGGCCAAACCACTGAACTTTGAACTTCCAAAACTAGAAGCTATGCAAACCTTTTTTTCTTATAAAACAGCCCGTCTTGGGCTTTTTGTTATAGCAGCAGAGAAAGGACTATTGTGCTGTCCCAACCCTCACGGCATCAGTGTTAAAGAGCAGGACTGAAGGCACTCAGGTGGGGCCAGCAATGGCTAACATGACACGTGCGTTCACTGTGCGCTGGGAAATGGAGGCCTTTCCCGAGAGTTTAACCTTAGAAAGGTGAGCTGAGTGTGCGGAGTCCTCTTCTCACCCTGAAGGACACAGAATTGTTCAAATGGCTTTCCTCAGCTGCTAGGCTGTCCCAGGAGGGGGGCATGTTACAACTGTCTATCAAAGCTGAGGGAGCCTCTGTCTCACCAAGGACACTGGGGAAGGGCGTGCACAGCTTCTGTGATTGCAGTTTGTTCAGCATCCCTCCTCCCCTCTCAGGGATCTGAGGTGAGAAGGGAGCTATCTGCCTAGCCCAGGGTGGAAGGCAGAGCAGTGAGCCCCTCCCACTGGCGCTGGCCCAGAAACCTGTTCCCAACCGAGTTGACTCACAGTGACCCATAACAGATGCCTCGAATAAAAATAACCAAGAAATCGGAGCAAGAATAGCATATCTCAGCATGGGGCCCCTACAACCTCTGCCCGTCAGTCAGCTATGCCCTGTGCTGGGGCGGGGGGTGGGGGGCGCTCTGGAAGGGACCCTGAGACACTCTTCCCTCAGCCCTGACCCTGCTGCTGCCCAGCAAGGAATTGCCTTGGTCTAATGGCGGGGTTTTGTTTCTCAGAAACATAAAGGAGTTCTATAGCGTAACCCAAGGTCCTTCATGCATTGTTATTCAGTTTTGTGCTTGTGTTTTGGTTTGCTGGCGTATGTGAGCAGCCCAGACACCATGTCATTTCCCATGTAAATATTTCAGGAGCTGTCTCAGTCAGTGAGACGTTTCCCTTTCTATAACTACCCTGCCATTATCCCGTCTAACCATACAAATAAACAATACAAACAGCTTTCTGTGCCTGAGCATCCTGCATCCTGGATTCAGCCACCTGCCAACTGTGGCACCAACTTTCTTTTGAGTCAGTAACTGAACGGGCGCAGGCCTTTCCTTGTCATTTTCCTGCAGGCTACACAATGTAACCACTGTGGCCATGGTGTTGGGCCTTCTAAGTTCCCTCCAGTTGGTTTGAAATGTTAGGGGAGGAGGTGTGGCGTGGGTGTCTGGGAAGGCTGCTTGGTATCTACAGGGTCCTTAGAGTCACTCCCCTCCTTCTGCCGAAGACTGGCTGTGACTTCCCGTATTTAGTTAGCTGGTTTAGTGTGTGTGAGGGGCACACACATGCCTGAGCATGCCTATGGAGGTCGGAAGATTCTCTCTTCTGACTTTGGAGTCCAAAGGATCAAACTCAGGTTGTCAGGGTTGGAAGCAAGTGCTTTTACCTGCTGAGTCATCGGGTCCACCCTCTCTTATGTTTGTGCATGTGCGTGTGTGTAGTTTATATGTACCACGTGCACTCAGGGGCATGAGGAGGACAACAGATCCCTGGAACAGGACTCCACCTGATGTGGGTGCTGGGAACCAAATCTGAGTCCTCTGGAAGACCACGAAGTGCTTTTGACCCCTGAGCCCACCCTCCAGTGCCCTGACTATAATTTCTTAGTATTATCCTTTGCCTTGGTCCACATTGATGTAAAACTATCTTTTCTTTTTGGATCCCCCATTCCTTAAACCAAGATTCAAACAGAGGCTGTGAAATACGAGAGGCTCCTGGGGGGAGCTTGGTGACTGGACCTCTGGGTTACGGACACAGCCGTCGGAAGCTTCACCAGCATGCTGGCAGGTGTCTGGCTAGGTATACAGAGGGTGCCAGGTGCAAAGATGTGGCATGATGACCAGATGGTTTTCTCGTGTATTCCATCCACCTGTGGCCCATAATAGAAGTAGATGGCTAGATTCTAGAGCAGTGATTCTCAACCTGTGAGTCTCAACCCCTTTGGGGTTGCATATCAGATCTCCCACATATCAGATATTTACATTAGAGTTCATAACAGCACGATTACAGTTATGAAGTAGCAACGAAATAATGTTATGGCTTGGGGGTCACCACATGAGGAACTGTATTAAAAGGTTGCAGCATTAAGGAGGGTAAGAGTCACTGCTGTAGAGGGAAATAGTATCTGTCTGTGGGCCTCAGCCAGTGGGGGTACCTGGTCATTGGGTCCTTGAGAACTTAGCATAAAGGGGCTGGTAAGAATTGGCGCAGGGGAGAGTGGAAGAGGTGGTAACAGGAATGAGATACAAAGTCTGCTCCTGCATGTAGCAGAAAGGCAGTTGTCCGTGGATGCCACCTCATCTAAAAATGCCTCTGCCTAGGTTTCAAGTGGGTGCTCCCCTGCCCCTTAGACATCTGTGGCCATGAACTGGGTTGACTCTTAGTCCCAGCTCCCTTTCCACAGGCAGGCCTGTCTGTCACTGCCTGGGCCACTTTCTGACACCGTTGCAGTCTGTGTCCATGAGAACCTGGAGATGTTTCAGGAATTGTCTTATCTTCCTATTCAGCGCTGGTATCAGGAAATGTATTTGGGATGAATGGATGGATGGATGGATGGATGGATGGATAGATGGATGATGGATGGATGGGTGCATGATGGGATGGATGGATGGATGATGGATGGATGGGTGGATGGATGGATGATGGATGGATGGATGATGAATGGATGGATGGATGGATGATGGATGGATGGATGATGGATGGATGGATGATGGATGGACGGACAGACGGATGGAAGAGAGAAAAAAGGGATTTGAGCTATTTCTAACATCCTTCATGCCACCGGAGACTTGAGGATTAGTCTCAGTTTGAAATCAGCCTTCTAAAGCAGGTGTTGTTGGAAACCCAGGGAACGTGGCCCTTTTAGTACAGACTGGAAGGCTGGACAGGTAGATCAGGGCAGCCCAAGTGTGCTTTGGGCTGTGGACTCATGGGGGCAAAAGGAAGAGAGCTTCCTTTCCATGTGTGCTGATGGTTCTCTGCACCAATGGCAAGCAGCCTTCAGACCTGCACACCACAGAGCAGGGCAGGGGTGGGGCAGGAAGACTCTCAGCCTGGAGTGGAAGCTGGGGTGGAAGTCGGGCAGCACCAGATAAACAGCTTTACCCACTCGGATGCCAGCTAGAGACCTCAGCCTAAGCTCTGCTCCCCCCCCTTTTTAATTATCAGAGATTTATTATACAATCTTGAGGGCATATTAAAAAAAAGGGTAAGCTAGCTGATGTCGTTTATGGAGACACTGCCTTCTCTTCTGTGCTGCGCCTGCCAGCAAGGAAATGAAAATCATTTTCCAAAATCGAGGTGTAGTAAATTGTGTTAAACCAATAAGACGTTAATGTTTGGACAAATCGGGCTCGCCCAGCATCTGACTCCAGGCCCAATCAGGCGGTCCGTTTTACCACCTCATATTATTTAATGTTGGTGGCGTAACTGGCTTGTAGCTGGCTGGCATGGGGCTGGCAGCTGAATCAATTACCTGCAAACACTAATTTAGAGCATGCTCAATTGGCTGTGTAAGCAGGTCCCGGTTCACATTTACTACAAGGAGATTAATAACTTGATGCCGTTGACAGCCTGGGACCTTAATGGGGATTGCTGTCTCCCCTGCTCCCATCTGTGAAGGGGCGATTTGGGGCTCTCTCATGGCAGCTTGTGGGGGTAGGTACTGTGAGGAGCTTGTAAGACAGGTTCTGTGGGTATGACCATGCCCCCATGCCTTGCCCCCCACCCCTTTCTCCCCAGTGAAGAAATAAATCTCTCTTCACAGTTTCAACCCTGCCCGGAAACCCTCCACTAGGACTGGGTTTGTCTGGGTTTCTGTCACAGGCAGTTGCCCACAGTGGTAGCCTCCTGTTTTCTTTTAGGCCAGTGGTAATGAAGAACTTGCCCAGCTGTGCATTTTTTTAAATTAAAGGTCTCACTGCTTTTTCCTGAGCTTCGGACAAATGGAATGAGTCATGTCTGTTGTCTTCAGGGTGCCTATTATGTCCAGACTTGGGGAGGTGTGGTAGGGACACAGCCTGAGGGACTTCGTCTCTTTATTACATGCACGTCACACCTATACACACTATGCACTGATGCCTACTACACACATCCCCACACCCCCATGCTCCTATATACACCTCACATACATGTCTTCTGTATGCCCACCGTGTTGCATACTGTGCACACATCACACTCCACACACACTAGCACACTCACACCACACATCTCATAGATACACATAAACCTCTAGTAATCCCCTAAACTCACCCCAACTTGGATACTCCACCCCAGTCTCCAGGTGCTGGGGCAGTGGTGAAGCTTCCCTTGTTCTACTGTCTCCGGTTGCAAAACCCTAGTTACTTTACACAGGCCAGGTTCTTTTTGTCTTTAACGGATTAGAAACTTTAGCTCCAGTAAGGATGGAGGGAGGCTGGGGAAGGAGGGAGGCAGAGCCCCACGTTGCTTCTCCTGGAGGTCAGAGCTGCAGGGGAGCAGGCAGCCTGCAGCACATGGGCTCTGGGGCTCCTGACTACACCCCTCACTCTGGGCAGGCAAGCACCAGCTGCTCTGGCAAATCGGCTTTAGCTGATTCCAGATCTCTGGAGTCATGATTCTCCGACTTTTCTCTTCCCTTCCTCATCTTCCTCCTCCTCTCCCGTCTCTTTTCTCTTCCTCCTTCTCTTTCCCTTTCTCTTCCTCTTCCCTTTCCTTCTTTCCCTCCTCCTTTTCTCCCCCTTTCCCTCTTCCTCCTCATCAGTACTTCATCTTCCTCCTATTCTTTTCTTGTGTAGATGAAACGCAGGACTGAGCACAAAGGCAAAACCACTACCACCGAGCCATAACCTCAAAGTCTGACATGAAATTCAAGAGCTTTTTTTGCTTGCCTCCCAAGTGCTGGTTTTAGACAAGATCCTCGACTCCTTGTTCACCTGTCCCTCTAGGCACACTGTCATCTCTGAAGAATGACCTCTGTACCCACACTGCCCTCCTCTTGTTCTGTGGCTTGCCCAGATGCATGAGATAAGACCCAGCCTTGTAAGTCCATAGCAAGGGTTGGAACTCCTCATGAGTCATTCAACAAGATTGATGGTGATGGTGATGGCTGTCACTCAGAGGTCTTTTTTCTTCCTGGAAGATTCTGGAGATGCCCAGTTTCCAGCTAAGGATCATTCTGACCTGATCTGGCTTCAGCCTGGGCATGGATGAACATCTATGAGGCTGTCCCTAATTTACTGTCTGCCCCCTTGTAAAGGATACTTGCATTTTGTAGAGAAGGAGGTATTGGGGACAAATATGGAGTAAAGACTGTCAGACCTGGGCACCAGGTTAGAGATGATTAATGACCCTTCTCAGTGAGCCTGATTATATTGCCCATAGCGGTGCCAGTACGTTCCATATCAGACACAGCTGCATTCAGCCAGTTGAAGGGTGAGAGCTGTATGTAGTACAGCTCATTCAAAAGGGATGGTAGCCCACGAGAGCCTACATCTGGGTTTTGGAAAAACGCTTTATGGCTTTGGTGGCCTGATGCTGGTTTCTTGCCAGTACTTCCTTGGTAACCCACCATGACAGAGGTCAGCAACACCCCCACCTTCACCCTGAACGCACTCATGAGCGTGCAAGCATGTGCTCTCTGTAAATATTTAGTCAAGTGATGAACTGGGCTGGGCTGTAGAGACAACACCATATAAAGAACCCCAGGAGGGACCCAATGGGTGCTTCTGTGGATCTACACTGTTTCAACACTAAGGGGGTTCTGTTTATTTCAGATAATAGATTATGTTTATCATAAGTTTAAGGAAGCTGCCTTCCTGGCTTGCTTGGAGATTGTATCAGGAAAGGATGTGGAATGTTATCAGCTGGCTTTCAAGCTTCTTTCTTGGCTGAGGGGAGAGAGAGAGAGAGAGAGAGAGAGAGAGAGAGAGAGAGAGAGAGTGTGTTTTTTAATGTCTTGAACATTTTTATCTATTAATGAGTGTCTGTGTGTGAATGTATGCCTTGTCTGTGGGGTGTCCCCAGGGAGCCAGAGGAGAAGAACATCAGTCCCCTGGAGCTGAAGTTAGAGATGGCTGTGAATCTCCTGAGTCGGGGACTGGGAACCAAACTTCTTCTGCAAGAGCAGGAAGCGCCCTTAAGTAAGGTTTTAGATGAGAGAGTTGGAAGCATCGTAGAGAGTTGTGGGCACTCTGCAACATCTTCACCTTTGCTGGGGAAGGTTTGGTCCCTCGGGAGCAGCGCCGATAGCTGGTTACTGTTAGCTAGTCTGCTCCGGTTTCTCAGCCTTCACCCAGGGTCTTCTCCGGGCTGAGGAGACCCTGTGGACTCTAGTTGTTCTGTGTCCCGGAGCTCTCCTGAGCTGTGGCAGTCCCTTGGCCTGCCCTTGTGTGTGATGACCTTGACAGTTGTAACGAACCAGGCTTAGGTGATGGGAAGGGTGTCTCCCCATGTCAGCTCCTCGGGCTTACACTGGGGCTGTGTGATACTTGGAGGAAGTACAGCACCGTTGGCATCAGAGACCGTAGCTGTCACTTGATGCATGTGACATGCCTGTTAGTGTGGACCCGGTCGTTTGCCTTGCTCGGTTTCTCCTGTGAGGTGACTTCCACCCTTCCCTCTCCACTAGCTCACTCTGTGGGAGGGCACTGTGCAGAGCCTGCACACTGGGGGGGGGGGGGTGAGCTCCACCTCCTCGAGGGAGACCCGATTGCCTTACTCGTGAAGTGGCTGTTTATTCAGTGTTTTATACTCATTTCTGTTTAGACTCTTGGATGCTTAGTTTAGATTTTGGATTGCAATCTGGGCCCGGGCCGTTCATCTCAGTGCTCCCGTTGTTCTAGCTTTGAGAGCGGAAGGCTCTTTCATTTGGCTCTCGTGTCTCTTTGATAAACACCTGTCGTTTTGCCTTCCGAGCACTCCCTTGGCTTTCTCTCTGATTGCAAGACGCTCCAGGCTCATCTCGTCTATTTTTTGTTCAAGCCCTTGAGGGAGACATTTCTCTAAGGCATGCTAGTTGCTGTTTCTGGAGAACCATGTCATTAACCAGGGCTGGGGGCCAGACATATGGATCAGCCTGTAAGAGCACTCGGTACTCTTGCAGAAGACCTGGGTTTGGTTCCCAGCACCCACATGGGGGCTCGTAGTGTAATTCCAGTTCCAGGGGATTCAATACTGTCTTCTGGTGTCTTTGATTACCTTACACCTGTGGTATACATATGCTTACATATAAGTAATGACTATATTTTTAAAGAAAAAAAACCAAGGGCTGGAGAGATGGCTCAGAGGTTAAGAGCACTAACTGTTCTTCCAGAGGTCCTGAGTTCAACTCCCAGCAACCACATGGTGACTCACAACCATCTGTAATGGGATCCGATGCTCTCTTCTGGTGTCTTTGAAGACAGCAATGTACCCATATACATGAAATGAATGAATGAATGGATGAATAAAAAGAAAACAACCAAGGTTTAGTAATAAGCGTACCTCAGGTGATTGACAGCAGACTTCTGCCACAGAGCCAGAATAGCATCCAGTATACACCCTATTCTGTTGTGTATATCACTGTGTTAAACAAGCTGAAATTGTGTGTGTCTGTGTCTGTGTGTGTCTGTGGGGAGTTGGAAGGTTGTCTTGTAGTTTTGTGGTTAGAGTTCCTAGAGATGAGTGTCTTGGGTTTGGGTCCCATCTCTGCCACTCAACCAGTTGTGTGATATTAGGCAGGTTGGTAACATTGTACCTCCAATTCCTTATCTGAGATCTTTGCTAATAACCCTTCATATCCTGGTTGGGTGGATTCAGTGAGTGTAGATATTGGTACAGTGACTTACTATCCACCATTATGGGGTTGGCTTATTAGCATTCTCCATTCACATTTTATATAGTCTCAGAACAGAAGATTTAGCTCCAAACGTCTTTTCCCCCCTGCTTAGCCACATTTAAGGTCATAGTATAGTTTAGGGCAAACACATCCCCCATCCCCAATTTTCTTGGGGGAATAATATAGAAAGCCCAAAAGGCTGGCATCCTGTGATGCTGTCAGACCCCATCTTGCAGGTGGACTTCCTACAGAGCTGAGTCACTGCAGGCTGTCACTCACTTGGAGCATCAGTAGGGTAGCTTCTAGAAAAGGTTTCCCTTTTACCTAGGACTTTCCGCTACCCATTTCATGCTTCCCCGTTTGTAAAGTCTCTCCTTCATATCCACAGGTATATTTCCTTTCACCTCCCTGCCACACATCCATGTTCTTCCTCTATTGATCAGTTTGTAACAGTTGGCTCTGCTTTATTGATCTCTCCGTACAATCAATCCGTTCCTAAATTTCTGGGTCTGTTATTTATTTGACTCATGGATTTCCAATTCCATCCTTAACTCCTTTCTCTTCTCCTCTCTTCTCTTCTCTTCTCCTCTCCTCTCCTCTCCTCTCCTCTCCTCTCCTCTCCTCTCCCCCCCTCTCCTCTCCTCTCCTCTCCTCTCCTCTCCTCTCCTTTCCCCTCTTCTCTTCTCGATGCTTCTTTTGAATATCCATGTTTAAACCTATTTGAATGAATCTTAACTCTCTTCTCAGATAATAAATTGATTTGGGCTAATTTGTTACTGAGCATCCTTGGTAATAATTTAGTAAGTTTTGATTGATTTGTTTTTTGACCCGAAAAATGAACTAATTTGTTCCAGATTGGTGTGTTTGGATTTTTATTGGTTAATTCTGTTTTATTAGTCACTGGGTTAGTCACCGTTTGTAATAAGATGTGGCTTATTTTATAGTATTTTTGTCCGTGTCCTATTGAGTACTAAACTTGTTTAGTTTTTAATTTAGAGTGAGTATTTCAGTGCACACCCATGGGGTTCCGTTCTCATTCCTTCTCCTTCCTGTTCTCTCCTTACATTTGCTCTCAGTCGGAGAGACGGAGAGACGCACTTATGGACACCCCTCATGGGTGGCAGGGTTTGTTACATCCTTTCCTGGAGAGTCCTTTGAGGAATACAGGTTGCTGGCTGTTATGTGTCAATGGTCATAGTCCACCATTTCCAATGTTACAAGAAATCCCTTTTAACTATTTGATCGGAATCCTGAAGTTAAGTTGTATCTGGTTTTGTTAGTGGTGCTCTGTTTTCTTTGTGTTATGTTTTTTCCTGTCTCTGTTCTCTTGCTTTTTGCTTGTTTTGTTGTTGTTGTTTTTGTTTCTTTGTTTGTTTTGATGTTGTTGATGATGATGTTGTTTTGCTTTCTTTTTGTCTCTTTGAGTCAAGATCTTGCTATATATCCCTAGTTGGCTTCCCTGCCTCTGCCTCCTGAGTGCTGGGAAAAAAGGCAGGTGTCACTACATCTGGGATTTTGTTTTCATATTTGTGTGTGTGTGTGTGTGTGTGTGTGTGTATGTGTGATTTTGGCTTGTGTGGAAGTGTACCGCATGCATGCAGTGCCTGTGGAGAGCAGAAGAGGGCGTCATATCTTCAGGAACTAGAGTTTAGCTAGTTGTAAGCTGCCCTTTTGGTGCTGGAAACTGAACCCAGGTCCTCTGCGAGGGCAGCGAGTGTTTTTAACTGCTAAGTAACCACTCCAGCCCCATGTTCCCTTGCTTGTTTATTATTTGTTATTTATCTTATGGTGCTGGGGATAGATCCCAAGAGCCTTGCACACAGAGGACAACAACTCTGTACTACTGAGCCACGCCTCTGCCAGACCTTTTTTATTTTATTTTATTTCTGAATACTCTTCTCATCGTCCTGCAACTCACTGTAAATGCTAGTCGGCCAGCAAGCCCCGGGTCCCCCTGGCTCCTCCTCCCCAGCTCTAGGCTCATAGGCACAGAAAATGCCATGTCTGGGTGTTTTTGTTTGTTTAATGTATATGGCTTCTGAGAATTGGACTCAGGCCCTCATGCTTGGAAGGCAGGCACTTTGCTGGCTGAGCTATGTCCCTGCCTCGTCTTCTGTTACTTCTAAATTGGAGTTTATTCCAAATAGAAGGGTCTTACTTTGTTAGCAGAGCCATTGGCATTGCTGTGGTGGGCTGGGGTGTAGCTCTGTAGTTGAACACTGGCCAAGCTTATGCAAGGCCCTGGCTTTGGAATCTCAGCACTGCAAGAAAACAAACAAACAAAAAAACCCCAGAAACTTTCTTACCTAGCACATTTTCCAGGGGAGGCGGCATGCCTGTTCTCTTCCCTGCAGTTCCTGGATGCTTTCTGGTTTCTGTTTTAACTTTATAGCTTTGATTTTTTTTCCCCCTGCTGCTTTGAGCAGTTAAAGTGTCCTTTGTGTTCTTTCAGATGCATCCCGCTTTCACGGTGGAGTCACCTGTAAATTAAGAAACAGATGACTTGCATTTCTCTGATGTCTGTCTGTGTTAAAATTAAGTTCACATCTCTGTCTCAGTTAAAGACTCGGAAACGGAGCATCTACTTGCCTTTTAATCCCTTCTCCTTTGACCTCCTAGTTGTGTGGTTTTTGTGATGGGTTTATATAACTTTTATTTCCTTGAATTGTTTTCCATGTGGACATTGTTTTTATAGTAATTTAAACTTGTGTTGCTAAAATTCTTTCCCTGGAAGAAACAAACTCTACCCTTCCTCCTAAGGTCCTAGTTTCAGAGTAAGGTACTAGTCCACCAGAGTTCTCTCTGGAGAACCAAGGAATTTCTTAGGCTGAAGTGGTAATGCCACTATGGAGAGAAACTTGTCAAAGAACTGTTCATCAGGTTACTGAGGCAGCTCGCCGATTCCTCGCGCTTGGGCCGATTGGCAGAATGACGTCAACTGATACAGACTCATATGGAGTTTTGCTAAGTCAGAGTCACGTGCCAAGGCAAGACCCATGGAGGACATGTGATGTTGGGAGGGAGTATACCTAAGACCCAACGGATTGTGAGAGAGGCTTGCTTGTGGGGCTAGCTGTACAACGGTCTTACATCTTCGCTGATGTGTGCATTGTTGAGAGAGGCATGGCAGAGAACTTCTCCTGGCATCCCTGCTGGTCTCAATCTCCTGACTCGTGCTGATTCAGCTGATACCTGGCTGTTCCTATTAGGTTGTGCCACCCCTGCTGCCATTCCAACAGTACTGAACTAGATTACTGGGATATCTGTGAAGTGTTTGCAAAGGGATTGAGCCCCATCTTGGGCACCACCTGTAGAGAAAAGTTACTAGGATATGGGGAAAGTGGACCTGTTAAGCAATAGTTCTTTGGAGGCAAGCTCTATCTTCTTCTTCTCCTCCTCCTCCTCCTCCTCCTCCTCCTCCTCCTCCTCCTCCTCCTCCTCCTCCTCCTCCTCCTCCTCCTCCTCCTCCTCCTCCTCCTCCTCCTCCTCCCTTCTTCTTCTTCTTCAAGATATATTTATTTATTACATATAAGCACACTGTAGCTGTCTTCAGACACACCAGAAGAGAGCATCAGATCTCATTTCAAATGGTTGAGTCACCATGTGGTTGGTGGGAATTGAACTCGGGACCTCTGGAAGAACAGTCAGTGCTCTTAACCACTGAACTATCTCTCCAGCCTGAGCTCAATCTTCTTAGGCAGCAGTTCAGTCTCGTAGCAAACACCAAATACAACTCAGCAGCTGTAGACCAGTCCTCCAGGCAGGCAGACACCAAACACAAACCAGCAGCTATAGTTCAGTTCTAAAGAAACCACAGGCTCTCCCCCAGCCTAAGGTGAGGCCATAGAATCAGCAAACTGCCACAGGAACTTCACGAGCAGTTCTTTGGCATTTCCACTTCATGAGGCTTACAAGCAATGGCTGGGGATTGCAGGTAGGAGTGTGGGTGACACCAGAAGGTATGTACCTGGCATAATGTCCTCCCCATGGCTGCATGCATGGAGAACCCTTCTCTAGCTCTTCCCAGTCTGTATACTTCTGAACCCTCCCCAAGGCCACGTATGATTAGAGCAGAAGTAGATGTGCTGGTCAGCAGGAGTGGTTGGACATTCTGGTGAGGGTCTTCTCAACAGCCTGAGGCTATCTTAGTAAAAATGTGTCTCACATGTGGGAGAATTTTTTTTGTGATTGCTGATGGCATAAATGGGTTCTGAGTCTCTGTTGCCCGCCCCCCCCCCCCAAACTGAGATCTTTGACAAGTTACATTCTTGCTATTTTCCAGAAAATTTTTAGTCTTCCTGCCTAGACTGCTGCCCTGGGGTTCTTCTGAGAGATGGCATTTCCCATGGCACTGTGGTGGTACTGTTCGGAAGGAGGATTCCTGGGGAGTCTAGGGTAAATCTGTCCATCTGCAAGACACTGGGAAACCAAGTTTAGAGAGGCTGTTTGAGTCTGTGCCTGAGCAGGCCTCTGGTTAAGCTTCCAGTTTTTCAGCGGGTGGCACTTCACATCTTAGATAGCAATATTCAGAATGGTGGGTCTGACTTCAGCCCATCAACACTGGCCAGAGGAGTCACACAGGAGCAAATGAGGTGAGGAGGGGCACCCTGCTGACTAACGTGTGTAACAGGCTTATGGAGTCGAGGCTGTTGCCTGAAAGGATGGTTCTACCTACAACACCCTGGGCTGATAGTCCTACCCAAGTGGCCGTACCACACGACACATCATTACTATCCTTATACCTCTGGCCACTCCCCAGCAGTAAGCCTTTAACCCCTCAGGGGGTCTTGTGATCTGAGACCTGTGATGGAATGGTTTATCATGCCACTCTGGACAAGACCTCCAACCCCCATCTCTATGGCTTCCATTCATGCTAAAGTAATACAGTGTTATTAAAAGTAATATGGTGTGGCAGAAGCCATCAGTCCTGGGGCTGTCCCCGTGAGCCCCTATGATGCCTGTCTTTGCCTCTGGTGCATCTTTGAAATCCCTGCTCTCACAGACTAAGACTACTGCTTTCTCTTGTTTATATAAAATCCTGACTCTGCCTTATTCTGAGCCGAATAATAATGACCACGACCCAGAAACATGGACTGAGGTTTCATCAGAAGTTACATGAACTTTTATAGTCACCAAACAAAAGAAAGTTGTGTATCGACACACTGCCATTTACGTTGGTTAAGGACAGTGTTGCTATCGATGTCCTTGGATCCTGGAGTTGCTTCCAGGCCATGGTGGAAGTTTGTGGAGGACCACGGTTGTCCTTTTATGGAAGAAGCCAGGAGGCAGAGCCCACTGGAAACAAGGATAGGGTATCTGTAAAGAGTCCCTTCCTCCAGCCAGCTCCCACCTCCTCCTCACAGCCCAGCTATGAATTCTCTAGTGACAACGTTAATACCCTGGTATCAGCAGGGCCTGCTGGGAGCAGAGCCCATTACAATTGAGCTTTGGGGAAGATTTTTTTTTTTTTTTTTTTTTTTTTTCCCACAACAGCCATTTTGGCTCTGGCTCCATCCATCCAAGCTGACTGAGAGCTGTCAGGTGGGCTCAGGATGCCTTCTGGAAGTGCTCAGGTACAGAAGAGAGGAGGTGGAAATTTAAGTTGTGAGCAGACTGTGGGAGGTGAACCCCCAAAGAACTATGGAGTGGGGTGTGAGCTACCTGTGTACCCCCTTTCCTCAGACATCTTCACCAGCTGGGGTTGGCGATGCCTGCCTTTTCTTTAGGACAGCTGTAAAGGTAGTTTGGCTCCTGTGGGCCAACCTCTGAGGAAGGGTGATTACCTAGGGGCCCTCACACCGTGTTTGCACCCTTCTGCTTAGCCACACCCCTGCTTCTCCTGCTAAGCCACACCACTGCTCCTCTGTTTACTTTATTGTTTGTTTGTCTGTTTTCCGGGACAAGATTTCTCTACTTAGCCTGGCTGACCTAGAGCTCGCTCTGTAGACCAGGCCTCTGCCTCCTGGGGTCTCACTAAGCTGTCCAGACCACTCTTGATCTTATTCCATAGCTCAGGCAGGCCTTGAATGTGCTGCCTTCCTCCCGCCCCTGCCTCTGCCTCCTCAGTAACTGGAGTGATAGGCCTTTACCACCATGACAACTCCGAGAGGAATTTTTTATCAATGCAAAGACAGAGTTTATATTCTGGTAGCCTCTGGGATCTCCTCAGTAGACATCCTCAGTGCGGTCCATACAATTTTTTATAATAATTTTTAGGGTGGCTTTTTTTTATTGTAATTATATTATGTCATTTCAGCCAGTCATGGTGGCAAATACCTTTAATCCCAGCACTCAGCAGTGGTGACAGTATCCATAAGGTGCAGGACATGGCCTTCCCCAACCCTTCCCTCTGCCACCCTCCAATCCTTTCCCAAGCCCTCCCCAAGCCCCTTTCCCATCTTTCATCCCCCATCCCTTCCAGCGCCCCCATGCTGACTTTCTATCACACTAAGAATGTTGATTCTCTCCTAGGTAAAAAAAAAGATTTCTCAGTCCAATGTCTCTATCAAGAAGGGGGTGGGGGGGAAAGGGAGTCTAAAGGATCACATATTTTTAAAAAGAAAAGGGTAGTGCTGTGGGTGAAAAATAAGGCTTCCTGTTTTATGCCTGAATGCCTGGTGGACTCTGCTCCTGCCAGGACCCCCTGGGTCTCTGAGTGAGCCCTGCTCTCACCCCAGGAGCCCCCACCTTCCTAACACACTCCCAGAGGAGTTCCCTGGTAGATCAGAAGGGTGTGGAGATCCCAAGCCCTTCTCAGAGCGACTTAGTCCTCCCTCTTTGGTACCCGTGGGGGGTCTGAAGAGGATTGTCCCAGAGGAGAGGGGGTATCAGTTTGTCTCCTGGCAGAGGCAGGCAGTTATGATTAGCCGCCAGCTTCCTTGCCGGTTTTAGAGAATTCTCATCCAGACCCTGTACACGCCAGTGCAAAACGACGTTCCCTGTGGGAGCAATTATTCTGGGCTGGGAGTTTTTTCCCTCCCAGCTCTGGATTCTGTGGATGTCATGATGGGTTTAACCCTGGAACTTTAAAAGGCATTTCCATGCCTGCCAGTAGACACATCTGCTCCTGAACCCTGGAGTTAGTTTCTGTGGCACACAGGGTAGGGCGGGAAAAAGGGTTCCTCCTGGAGAGACTCCATCCAGTTCCTGGGGCCGTGGAGCCTCCCCAGGCCATGCTAGACTCTGCCCTGCCCACAGGTCAGGCTGTGTTTGGCTTCGCTCAGTAAAGGGGCATAGACAGTGAATGTTATGAGTCCTCTGGGTTCTTACAGCATCTGTCCAAGAACTTGCCATAGTTGTGGGACCTAGACTCCCACGGCTACCTTAGAGCAGTAGATGAAGACTGTCCACAGCAGTCAGTCCGAGTGCCAGACCACCTCCCCTGCTTAGACACCGCTGCTGTGCCTGCAGCTGCCACACAGGGAGTGACTCCTCACTCACTAGAAAGTCTGAAGAGGCTCTGACACCCGAGGGAACCAGCTGCTGATGGCGTGGATGGTACCCACTGTTGTTCAGAAGCCTCCAGCCAAGGGACTGTACTATCAGAATCCTGTCCAGCCTGCAGGATAATCTATTTGTCAGGAATCCTGGGTTGTAGCAACTTTAGGAGCCTGGTAGGGATTTGGGTACAGGAAAGGGCCTGTAGTGGTTTTGTGCTGCTTGTAGACCTAGCCAGCTACCTTCACATGAATTCTAAAGTCTTCAACAATCTGGTTCTGTGGAAAGGAGTCATGACCTCACCTAGCATCCCTACCTAATCTTCATACACACACACACATACACACACACACACACACACACACACACACACACACACACAAACTAACTTATACACCATATACATATTCACTCATATTCACACTGACACATACACATACTGAGGCACACTTATATAGACACGCTCACACACTCACTCACACATTTATACACACTCCCACACAATACACACTCCCACTCATATCCACTTATACACACACTACTCACACACACACACACACACACACTACTCTCACACACACACGATCTCACACACACTTACACTCTCACACATGCCTCTTGGCACTTCTTCTACAGACTCGGGGTGTCCATAACAACACTGGAATAGCATTCTGTCTGGTCCTTTATGCGGGGCCAGCCTTCTGTGTCTGCACCTGGGTTAGAGCGGTTCCCATGTCACTCGGCCTTCAACAGCAGCACTGTGGCTGCTCAGGGCCTTCTCTGGACCATCCTATCTAGGAGCAAGAGTGTGTGGTACTCCCAGTATGGAGCTCCTGGAGCTGCTTGGTGTCTTCATGTCCTGCCCCCTGGCATGGCAGGTGCCTGGGTGGCTGAACCTGTCGACGCTTCATTTGTGCTGCATTATTTTCTACAGGTTCACCAAGCAAGCGTAGTTCCGATCTAGACAGCTGATGACAGTGGAGAAAGATTCCTCTGAAAGCTCCTCCCATCGGTGGAGAAAGCCCGACTAGGACTGTGAAGGGAAGAGGGGGAAGCCTGCCTGCAGAGCCTCACCCCGGGATGGGACAGGACAGGACCAGCAGCTGAGCATGCCCTGTGGTGGGCTGAGGGCTAGTTCTCTAGGCAGAAGGGTGGCTAGCAGCAGGGCTGGAGATAAGGTTCCTTTCGGGTACAGTCTGCAAACAGGGCGCCTCCTCCCTGCCTCTAACCACAGTGAGTTGGCATATGCTCTGAGACTGTCCGTGACATTGTGCAGGAGGCAGCAGGGGCCTGGCCTGGCTTGGCCACACAAGCTGCACAAGCCTCATCAGTCTGCACATGAAAACACTGCAGAGAGCACGTGGCCACGGCCAGAGTGGCAGCGGCGGCACGCTAGCCCGCGCTGGCCTCCCTTATGCTGGCTTATGCAGGAGCAGCTTTCGCGGCCTCTATATTTCTAGCAGCAGCCAGAGTCTTTGAATCATTTATCTCGGCAGCTCGTCTTAAAGCCAGAGAACGGTGGAAATTCATCTGGGTCCTGAGAAAAGCGCCTGGAAGAAAAAAGTGTCTGGTGGCTGCCGTGATGGGTGGCGTGCCTGGAGATAGTGCTGGTGGCTGGGAGATCAAACAGCTGAGGAATGGTTTTGTAGGAAGAACCTGGGGAATTCTAAGTAGATAATGAGGAGTGACTGTCTCTTGATTCATGGTGAGGCTTGGCAATCAATCTCAAATGCTTTGAAGAGGAAAGGCGTGAATCCAGCAGGCTCGAAATCTGGTTGCGACTAGTCTTCCTTGCAGGGTGGAGTGGTCAGAATCCCCGCTGGTGACCAGCAGTTCCTCTCCTCTCTCCTGACATCCAGGTTTCTCCTCCTCACTATGTCAGGGACTGGCCTGGAGGACAGGGCTCCTTTGTCATTTTTCTGACTCCTGCTAAGTAAGGCATTAACTTTGATCCAGGTAGATTTCCAGTGAGCATGATTCAGGTTCCTGTGGTTTGTGGCCGCAGCCTACCTGATGTATCTGGGGATCCTTCTGTCACCCCTCTGGCTTAGAGGTACAGTCATCAGTCAACTCAGAGTTTAATAACAAAATACCACAGACTGGGAGATTTAACAACAGAAATTTATCTCTCATTACTTTGGAAGCTGGCAATCCAGACTCAAAAGTATCAAGCCATGCCTGGTTTTTTATTGTGGTCCTGAACCCTGAACTCAGTGCCTCGTGTTTACAAAAGCAAGCACTCTTACCCACTGATGTATCTCTGCAGCCCCGTGTCTGCACTTCTATAAAGCCCTGTCTTCAAATACAGTCAGATTCTGGGATGCCCCATGTGTGAATCAAGGGAGATCTCTAGTCAAGTGTTCGGTAGTGCCTCTGCCGCCTGCAGCAAACTGCACTGGACCTTGGTCACTGCTCCACACTGCTGGCTCAGCACCAGCTACCTTCTAAGAGATGTACTTTTTAAAAAAACTATGTGTATACACGTATGCATGTGGAATTACAGGAGGATAAGGCTGCTGGAAGCTAAACTCAGGTCCTCAGCAAAAACAGTAGGCATTCTTAACCACTGAGCCATCTCTGCAGCCCTAGGTATCATCTGCTTTCTCCAAGGCTGGCCTCTGGGGCTGGGTACACAGATGACATCCAGAAGGATGACCTAGGGAGAGTGATTTAGTCACTGTTCTGTTGCTGTGAAGAGACACCACGACCAAGGCAACCCTTATAAAAGAAAGCATTTAATTGGGCTGGCTTACAGTTTCAGAGGTTTAGTCCATTATCATGACAGGGAGCGTGGCTCCGGAACAGTAGCTGAGAACTACATCTTGATCTGTAGGGGAAGGGGACAGCAGGGGTCATGGGGGAGAGAAAGACCCTTTGCATGATGTGGCTTTTGTCTCCCTTCCAGTGATGCACTTCTTCCCACAAGGCCACACCTCTTGATTCTTCTCCAACAGTGCCACTCCCTGATGGCTAAACATTCTAATATATGAACCTGTGGGATCCTTTCTCTTTCAAACCATCACACAGAAGGGAGATGTGCACAGTGACAAGCATCCTTATCTGAGGCATTGAGCTGGCTCTGCAGTGCCACGTGATGGGAAGGTGAGCAGAAAAGGGAGTGAGTGAGGCTTTGTGGGGAGGGGAGGCATGGGCAGCAGAGCCGCTTCTCAGTTCCACTCACGGCAAAGTGAGCTGGACTACAGTCCGTCTGCTGGGCTGGGGCTCTGGACAGCCAGTAGATGGAGGGAGGACAGTGAGGAGGCTGGTGAGTGTGTCTGGGCAAGCTGAGCACTCCCTCAGACGTAGCTGGGGTGCTGGCGTGAGAAAAAAAAAGGGAGAATGGTAGTGAGTCCCAGCTGCCAAATCCAAGTGGTGGCCTTGGCTGGTGAGCATGTCCCCCACTGGGACAGCTGACACAGAAAGTCCTGGGTGCCTTGCCGTGTTTGACTTGTTCCCCTGCCTCCTGTGAAAATCAGAGGCACTGCCTTCCCACTATACTTTTATGAGCCTCACGAATGTGGACACACACACACACACACACACACACACACACACACACACAAGGTGAGGGTGCATATGCCCATGAAACATATTCTGTGTCTGCCTTGCTCTCGAGTCAAACCATGCTGCTTGCAGCCCATTTATTAGCCTTGCAAACATGTATTGATCACCTCCTGTGTACTATTCCGAAGTCCAGGGATATCGTCATGGAGAAAGGGTCTTGCCCAGCAGAGCACAGGTGCACTGGCTGCTTTTTCCATCTATATGACAGGCAGAAGCCACTTAAGGGAGGAAAGGTTTATTTTGGCGCACAGTTTAGATGTGGCAAAGATGCATATGTGGCTGCTTCGTATTGTGATAACTGGGAAGCGAAGAGCTTGGGCAGGAAGCAGAAATCACCCCCAGTGGTCTGCATCAGTCCACTAGATACCTTGTTCCAAAGGTCCCAGAACTTCTCCAAACAGTGCCACTGGCTGGGGACCCGTGTTCAAATACTTGAACCCAATGGGGGACATTTAAGACCCTAATACAACAGTTCTTGGGACTTGCAGTGTACATTGCTGAAGACCTGTTTACAGGCCAGTCGTGGTCTGGAACACACATGTGTCTGTAATTAAATGAGGGTGTGATCCATCAAATCCTCAAAGCGGCCCTGCGAGCACATTGACCGTTATTAAGCTCCTTTAATGGGTGAGGAACAAAGAAGCCGAGTAATTTGTCCATGTTCATGCCAGGGGCAAATTGGGGAACCAGGATTTGGAGATTGGCTTGTCAGCCCCAGGGCCCACCGAAGGGCCTCTGGTGAGCCTGCCACCCAGTGGGTATCCTGTAAGCACTCCTGTGAGGAGGAGTGAGGTTGCACTGGGGGGATGTCGGGTGGATTAATGAGACCCACAGCTCCTCACCAGGCACCAGGGCAGGAGCAGAGATGGCTGCTCAGGGCAGCATCAGATCTGGGTTATGGTCACCTGGGTCTGTGTACCCTCCAGCAGCCATGCTTCCTGGGGATGTGGTTGTCACAGCCCAATGGTTATCGAGGAATCAGGTCTACGGTGCCAGATAAAGGGCACGCTGTTGGTGTTGCAATGAGGCATTGTGCTAGTTGATCCCTCTGGGCTAGGCAGAGGCCGCACCAGAAAGACGTTAAATGACTGCATGTGTTTCCACAGAGACCATCTCAGGAAGTCTCTGGGCTGATGTCATTGGGCTTCCCAGAAGCTGCAGAAACCACGGAGTTCATTTGTCCTTCAAGATCAGGAGGTGGGGGAGTCTGTCTGTCTGAGACAGGGTCATGCTATGTAGTCACATAGTCCGGGCTAACCTCTGACTCCCAAGTACCGGGTTTATGAGTGACTGCCATGCTTGCCCACACCAGGAGTCAAGGATTGTTTCCACTGACCCTAGGTGACCCCAAATTGGCCAGGAATTACGTCTAAGGCTGTCTGTTTCAGAAAGTTTTTGTCTCAGAGCCAAGAAAGCCGACAGGTGCCCACCACACAGTGTCTATTCTTGCTGGGCTTCTCATCTGGTTCCTACTGCTTGGCATGGCGCATCCCTAGACTGCCTGTGCTGGTTTGTTAGGTCACAAGTACTTACTGCATAGTGACAAGTGTCAAGCCCTCTTCTGGGCGCTGGGGAGGCCAAAACTGAAGTCAGGGAAGGTAATGAGGGGAATATTGGGAGTCGTTCGCCACTAGTTTTAAGAGGGCGGTTGCCTTAGCGTCCTGTCCCTGGAACACTCTTGAGATGACCAGCCTATAAAGAGGAAGGTTATTTTAGTTCACAGATGTACTATTTCTAGTCCGCAATCTAGCAGTTACATTGCTTTGGGCCTATGACAAGGCAACTCATGGTAGGAACATATGGTAGAACAAACATGTCCACCCTGTGGCTAGAAAGCAACAGAAAAGGGACAGGTGTCTCACTGTCCCCATTAAGGCCATGTGCCCAGTGACTTGAAGACCTCCAGCCAGGCCTACCTCTAAGGTTTCATCACCAAAGGGATCAAGCCCTTTACTTATGGACCTCAAGTGGTGCGAAAGGCCTTCTGTAGGGATGTCAGTCCAGTGAGACCTGAAGTGGGTAAGAGGCTCCGGGCTCTCCAAACAGAAAGGGGGGTTAAGTATAGGAGACGGGGCCCGGGACACAGGTCACCAAGCAGAAAAAAAGACTTGGTGAGAGGGCTCATGGCCGGAGCAGGCAGCAAGGGGCCAAGGCAAAAGCAGGGAGTTTGTGGAGAGGCCCAGAACCAAAATGGCGGATGAGGAACTTCGAGTGAGTAAGCAGTCCTACCCCTTTGTCCCAAGGTCTCAAAGACACACCAAAGTAGGATTTTGCCCTTAGCAGACATCCAAAGCTCACACAGCATAGATGATCACTCTCCCTTAGCCTTCTAGAGACAGCTCTCTTCTGTAGTCATCCCCAAAATTATACTCTAGCACTTCCCAGAGGCTCAAGGCATGTGAAGATGTGCAAAGTTGTGTACAGATGGTTGGGAGGGACTGCTGGGTAGTCGATGCTCCAGTGACCTCCCACACTTCTCGGGAGGACTGCCGTAGTTCACAGGCTCAGTCTGGGTGGACTTTCCCAAGTAAGCACAGCTGATCTCATGAAGATGTCAGCAGTTTGGCTCCAAGCACCTTGTGACAGCTGTTGGGGGGAGAGGAGAAGGTCAGGGTGAGGAGCAACTGCAAGTGAGTGAAGAAAGAAGGGACCCACCACCTCCCTGATGAGGCAGCAAAGGAGAGACCTGGAGTGCCTATGGTGGAAAGGCTTATTTCCAGACCATGGTACCCCCCATGCCACACCACATGGGATTTCACTGAGAAGGAGCACATGGCTGTGCTTGAGGGGAAGACAATGGTGAATTTGTATTTCAGAACAGTTTTTTGGGGCCAGTGAGTGGTTTAGCAGATAAAGGTACCTGCCACCAAGCCTGATTACTCCAGTTCAGTCCCCACATGGCAGAGAACTGACTCCCATAAGGTGTCCTCTGACCTCCACACGTGTGCTACAGTAGATACATGCACAAGCACACACACACACAAACAAACACACACACACACACTCAAAATAAACAAAGTTATTCTTTTAAAAAGGCATTTCTTGGAACTAATGTTTGCCATTCAAAGCAGGGGGTTTATGAGAGGCTCGCAGGTAGCAGCACCTCCAAGGTTGTGACTTTACTTCATCGCAAGACCCTTCACAAGGTAGAGATAGTCTGGCAAGTACCGGTTATGGGATCCACGGTCACTTGTGGAACTGTATGTATGGACTTGGTTGTACTGGGGTTTTTCTTAGCTGTATGTACTGGGAGAAGACTTGTATGTACACATGGTACAGGTATCCTTGGAAGCCAGAACAAGGCATGGAATGTCCCTAGAGCTGGAATTACAGGCGGTTGTGAGCTGCCCAGTGCTCATGCTGGGAACTGAGTTCAGACCTTCCATCTGAGCAGTGTTAGCCAGCAAGCCGTCTCTCCTAGCCCTGTGGTGGGCCTATGGCTTGGTCCTTCTTACTGAGAAGATTTCCTTCCCAACAAGCTAAGACAGGGCTGGGCATAGTAGTGCATTTCTGTTGCCTCAGTACTCAGAGATAGAGGCAGAAGGGTTAAAAGTTCAAGATCAGCCAGAGATGTGTATCCAGACCTGGTCTCAGAGGATACTGGTCATCAAAGAAGGCCCAGAGAAGGTCTTAGTCTTACCCATCCTGGGGCATCAGGCAAGGAAGGACACTTAGACCTTTCTTCCCTGGTGTTCCCACAAAGTCAGGGCATGGACCTAGTAGAGGAAGCAGCTCGCTCACCGTGTTGGCCTGTGGCTGAGTAGATTTGTAGACAGGTGAGCTTTCTTCTGCTGAATGAGTACAATGTGATCCCTGTGAGAGTTGGGCCATAGAGGGCAGAGGGTATCTTCACTCATGCCCAGCACAGTAGACATGCCCTCCAAGAGCCTTAATTAGTTCTTGACATACCCCAAGTCTTGTCCATGTACGTTGGTGACATCCTTCAGGCTTCTGTGTGGGCATTGGGTCAGCCGCAAGGATTTGGGGGTAATCTTCAGCTGTTAAGGGGTCACCCACTGCTGCCAGGCCTCCTTTCTCATCCACCCTTGTTACTTCACCGCACTGTTCTCCTGCCATTCCCTTCTGCCCTCTCCTTGGCACTACTACTGGGCCTTGGCTATTTCTAAGAACAGTAGGAACCAGATCCTCATGTTTCACCAGAGGTGTGGAAGGCAGGCCACCTGATGAGAAATGGTGACATTCGGTGAGAAAACAGACCCCAGAGCACGTGTGCCGTATGACTACGTCTCCCTCCCGAGAAGCCTCCCATTCACCTGTAGTGGGCAGCTCAGCTAGGTTTATGCCAACGGGATCCTCACTCAGCAGTTAAGAAAGATATTTGTCATTTTGCTATAAAACATCAAACCCGCCGTGACCTAAACGATTATGACAGCAGAGGGTTCAACTACAGTCTAAAATTTCAGCTTTATTTATGATGCTTGGAGGTCTGGTGCCTACAGTGTCCCCTTAATCCAGTCTACATCCGGAGTGCTGTCTCCTGGGCTTGCCCATGTGTCTCCCAGGGCTGTTAATAACCGCTCCTCCAGGCGCCCTGTTTGCCGACGGAAAATCCATCTGAGGTTTTACATGTCACGTGCTGTTAAAAATTGACATCTCTTTATTGATGTCACCAGTTCCTGCCAAATACTCAGGGACAAATAAAAGTGGCTGGACTCAGAGACAAGCAGAAAACCATTTGTTCATGAAATTGCCAGCCAATTGATGTTGGCAGTTAAACAAGCCATCATTTAAAAGAATCTTGAAAGGAAAAAGTTGACAGTTTTGAGACAAGATTGTTCACGGGTCTGTGCCAGGCCCAGGTGATGATATCTTTCTGTGGGTCCAGTCAACCTGGAGGCCTGCTTTCCAGGCTGTGTGTGTGTGTGTGTGTGTGTGTGTGTGTGTATGTGTCTGTGTGTCTGTCTGTGTGTGTGTGTCTGTGTGTGTGTGTCTGTCTGTATGTGTGTGTGTCTGTGTGTGTCTTGTCTGTCTGTATGTGTATGTGTGTATGTGTGTGTCTGTCTGTCTCTGTATGTGTGTGTCTATGTGTCTGTCTGTCTGTGTGTGTGTCTGCATGTGTGTTTGTGTCTGTGTCAGTCTGTGTGTGTGTGTGTATTTGTGTCTGTGTCAGTCTGTCTGTGTATGTGTGTATATGTGTGTGTGTATGTGTGTGTCTATCTGTGTCTGTCTGTCTGTCTGTGTGTATGTGTGTGTCTGTGTGTATGTTTGTGTCTGTGTGTCAGTGTCTCTGTGTGTGTCTGTATGTTTGTGTATGTGTGTGTTTATTGAGATAGGGTCTCACTATTGCCCCAGCTGGCCTGGAACTTGCTGTTGTATATCAGACTGGTCTCAAACTCAGAGATCTGCCTACTAAGTGCTAGGATTAAAGGTGTGTGCCACCATGCCTGGGCTAGGCTGATTTTTTTTTTTTTTTTTTTTTTTTTTTTTTTGAGGACCTTTGGTATGATCACTGCTTCTCTGATACACCTCTGGATTCCCATTTGCTAATCCTTCTGGAAGTGCTACCAAGTCCAGGGACTTCCCTCGGGGTCCATCCCATGGCTGTGTTCTCCCGGCACATAGCTCCTGTCTTGTTATGTTCAACATCCATGTGGAAGTATTCTCTTCTGCAGCCTCAGGACATGGGTTTTCCATGTTGTCATAGTACCGTGTGACTGGCACATAGTAGGTATACAGTGGGCTTGACTGCCACCGAGTCTCAAGGGCCAGCAGCGTATGGCATGATAGCTGTCAGCCACAGCTTTCCTCTTAGGATCTGCAGAGATGTCCCTATCTCTGCCCCACTCTGGGAATGCTGGCTAGGTTCCGGCTGTCCTCCATAGTGATTGCTTTAGGCAAGCAAGTGTAGGAAGATGGCGTGAGTCGTGTGACCAATTTTAGCTTGCAGTGTAAGAGCCCTTCTGGTATCACCCCAGCCACGCTCCCTGGTGAGCTCTGGTCAGCTGGAATATTTTGGCTGAGAGTTGTCTGAGTTGCTTATGGAGTCTGGGCCTGTGGCCAGGGCCACGCACAATGGGGCAGGTGTCTCTTTAGCAACAATCTTGGACAGGCAGGAGCATCCTGGTCTGGACTGCTGGAAAATGCTGATGTGAGATGCTCAGGGCCTGAACTCTGGTCCTCATCCTCCTATTTACTTTCCCCTTCCCTCCATCCTCGCTCTTCCCCTTCCCCCATGGCTCTTCTTCACACTTCTCATCTAAGCCAGAGGAGGCACAAGGTGGGGGTTTGTGTAGAAGCGTGGGCCCAGTGTTGCTGAGTAAGCAGATGTAGGATGTTCAGTGAGGCCCTCACCGAAAACAGCCAGTGTCTTCTTTGGCTTCCAGACCATGAAGTAAATAAATAAGTCTCTTTGCTTTACACATTTCCCAGTTTTGGCTGTTTACTATAGCAACAGAAAACAGACTGAAGTGAGACCGAAGTCAGAGGGAATCCAGGGCTGACTTTAGCTGAGCCTTTCCCAGCCTGCACCTCCCTCTCATCCTTTTCGCCTCTCTCTCTCTCTCTCTCTCTCTTTCTCTCTCTGTCTCTCTCTCCCCCACTCTCTCTCTCTCCCTTTCCCTCTCCTTCTCCCTCTCCTTCTCCCTCCCTCCCTCCCTCCCTCCCTCCCTCCCTCTCTCCCTCTCCCTCCCCCTCCCCCCCTCCCCCTCTCCCTCTCCCTCTCCTCACTCTACCTAGTAGAAGAGGGCTGCTAAGGGCCTAAAGGGACCATCCACATGCCAACCAGCCTGAGGCCATCATGAGCATCCCATGGAGCTGATACCCATGACCCAGCTGGGGCGGGGAGGGGGGTGGGGGTGGGGCTAGTGCAAGAAGGTGGTTGGGTGTGTGGTAGTGTGAAGGCCTGGGGGGAGCACAGTATGCCTGAAGTCTTCAGCAGTTCCCACCCATCCAAGTGAACAGCCTGGAGGCACACAGCCCATAATGACAACCCAAGTGTTCTTACTGACAAGGCAGCTTGTCACTGAAGTCACTAGGAACATGCTTGAAGATCTAGGGCCCCACCACCAGGGCAGCCATATCCAAAACCAAATAAGGGAGTGGCTTCCAGAGCAATTGGGAAGTAATCCCAAGACCCCCCCAGACAAACTGGATCCCCCAAGACTCTTGTTCTTGGTTATAGCTTAGAGAGGGGCTTGTCTCCTGCTGACCCCTGTCCACTGTGAGGGGCCAAGTGGTAGGGGCCAAATGGTGGGGTTGACAGGAGCTCACCCACCAGCTCACTTGTCCTGGGGCTTCCGCTTGGCTCCAAACTTCTGTTTTCCATTATACTAATTACATTTATTCATAAACTGCTGAAGCCGGCTTCTGGGGCCCCAGTTTCCCAAGGCCCCAGGCTGTCACAGCCCAGGCTCCTCTGTGTTGGCTTGCCAAGAGTCCCTCATGGTTTTGGGTCAGGATCAGACATTTGCATAGCCAAGGGGGCCTTGGGGTTTGGAAATGAAAACAAAGGATGGCCCCTCTCGGTGGCTTCTGCAGCCACCAAGGAGGGTGCCTGGAAGTGCGGGCTGGGTGAGGAGGGCCACCCCCACCCCCTCTCACTCAGCCTCATCCTCTTCCAGTTGTGCCTTTGATCATCTTCCCAATCTTTTTTTCTAAATTTTGGTTTTTATAAGTTTCAGAGCAGCGATGGAACCCAGGGCCTTGTGCGTGCTTGGCAAGCTCTCTCTAGCCCTGCACTGCCCCCAGCCTTTGTGACTTGGATTTACTGAGTCTTTGGGCCTGGACCCAGTCTCTAGAGCTCTCTCTGTGGAAGCTAGCGTCCACTTCACGTCCTTCTCTCCGGGCTGTGCTCAGATGTTTGTAACTGCCCTACCCCATGGATGTCCTTGGATACTGTGTCTGCTTTTTGCTCTCAAAGCAGAGGAGCTCAGGCCTAGATGGGTGACCATAGACCTCACGTATGATTTGCTAGGCTTTCTGCAGCTCCTTCTTGCTTGTTTCTAACCTAGTCTCCAAGGTCCTCTAACCTAGTCTCCAAGGTCCTCTAACCTAGTCTCCAAGGTCCTCAGACCACTCACTGGGCATGACCTTACCCCCTGCTGGCAGCTCTGGCTTTCTATTGAATTTGTGAGAATCTGCTCCACCTCCAGGAAACATAAACAGCTACTGCCTCTTTGCCAGACAATGCAAAGATAGGTCCCATTGAAGTTCACCCTGGGGAGTCCTTGAGCTTACCCAGTTTAGCACTGCCCAGAGCTTGGATGGGGGGGGGGGGGCACATCCATGGGAGAGGAACCTCCAGGAGTGCTTCACTGCAAAGTCACTCCCAGGGTGAATGATGGAGTTTTTCTCTTAACCTTCCCCAGCTTCTATACTCTAGTGCCTCACAGGTCTGCCAAGCCAGTTAGACAATCCCGCAGTCAAGGCAGAACTACATGCAAATGACTCAACCAGCTGGAATTTCAGATGAGAGGCCAGTGACCCAACCATCCCTTCCTTCTCTAATGGTCAACAGGGGCCTCTTGCAACGGTCCTATTGAGCGCACTCCCCACCTCAGCTACCCTTTCTATGAAGTCTCCACTTGTAGAAAAGTCTCTGCCAAGAGAAAGACACCTGCTCCACCATCCCATTTCCGCCTGGTGTGACAGCAGCGGGAGTCATGTGAAAATGAGCAGTCCCCAAGCATGATGGCCCCCACTGACAGCCTGTGCTCAAGTTCAGGCCCCAGGTTCAAGCTGGTGATGGACATGAAGGTTTGGCTCCTGTCAAGGGAGAAAGCAAACAGGAAATAGAGATTCTGGAACTTTTGCTGAAAAACAGCTACTAAAGCCGAGCATCCCATGTCTGACACCCCAACAGCCCCACTGAGCAGACAGCACCTAGACAGGAATGTGTAAGCATGCTGCTCGCACAGACCAGGCTAGGTGTGAAAGTGAGCAAGGCTTGGGCCTGTCGTTGAACAACCTGCGGCGGTCACACAGTGGGGGCCCAGGCCTGGAGAGCAGACAGATAACTGCTGTGCACAGGAAGGTGGGCAGGCGACTCTCGGGAGGGTGAACAGGCCTCACGTATATCGGAAACTCACACACGGGTAAAACCCTGGTGAATGAGGAGTGGGGGGACATAGAGGAGAGAGAGGTCAGCAGTGCCCCCTAGGACACCAGAAATGCCCCGGGTCTCAGCCTCAGAGAAAGGCTTGTAGGACACTCTCTCTGGACACCTGAGGTGCACTGAAGGAGCTAGTGAGCATTTCAACAACCGAACTACAAATCAGGGCCATCCCGCTGACTCGTAGGCTGAAAACAGCAGCATCCGTAGTCCTGAGTGGTCCTCATGACATCCAGACTCACAGCGAAATGACCGCCTGACCACTCTCTGAATTAGCCCACTGACCGACACAGAAGATGTCAAGTTAAATGCAGTCAAGGGAAGTGTTGCCCCTGCTGTCTGCTACGGCCAGGGCCTGGACTCTGAGTCTATTAGAAGCAATTATGAAGGGGACGGCATTTCTTAATGTTTCTCATTTGACACAAAGCTTTCTTAAATATGGGGCATTAGTTAATAAAAAAGTCCCCAGAAGCCCAATGTAATATATTACCTATTCCTTACAGCTCATAGCCATTGGAATAGGTAAAAGGGGGGATGTAAAATTAATATATAGTTATTATTAAAATTGCCTTATAAATTAGTTAAGGCCCCTAGAGGGACAAAGTAGCCATCATTATTCTAGGACTGTCTCAAGGGCTTCTCTGTGCCCTGAGTGTTGGCGGAGTAGGACTTCCTCCTGTGCAGGGTAGTGCAGGCTGGGCACTGTGCTCTAAGGCTGAGATACTTGCTCCCATATGGAACCAGCAGCCAGGAGGTAGGCACTTCATAACAGGAGCTCGTCCCTGGTTACTGAGGTTTCTAGGGGAGCAGGTACTCTGGCTCTGGCTATCACCCAGCAGACTGTGCTGGAGGCAAGGGTTGGACGTGGCCAGAGTATATTTGAGGATCTTGGGGACCCACTGACTCATCTCAAACCTGAAAGGATGCCCCAAGTCACAGGTAGTATGGGAAGGGAAGCCTGTCATTTTAAGCCAGCACACAGACATGGCCACTGCCTTCAGGTCATATGCCAGAGAGCCCGGGGTCCTGATCCTTCCAACCATGCATTTAATTGGTGGATTTAGAGGTTGTGACTGGAAAGCCTTCCAGATTTAGGCTGTTTGCTGAACCCTCAGCTTTCTGTCGCAGAGGATTTGACCATGTGATGCTCTGTACAGTTGAGGTGATTTGCCTAGGCTGGTTGGATCTGTCTTGGTAGCAAGCTGGAGTCCACAGAGTGGCCTGGTCCTCCTGGATGGAAAAGCTTCCTGACGCTCCTGGGCCAGGCAGATGGGGAGCCGGGATTTGCCCAGCAACAGTACCAGAGGCACCTCGGCTGTTTTAAAAGCTGCAGGTTAGCCTGGTGCCCTGCCTCAGGCTGCTTTGGGGTGGGAGGTTGTGTTGGCTTACATGGGGGTCCCCCACCCCACCCCCGACAGACATAATGCACTGTGCGCAGAATAGAGGAGCCAGGAAACCAATGAGGTTGTTTCTACCTAGTCTGACCTCCCTGCTCATTGTGGGAAGATGAGGATACCTATCTGTGCAGAAGGTTTCCGAGAGCCCCAATTTTAGAGAAAGGCTTTTGAGGCAGAACTGAGCAGATGTTCATGTGGTGAGTTCCCCGCATCACACACCACACCAGAACCTTGCCCATGGTTTCTGTACTTTTGACAGTGTATAGGAGATTGGGTGCAGTCTTCTAACAGCACACCCTGCCCTGGTAAGCTTTTTTCTTGGCCCCTGCCTTAACAGGCTTCTGTGGTTCCCTAGCTGGTGGCCACTTCACATGAACTCACCAAAGAACAGTGTCATCCTTAGAGACGGGGTGCCAAGTATGTGTGATAAGAAGCTAGGAGGAGAGTCTTTGAGGATGCTGCCCCTCCTGGGGAAGTTCCGTGCCCAGGAGATAACGTGGTCAAAATGGAGACCATGAAAGAAGCATTGGGAATATACATTCTGAAGAGTCCCCTCTGAGGAAAGTCCCTGTGACTCCTGGGATGATGAGCCTGGGACCCCCGTCCTAACCTCTAGGGGTCTTCAGCATCTCCAGGTTTCCTGATTTGGAGTCAGTTCAGGTTTAGGCCTGGGTTGCATAATTTGTAATTTGTCTGTAAAGGTAGTCTAGAAAGCAGATGGTCCCCTCTGTCAGCCTACAGGTATTTCAAGGTGCTCCCAGCTAGAAGCGGATGGTGTGCATGAGCGGCCCCTTGTGGCAGCCTCGAAAAGTAATCCTGGCTCTGGGCCACACTTAAGTTGCAAGGGAGCGTTGGGGGAGGGGGACTCATGCTGGCCAGTTTTCATTACTCTCAGCGAGTGTTCAGCAGTGAAAATATCTTTAATAGGAAGGTAAGACCTATCTGTCAGCACAGAACACTGTAAACTAGATTTCGGGAAAAGCTTGTCACCCTGAAGCTCACCCACCCAGCATCTCTCTGGGTCCCAAATGAGCAGACATGTCCTTCCTTCTTTCCAGACCGGAGCACTCCAAAGGAGAACATGTCACCCACCTGCCCAGTCCTTTGCCCAGACAGCTACTTTCTTGCCAGTAGGACTGAAACTGAGAGAGCCTAACCGATCGTTGTTTTGGGGTGGATTCCTACAATGAAATTTCTGGGAATCTTTCAAAGCACAAAGAACAACCGCCTTCTGGGAAAGCTGCCCGACGCAGGGTGGCAGAGTTTGTTGCGCAGCTGCTGGGCACTTCCTGGGATTTTCAGCTAATCATTGAGGGGTGAGCAGCAGACACCCCGCCTAGTAAGACACAAACCAGGACGAGCCAGGCCTTCCCCAGAGGCACCATCCCTGCCACCATGCTGGCCATTCTAGGTGTGGCCATCAGGAGTTAGGATCCTGTCTCTGTGCCGGCTCCTCTTCCCGTGGCTAATGAGAAGTGCTCCCTGCCGTCTTGGTGGGTGCTCCCCGAACGGCTGGGGAAGTTCGTCTTCGCCCCTTAGCGTTTTCCTCCCAATCCTGTCTGTTCTTTGCCCCATTTGCTTAGGGGACTGTGGTGTAGACAAACTGATCTGTAAGAGCACTGGATGGTACGGTGGGTGAGTGCAGCGTGTTTTGCCTATATTTTGAAAATATGTTTCACAGTGTGATATCAAGAAATTGTATGTGTCAGCTCTCAGACAGATCCTCTCCCGTGTAATTCACACCTCTGCTTAATCACATTTGCACGTTACTGTTTGCACTACTGCAATACAGCATGTGCACATGTGTTTTCCAGTCCTGACAGTTTTACTTAAAGAATTAAATTTATTTGTTATTTATATATGAAATTGTATTTAAATACTACCTCATATACTATAGCACGTGGATTTACTCCTGTTGTTTAAGACGAGGCCTTGCTATATAGCATAGGCTAGTCTTTTTTAATTTTAAGTTTGTAGATTTATTTACTTGATGTGTACGAGTGTTTTGAGCATTTTGTTTTTATGTGGGTATTTGTACCCCATTTGTACCTGGTGCTTGTGGAGGCGAGAGGAGAGGTCTAGCACCCTGGAACTAGAGTTTTGGATGGTTGTAAGCTGCCATGTGGGTACTGGAGACCGAACTTATAACCTGTAAGAGCGACAGGTACTTTTAATCCCTGGCCGTCTCTCCAGCCCTGGCCTGGGATTTTTAATCATCCTTCCTCAGCATCCCAAACACTGGGATTTCAGGTGTGCACTGCCGTGACCAGCAGTTTTACATTTTAATATTGAGCTCTTCATCTAAAACCTCACTTAATTACAGGGCTGGGGAGACAGCTCACTGGGCAGTTCATTCTCCGTGCATGAGCATATGAGGTTGGTCCTCACAGAAGCTGGATGTACGCTCACAGTTGTGACCCCAGCACACTGGGGGAGGGGACATCGATCCTGGGCTCACTGGGCAGCCAGCCTGGCCCACTTGGTGAGCACCAGGCCAGTAGCAGATGGGGGCTGAAGAAATGGCTCGGGTTAAAACCAAGTGCTTCTGCCCCAGAGCTTCAGAGTTTGGTTCCCAGTACACCACATCAGACAGCTCACAACCACTTACGGCTCCACCCATAACACACACACACACACACACACACACACACACACACACACACAATTTATAAACAAGATTCTGGCTTTTTTTGCCTTAAGAAAATGACCAGTTGGCCCACTGTCTTTTGGATAATGTCTCTGCCCAGTTGGTTTAAAACTCTACCTATTCTGCGTGTGCATCTATTAGTCAGCAGAGAACAGCTTTTGCTGAAGTAACAACAAAAAGCAGAGTTCATGTGGCTTAGCACAGTTAAGGCTTATGTCTCGCTCCTGTTGCAGCCTGCAGCTGGCATGTGGCTGTTCCCAGCAGCGATTCCAAGCTGCTGCCATTTCCTACCTGTGCCTGCTCTGAGCATCAGGAGGGAAAGCATGGCGTGCATCCACCTGCTCTTAAAAGCCGCATGTGCTAGAATTTCTCTTCATATTCCTGTTGAAAAGAAATGATCTCCACTTAACAGCCGAGAGGCTCAGAACTGAGCCCAGAAAGGGAAAGGGGAATTAGATGACCCATCACCAGGCAGGTGGAGCTTAAGGTGTACAGGGGTGAGCACGCTCGAGCACATACACACAGACACACACACACACACACACGATTGTGTGCAAAGGGTCTGTCCTCAGCATTATGCTTGCTGAGGCCAGTTCTTACTGTTCTCCGTCACCACATGCTTTCTGAGGACTTGTTGCTCATCCTTGTGCCAGCCCTGGCTGGGTCCGGGTGGTGTGAACCTGGCAGTCGGGTTCATGTTAGAGTGCGAGCTCCATGGGGTAGAAGTGGGGCTGAGCTCGGTCATGCAGGAGGGAAGGGGTATCTGAGAGGAGAGAGGCCACGTGAGGAAACCCAGGGAAGTTCCTAGCGAGGGTAGTCGGGTCTGGTATATGGAGGGACGCAGGACGGATAAGAGGTGAAGGTACTCAGCTCCCAAAGAGCTCGGGGCGAGTAGCTAGTACTGAGAAGCCACTGAGATCCTCCACCCACCACCTCCTGGGAGTACTGGGCCAGAAGGAATATAGTTAAGATTGGGAGACTTCCACGATGGGGTGCTGGCAGCGGGTGGGTTTGGGTTGTCTAGTGAGGGAGAGTTGCGGGCGTGCTGGACGGGTGTGTGGGTATAGGTGCTTCCCACCCTGGCTGAGCACAGCAGATAGGAGAATGGGCCTTCCACACGGTGACCTCTGCACCCTCCAAGCCCCCTTTATGCTTTACAAACCTTCTCAATTTTGATATCTTGTGTGGCTTGTTCTGGTGAGGGCTTATAGGCCAAGCAGCAGAAATTTCAGGGATAAGTTGCTTTGCAGCTCTAAGGAGGGACGTCATTGCTGCTCCCACCTTAGAGACTCCATAGGCAGCAGGGGAGCTGACCTCAGCCCCTGTCTGCAAGGGAGGGGTACCCTTGGACACCCCCCACCACTCTCCAGGCCACTGAGAAATCCTTCCAGAGTCTACTGGCTTCAGTGAGCAGTGTTATTAACATAAAGAAAGAATGTTTAACTTTGCATCGATAGGCAAAGAATAATTAAAATGTAATTAAAAGCATGAAATCTTCTAATTATTGGCTTTGTATAATGTGTATTTAAAAACAAGACATCTGCAAACGCTTTCTTTTGAATACATCCAGAAACAAGAGAAGGTAGCATTTTAATTAAAAATGGATTATTTCAAAAACAGTTTAATCATCCTGTCATCAAAAGATGCAGGGCGTATTAATTAGCTATTGATATGCAGGCCTAAGTTACCAGAAATCTAAATTCTTGGGGGTTGTCTCTGACACCCCTCTCTTGGAAGAATTTTTTTCAGATCTACTCTGTGTCTTTTGGATGTGAACAGGAGAAAGGTCTGGGTCACATGGTTCTAACTCTCCTTTCCTAACCTTTATGGTTGCCAGTGGACATCCCGGGAGCACCATGTGGTAATCCCACCATCTCCACCTTCTGAGCTGGTGCCGAAGTCCTGGTAGGTGGCATCTGCCCATTAGATGTATTCCTTCCAACCTGAACCTTGCCTGAGGCTCCTCTGACAGGTGCAGAATTTGCTGGAAAACAGTAGTCCTGCAAGTCCTAAGCCCCACGGAACCATGGCAGTGCCGGCCCCTCTTTCGAAGGGCTGATCTTTCTGTAGGGGCAGGGTGAATGCGGTTCCCATCCATCATCCTGAGTGGATAAAGACTTACAGGATGATAAATACTATTTATGCTGCTCCGTTGGCCTGCTGTGGCTAAACTAATGTTCAGAAGCCATTCAGAGCCATGAGCAGGGGTTGACACAGGAAGGCTCAGAACAGCTCTTGCCTGTCCACACTCAGCACAGCAGCACATTGCTACCACACAGCCCCATACAGGGTGGAAAGAGGCCCCTCCCAGGACCCACCAGGGTCTGGCCTTGTACCTCAGCTTACCTTCCCTGGGGTTCTGGGTCTGTCTTGGGCTTTGTGGTTCCTGGGTGCTTTAAGAAATTTCTCAAGGTAGAAATGCTTTCATAGGTGTCTGAAAGCTGGCCTTCTTGGCCCTAGGCTCTTATTTCCGGAAGGTGGCAAGGACTTGGCCTGCTCCTTCCAGATCTCTCCAAGCTGACATGGCCTCCTGATACCCCACTAATCACTGGGCTTCCACTAGCTCCTGGGTGACTAGATTCTTATTTTCAGTCCTGAACTTAATAGTGTCTCTGGTGACTTGTGTCTCTGCCTGCCTGCAGGTTAACTGTGGCTACTTCCCCTTGTGACCCCCTTCAGTACTATCTGCAGGGATGTGTGGCCATAGAACCTAGGAAGTAGATCAGAGTGTGAGGGGGCTGCAGAGGGCCACCCAAGACCGAGAGCTTGGGGTGACATATGCAAGACCGTGCCTCGGGACGGCATTCATCCAAAACGACGTTTCCTCAGAGAAATAACTCAAAGGTTTTCATGCTTATAAAATATTCTAGATAATAATGCCGAGAAAGGAATTCAATATCTAGAAATAAAGTGTCACTGGAGTCTTTTAAAATGAAGTGAACACCCTAGAGGGGTCCACAAGGCAAACACTTTCTTCCCTAACAGGGGTGATTTGGGTTTGTTGTCCCACAGCCAAAGCTGGAACTTCATGTTCCAATATTTAGGGGACATTTCTCTGCCAGAGGATCTCAGGTTTCATTCCCAATGGGAGAACACAGATTGGGGAGCCCCGAAGGATCCCCCAGTGGAGTAAACAGCCGCTGGGCATTAGTAGTACTTTATAGCCCGATAGAGCTGGTGATTGATGCTTGCCCGGGCTGTGTCTAGTGACCCGATCTCCTGGTGTTGGATAAAGCAGATGCAGCGCTTTGGGCTGAGGGAGGCACCTAAGCCAGGCCTCGTTAGCAGAACAGGCTATCCTCAGAAGGATTTGGCACCCGCTTAGACAGTGCTCTCAGCCTCCAGATTTTCTTGGAAATGACTTCAATCCCTGACATCCCTCAGCACCCCAGGCCCAAAGACCAAGAGGCCTGTTTGGCCTTTGTCCACAGGGTCCTCTCCCGCCTACTGCCCCGTGCCAGCTGAGCCAGGCAAAGATGCAGGACTTGGAGTCTGTTGAAGTTCATCCCACGGCTGCAAAATGGAAACTCTCGAGCATTAGAAAAGGGTCCAGACCCAAAAGCCCTCTCCTGTAGAAGCAAAGCCAGGCTTTTCTTCCAAGACACCTCAGAGCAGAACAGCCCAGCTCTGGCCAGTGGCTTGACATTTTCTCGATTTCAGCCAACTTCACATCCCACATATACTATTTGCTACTTCCTGATTTTCTTTAAATTAAGTTTTTTTTTTCCTGTAAGTATGTTCTTTAAAGATCTAGTTTTGTTTGTGTGTGTGTGTGTGTGTGTGTGTGTGTGTGTGTGTCAGTATGGTTTTATACACTACATGTATGCAGCTGCGAAGAGGGCAGCAGATCCCCTGGACCTAGACCTACAGGCAGCTGTGAGCCTTGATAGGAGTGGTAGGAACTGAACTCAGGTCTCCACAAGAACAGAGAACGCTCATAACCACTGAGCCAGTCAGCTCTGCAGCTCCTTGTAAATATTTTAAGACTTTCCTTTTTAATTTTGTTTTGTTGTTGTTGTTTGTTTGTTTGTTTGTTTATAACAGGGCTTCTCTGTATAGCTCTAGCTGTCCTAGAACTCACTCTGTAGACCAGGCTGGCCTTGAACTCAGAGATCTGCCTGTCTCTGCCTCCTGAGATTAGAGGCATGCACCACCACCGCCCAGCTAAAAGAAAACCTTTTATCTCTATCTTGAGTATACTTTTCCAATATGGCAAGTAACAACTTAAAAGAATTAACTTTACAGAATAAACATCCCTTGGGAAGAAAATGGCCTCTGGCTTGGGTCAGACCACATCATCTCCCTCCACAGTGCAGCCTCTCTGTTCCCAGACATCATGTGGTCTGAGTTTCCCTGAGTGATTCTGGTTCCATGGTGGGGGTGGGATAAGAGAAGGGAGGCGCTCTTAGAGAAGACTAGCAGGGTCTGTTCAGTTGTGAGCAGACGTTGACTGCAGCCAGGATCAGGTAGAGAGCCGTCAGCAAGCTGCACTCCCATCTTTCTGTGGGGCCGTCCAAAGCTCGGGCTCTCCTTCTCGGGGAGCCTGTCCCCAGATGGATGCTCAGACCTGGAATTTGTCACCTGACCAGTGTCCTATGTGTCCCATCACTCTGAAAATCATCAAGAAGAATGCTGGAGAAAGTCAGTGTGTGCTGTGTCAACTGCATGGGGAGAGGGTGGTACTGACCCTGCCAGTCCCAGTGAGGGCTGGGGACAGTCCTGGCACTTAGGCAGATGATGGAGGGGCTGATTGCATACTGGGACACTGTGCGAGGCCAATTTGTGAAAGAAAACAAGCGGGAGCGGTTTTGGTTTGAATCTGAAATGTCATGTTTTAGATGTGCTGCCACGGGGCTACACTGGAAAGCTGTAGAGACTCTGGGGGCAGTAGGTCCGTCGGAGCATCCTTAGAAGAGTCTGTCTGCCCCTGGTTCCTGCCTGCTCAGTCTGCTTCCTGGTCCGCAGGCAAGCGAACAAGCCTCGACCTCACACCCCTGCCACCATATCACCCTCCCTCCCTGCCCACCCTCCTTCTTCAGCTGTATTATCAGGTATGTGGGCACTGCAACACCAAGATGACCAGCTCGGCCCTTCCTCAGAACCTTAGTCTAGTAAACTCAAGGCTGGCTGAGAGAGTAAGTAGGAAAATAATCGCAGGGAGAAGAAAGAGCAGTCTTAAATATGATGCCAAAGGAAAAGGCCGTAAAGAAAAAAATCAACACCCGGCCAATAAAAATGTAAATGATCTGTCCAGAAATACCATCAAGAAGACTGAAGAGCAGAGGAGAGGATGTTACATGGATGAGAGGCTACACCATCCCTAAAACCCTCCATATATAAATCCCGGAAGGATCAATAAGATGAACATCCGCATTTTTCAGAAAGGAACAAACCGCTCAGAAGGGAAGAAATATGAGGACTAAGCATTTCAGATTCATCGGTTTATTATTAAAGTACCTGGTGTGTTGCCTGCCAGATGCCCAGACAGGCCCCAAGGTGTGCTGCTGCCCAGGACCTTGAGAGTCTTTCCTGAGTGTCCAGGGAACTGTCCACAGAACACTCTCCGAGACTAAACCCCATGGCGGTGGAAAGGCACATGGCCAGAAGTGTCCGTCATAACCCAGGTGGAAGTAGGCTAGAAACCTGACAGCGTGCGGCTGGCTGTAAACTGTAAGCTGAACACTGCCAACTCTGCTTACCCGAAGTTAGTTACCCAGTCACCCTTCAGAAATGTAGCCCAGACACCGGATGTGCCAAGCACGACATGGGGTCAGACTGCAGTGAACAAAACATAAACCCCAGCCCAGGGCAGATGAGGTAGGATGGATGGACGGATGGACAGGAAGGAAGGAAGGAAGGAAGGACAGACGGACGGGCAGACAAATGGTGAGTGGATGTATGTATGTGAAGATTAAAGCAGAAACAAAATACCCTTTACCCGGACTCAGGACTGGCCTAGAGAAGGCAAGAATCCACACCAAGGATTTCCGAGGGCTCTCTGCAGAGATAATAGGGTCGCCTGGCGGTATCAGAAACGAGGAGAAAAAATAAGAAAGGAACTAGGACATCGAGGTGGGCTGCAGGTGTTGGATTTAAGCAGAGGTGTCCAAGGAGAGGAGCAAGAAGGTCACCAGGAAGGTCACCAGTGACCAGGCAAGAGGGGAGGGTGCCTGCAGGGGAGGGGCAGTGACAGTGTGGAGAAACAGTCAATCCTAGGCACACGGCATTCAGAATGGAAACGGCATAGACACGGGACCTCTGACGAGGACCGGACGGCTTCTACGGTAGCAGCATTCATAATGGCTGTGACATGGGAGCAGCCTGAAGGCCCTCTGCTACGCTGGGGAAAACTACGCTGGGCTCTGCCCAGCCAGTGAGACCTGACTGTGGCGGTTGTTTTTATCTTACGTTTTCGAGTGTTTCGCCCGCACGTATGTATGTGTACCACATGTGTGCCCGGTGAACTGGAATCAGGGATGGTTGTGAGCTACATGTATGTGCTAGGAACTAAAACCAGATCCCATGCAAAAACAGTCAGTGCTCTTAACCACTGAGCCATCTCTCTGTGGGCCCCAGTGCATACGTGTTTTGTGTGTGTGTGTGTGTGTGTGTGTGTGTGTGTGTGTGTGTGTGTGTGTTCATGTAATGTGTATGCATGCAACTATACATGTGCAATGGCTCAGATGTATAGGTCAAAGGATAGCCATGGATATCAGTCCTAGATGTGTTGCTACAGTGTCTCTCGGTTGCTTTGGATGTACGCACTAGGCTCTCTGGCCCTTGGGCTTCCTGGGGTCCTTTCTTCACATCATCTCCCTGTAGGAATGCAGGCATTATACACACTTCTGGCTTTTTTGTGGGTTCTGGGGATTGTAACCCAGGTCTTCATGTATGGGTAGCCATGTCTCCAGCCCTCTGGTGGTTAATCTCGACTGTCAGCTTGAATGAATTAAAGCTGCAGATTAGTGAGGCCCCCATTGGTATGTCTGTAATGGCAGGACGAGAAACAGTCAGATCACCGGGGCTCCAGCCTAACCAGTGCTCCAGTCTCTTGATGGTGTCATAATGTGTCGCTTTTGCTGGGAGGCAGTGAGGGGTGGGAGGTGGGCCGACTTGGAGGAAGTACTCAGTGGGACTAGGTCACTAGGGGTCTGTTTGGGACAGCATCTTGCCTTGGCCTTGTCCTGTGTGCTCCTTTACTTTCCCATCCACAATGGAAAGCTCCCAAGTCCTACCTGCCAACCTCCACCAAAATGTCCTGCCCGGGACATGGGACCAAGCAACCAAAATAAACCCTTCAGCACTTACAGTGCTTTGGTCACGTGGTTAAGTTCCAGTGGTCCCAAAGCAACAGTAAAATGCAGGCATGACGGGACAGACAGACAAGAGCACCTGCCACCCACACATCTCACGCTCAGGACGCTGGGTATCAAGAGAAGCCAGACGCTAGGGAGACATGCTGCCTGAGCCTTCTTACGGCAAGCTCAACAACAGGCAAATGATCTGCAGTGTCAGGAGACAGGCCACGCTTGGGCCGGAGGGGCTGGCGAGGGGAAGGGACACTTATGTGGAGCCAGTTCATTATGCTGTCTCCTTCGGATCTGAATCCTGTGGATGTCATATTTCAGTAAAACACCTGACAGCTAATTATATTCTTAAACCTGTGTTTATGCGTCTTAAAATAAATGCCTAGAAGGATGTCCAAAATATTTAATGGAGGTTATCACTGGCTGATAAGATTGTGGGTGTGTGTGTTGACAGAGTCTCACTATGAAGCTTCTGTCAGCCTGAGCTCTGCCTGCCTCAGCCTCCTGGGTGCTGGGAGTAAAAGCGTGTGTGGCCGTTGCAAACAATGTGTAAACTTTTTAACAAGGTTTATTTTTAGTCTATGCGTATGGGCGTTTTGACTGCATGCACTGCAAGTGGACCGAATACATGGAGGCCAGAAGAAGGCATCCGATAACCCTGGAACTGCAGTTACAGATGTGAGCTGACACAGGGTGCTGGGAACCGAACCCACATTCTCTGGAAGAGCAAGTGCTCCTAACCACTGAGCCATCTCTTCAGCCCCCACTGTGCATAATTTGTCTAAAAGTTAAGCATGTCTTAAGAATTTCTAAGATCATGTGTGTGTGTGTGTGTGTGTGTGTGTGTGTGTGTGTGTGTTGTGAGAGAGAGAGAGAGAGAGAGAGAGAGAGAACTGAGTGTGAGAATTTTAGTAGTCTACTGCAGCCAGGGCTTTGACAAATTAAAGCAACATGTTGAGCTCAGTCTGGCATATTTTTTTTTCTTCTTCCAATAACTGATACGGACAAAGTCAGAAACTCAGCTTAATCAAGCATGTCAAGAATAAAGGGGACGATTTGTTAATTGAATGTCATGTTATGTCCTCGGTTATGCTCAATAGAAGATAGGCAATTTAGAATTCCCAATTATCCAATTAAAATGCTAATTATCTTGTACCTTGATAAGGCCTTTCCAATCGAGGGGAGCTGCTGCACGGTGGCTGCTCACCTTCCTGCCTCCGCCATGACCACTGAGACTCCGCCACTGCCCTTGTCTCTGGTTAGTGAGTCCGGTCCTCTGGGCTTCCCATATCCCAGAATCCTTTCTCCGAGCACCAGCTGCTGCTTTGCACCAGCCACCTGGTGTCTCTTCCCCGCACGCTGGGTGGAGCCCTAGGTCCTTGCAGACACTGCACAGATGCAGAGGGTGTTATCACAGCACCCTCTGCCACCAGGATTTATGCAACACAAGGCCCTTCCCTGCATGGTCTCATTCAGCCTCCCAGGAAGGATCTTCATAAAGGTGCCATCCCAACCCACACATCTGATGGGCCTGAGCCTTGGAAGCACTCACATCTGAAACTCTGCAGATGCCAAACCCGAACCTCTGTTCTTCCAGGATACGACCTTAGATTTCGAGTCAGGGTTAATCTTCACTAGCATCCTGACTGACGTTATGATTACCTCGGGTGTATCCAAGGAAAGAAGACCCATTCTGAATGTGGACAGCACTAACCCATGGGCTGGAGTTCTAGACAGAAAAAGAAACAGGCCAGCTCAATGCTAAGATTGCCCCATTTGTAAATGAGGCAGCTCCCAGCACTGCTGCCACCATCATAAACTGCACCCTCACATCTGAGACAAAATAAGCTCCTCCTTACCGTTGCTGCTGCCGGTTGGGTGTTTGGTCACAGTAGCAAGAGAGATAGCCAATTCACAGAGTTACCTTACCCATCAGGAGCAGAGAAGTTAGGACAAATGGCTGAGGATGGTCTATGCAGGCCCAAGATGCCCTGTGGTAAGATTGGCAGGACCTTTGTTTGTAGAGTTGAACTAGGAAGGCATTTCCCGAGTCCTCTTGACTAGGGAACATACTTGGCAACATACTGTGGATTCCACTTGATCATTAAGACACACACAGAGCCTTGGCGGAGGCCTGCCTGTCCCAAGTCTTCTCTGGTGTATCCTCACCTGGAGTCTGGGGGCAGAGGAAGCCCAGGACAGTACCCCAGTCCACTCGTAGCAGTGTCTGTCCTACCCACGGAAAATTCGCGCTGAAAGAGCTGGAACCACAAGGTGGCAGACTGGCCACAAGGAGGCAGAGCCTTCTGATGACCATTGGTCACCTCAGAAGAAAGGAGTGCAGGGCTGCTTCCACGCTGCCCCATGAGGAAGAGGCTTCCCTCCTGCTGACTACTGTGACCAAATGTCCCACATAAACAACTTGAGAAGGAATGATGTGTCTGAATTCACAGTTCAGCCCGTGATGGCGGCAGCATGTGGGTGAGTTTCTTCTTCAGTTCTGAGCACCACTTTAAGTTCACTCTCAACTAGCTTACAAATAAATAAGACTCAGACCATGGTTATTTTATTTGGCTCTGACAACTGTTGGGGGTTAACCCCTAATGTACTGTCCTAACCGCTGGCCTGGCCACCTCTCCAGCGGTGGGCCTCAGACACTGTTTCTGGCATGTGCTCACCCATTGTCCATCTCCCCTCATGGCGGCTTCCTCCTCTCTTCTTGTTCTTCCTCCCTCCCCACCTCGTTTCTCCTCTTGCCTTTCTCTTCCCCACCCACAACCAGATAACTCAAAACCCACCTACCTCTAATCCCTCCAGTGATTGGCTATAGCCGATTTTATTTAACCAATATATTTAAATCAAAATACAAGGTTTACACATGGAAAGCTTGTAAATGAAAAAAAAAATGTACTCATAGGCCTAAACCGTCCCTTCGGGTACAAAATTTAACATTACAAACATAACAACAGGCTGAACCTCAACACTGAGCTGATAGAAAGCCAAGAGAATGCCAGCACTCAGCCGCCTTTCTTTCCTTTCTCCCTCTTTATGTTGCCTGGTACCCACCCCTGGGATAGGCTGTTTTTCCCACAGCAGAATACCCCTGGCACACAGTAGCCAATCTCCTAAATGATCCTGAATGCAATTAACTGACCGTGAAGACTGACCACACACTTCAGCCCCCACCCCCATCCTTGAAGCCATGCTTCCATGTGAAGAAACGGGAAACATTCCTGTGTCTTTTGAGATACATCTTAAGGCTCTCCTGTGATAGGCTGACTGTGTCTCTTACTCTGAAAACATGTCTCACATGAAGAGAGCTGCATTTGGCATAACACATCTGTATAAAAAGCCTTTCTTACTTAGAATACATCATAGCCAATATGTAATATAAATAGGAATTAAAAGTAACTCAGGCTGGCAAGCTGGCTCAGGGCAGAGTGCTTGCCACCAAGTTTGATCCCTGAAATCCGTTTAAAGGTGGGAAGAGAACCAAGCCCACAAAGTTGCCCTGACTTCTGCATACCCACGCTAGAGCACTCCCCCCCTCATAAAAACAATAATAAAAAAATAAAAGTGTTAAAGCTGCATGCTGCCAAGCCTTGGGGCTTGATGACCATTCCTGGGACCCACAGAAGAGAACTGATTCCTGCAAGCTGTCCACACACAGTGAATAAATAAATATCTTAAGAGATTAAGTAACTTGGTGCTGAGACAGTTATATACAACACCACAGTTTCTCTCTCTCTCTTTTCTCCCTCCCCCATACCCCCCCCCCCACACACAGCAAAATGAAACATGACACCTCACCCTTCCCTCTCCTCCCTGAGACTCCTGGCTCAGCCCTCCCTGAGGCCGACATGAGCATGAATCCAGGGGCTGTATGAAGTCACACATTTGCAGCACTGATCCAGGGATGGGTGTGTGATCTGTGCAGGTTTTCTTTGCTTCTCAAGAAACAGCCAAGGACCAGGCATGGTGGTGCATGTCTTTAATCCCTGCTCTGTGAGAAAAAGGCCAGCCTGGTCTACATAGCAAGTTCCAGGAGAGTCAGATATTGAGACTGTGTGCGCATGTACCCAGGTCTGTTTCTCAAAGCCCAGTGCTAGACACCCACAGACTTTCCAGTTCTTGCAGGAGAGGATTCTACCCTGTGAGTTCCCCCTAATCCTTGGGGGGCTCCACAGGCTCCACACTTTTGCCTCTGCTCAGCTTCATAGCCAACATCTAGAGGACTTACTCTCCTAGCCCTTCTGTGTGACCTGGTGGCCTACATTTCCCCTGCTGGCTTCCCTGCCATGTGCCTGCTCATGCCATTCTCCATGTCTTGATGTCTACCAAAGACCAGCCTGTGTAGCCAGAGATACCCCCAGCCTCAAGAGCTACCAGTCTTGGTTAAAAAAGAAAAAAGAAAGAAAGCTCAGCCGACTTCTGCTACTAGGGCACGCCTTCTGCTGTTCCCGTAATCAGTCAGTGCATTTCATAGGACTGCGTATCCTATTCAACATGGTCTGTACACACATGGGCCCAGGCATTTGCTGGGTTTTGCCCCATTAGTCATCTCCAGACACTGACAAATGGCCCTGAGTCCATTCTGTCACTGCAGCGACTCCATCCACCTTGTTATTCACTGCACAGATTCTCCCAGGTTACCTTAGGTTCTCATTTATTCCTGGATACACTGCAATTCTTATCTGAGGCTAGCTTGGGGGAAATTATGGCAAGGGTATTTGGAGGAACAGCCAAGCAGACAAGAGCCTCAGGAGCCTAGGTACTAGGGGTGGGCAGGCAGTAGGGACAGGTGGGTAGCTGGGACATTGGCAGCCCCTTTGCCTTCAGAAAGTTCCTTGGTTGGCACCCTAGTGCTTAGTCAGGATGCCTGTCTTAGTCACTGTCCTACTGTTGTGAAGAGACACCACAACCAAAGCAGCTCTCCTAAGAGAAAGCATTTAATTAGGGCTTGCTTGCTGTTCCAGAGATTTAGTCTGTTGTCATGGGGAGCATGGTGGTGCGAAGGCAGGCGCTAGAGCTGAGAGCTACATCCTGATCTGTTGGCAGAGTGAGCGTCTGGGCCTGGGTTGGGCTTTTGGAACCTCAAAGCCCACCACCATCACCAGCAGCACACTTCCTCCAAGGCCACACCTCCTAATCCTTCTCAAACAGTACCATTCCCTGATGAGGAAGCAGTCAAATCGCCTGTGGGGGACATTCCCATTCAAACGCCACAGTGCCCTATTCACCATGCTTCCAGGAGAGCCAGAGGAAACAGGATTAGCAGTAGAATCTAGCACCATCCCTGTGTTGTTTGCAAATCACAGATTTACAGGGGGGAAAAAAGCTTTCCCAGAACTACTGTGCTGTCATCCTCTAGTGGGGAGACTGGTTATTTCCAATTCTTTCTATTCTGTCCATTTGGGTTTTTTTCCCAGACTGTGTAACAGTCCTGGCTGCCCTAGGGTTTGCTTGGAAGACCAGGCTGGCCTGGAACTTAGAGAAATCTACCTGCCTCTACCTCCCAAGTACTTGGATTAAAGGCATATGCTCTATGCTGTCCTTTTAGATATTATACCCTATGTGTTTAAGGTCTTGGGCCTTTTTTTTTTTTTTTTTTTTTTTTTTAGAATTCTTTGGGTCGGGGAAGGTCTCAACCTGTGTGAAATTGTTGTACGCATTGGTCATCTTGGGTGTGTGAGTTTATAGTGGGTACAGAGTGTGGCGAGTGTGTTAATCCACAATGGTTGTAGGGGTGTATGATGAGTGTGTGGGTTCATGGTAGTGGGGGTGGAACGTGATGGGACTGTGAGTCTAATGTGGGGCGAGGGGCATGAGTTCATAACCATAGGGCATGATAGGTCTGTGAGCTCATAGCGGTGGGTTTAATATATATTTATTGTGTGTGAACATCACAGGTGCGTATATGGCCTGCGCCACGTACTCTCATGGTATCTACAGTAGAACGTGCATAGAATGTGTGGTGGGTGTGTGTGTGTGTGTCATGAGCCAGTGACTGTATATGTGTGACTTGTGCGTGGTGTGCATATGTGAGAACTGAACTGTGGTTTGTCTGTGGCTTATGTGATATGTATGAATGCTGTGTGTGGCATGTATGTGGGTGTGTATAGAAGTCCGTACTGTGCATATGTGTGGTGTGTGAGTGTGAAGTGTGATGTGCTGGGTGCCTGAGGGTGACAGATGTATATATAAGACCTGTGCCGTGTCTGCACCTGTAGTCCTTGGCTGGCCGTCTTGAGGCTGTGCAGTTTGGATTCTTGTGCCCTGCTAACAACTCCAGTATCTACATCAGAGGCTTGAGTATTTTGTTTATATCCTGCTTGGGGGTTTCTAAACCCTGAATGTCATTCCCATTTGAACAGGGAAAACGGGGCAAAAGAGCCTGCATTCGAATCCTGAGATACGTGTGCCTCGCATAGCCCAGCAGGCATTCCGGCTGCTCGCCCCATTGTCTGGTCACTCCATGCCTTGCTTTTGTGTGTGTGTCACCTGCAGGCCCAGCTGCATGTGTGGACAACCTCTCAGATCTTAGCCTCTGACTCTGGTGTGCCCACGTGTACTTCAGCTGTGGCTTCCAGGTCCCCAGGCTGACTGCCTGGCCTGAACGGCTGAGTGTTGGCGTTTCATGCCGCATCTGTGTGGGAGGCCAGAAGGTTTCTGGCAGCAACTCTCCAACGATTCACATACTGCTCTTCTGTAGGGGCAGCTGGCAGCCTATGGCAAATTGTGACCACGGGCTTGGGCCACTGAGTAAGTTGGCCTTTCTATTGCTCAGTTAGCTAGACCTTTCTCTGCCTTCCAGCTGACCTATCTCCCATGAAGCTGCAGAGAGACTTTTCTGGAGTGTCCTGGCATATGATATAGAGGTCAGGCTGCTCTGCCCCTTGGCCCCTGCTTGCTTGCTCATCCCAGCTCTGCCTGCTGAGCTCAGACCAGCCTGCCTGGAGCTTTGCATTTCCCATGTGGCAACTGTGGCTCAGTTCCAAGCATTTGCTCCTCGGTACTTATTCCTTACAAATCGTAAGCACAGCATCACCTCACCAGGGCCTGCCACACCCTCACCTTCCTTAGAACGTGGGCACCTTTACACACCACGGTCCAGGCCATCCATGTGTCCTTGTTCTATCAGGAAAAAAAAAAGTCCAAGCACCAAGAAGTGAAGCCTCACATGTCGAAGGGCTGGATCTTGTGTCGGCTGCTTTTCCCTCGGCTGTGACAGAGTAGCAGACAGAAGCAGCCTAAGGGAGGAAGGCTAGATTTTGGTTCACAGTGTGGGGGCGGCTGTGGCCTCGGGAGGCATCCTCTCATCTCGGAGGATCAGCAGGTGGAGAATTGGATTCAGAGTAGGGTGGGTTACCTCGGGCCCACTCCCAGCTAGCCTATATCACACCAGCAGGCCCCATGTCCCAAAGGTTCCATGGCCTCCCAAAATACCAGCAGCAGCTAGCCCCCAGGGGTCCAGACAGTCATTTAGAACAAAACATGTCACTGTCCAGTGTGAAGAAGGGCAGACTCGCTTTAGGGTGGATGTTCTGCATGGGGGTGATTCTTCTCCTCCCTGGATCTCCCATTTGTGGGAATGTGGAGTCATACGTGTGGCTGGGAAGATGGCCAGCGTTGGGCTGAGGCTTACCGTTGGAAACTGGGTCTTCCTTACCTTTCTGTTAGACACTACTATAAACCATGCCTTGCACTGGGTGTTGCTTTTTGTTTGTTTGGTTGGTTGGTTTTTTTTTTAATTCCACAGAAGGCAAGGATACAAGGAAGGCTGGTTGTCTGCTGAGATTAGGCCCCAGGCTCCGTCCGGTGAAATACGTTTGCCATGTATACATGTATGCCAGAGGCATGGCTGTCCCTCTGCCTCTCCTTTCTGAAGCCAAACAATCAATCCCAGTAGCACCTGTGGTCATGTATCGGTCGCCTGTCTCTACCCCTGTGAACATGGCCATGTGGCCCCCTGATGAAAGGACCAGTCTCCAAAAGCGGGGGGGGGGGTACTGAAGTTTCATGGGTGCCTTTGAGGCTTGCCGTACAAAGAGCCTATTTCTGAGGCTGCCTGTCAGGGATTCGTACCGGGAGGCCAAATGCCCGGGGCAGGTAGAGTCCTAGGGATGAGCCTCTGCTAAGGTCTGACTGTTCGTGGCCTATATGCTCCCATTGTGACTACAGGACCAGCTAAGGAAAGGAGTGAGTGTCTTCCCACCTTTCCCACAGCTCCTCAAATCCTTTGTGTTGAGGGAACATTTCATTTGTAAGACACCCTCGAGGTAAAAACATCCTCGGAGGTTTTTCAAGGCAAGCCTGAAAGCCGGTCGGATCCAGTGGAACCCTTTCTGCATAACAAGTACTTAATACCCAATCATAACAATTATACATAATTTGTGTTTACGGTGCCTCGGTGCCTCGAAGATTAAACTCCTCCACATAGTCACTTTCCAAAACAGCCTAGAAAATGCAGGGCAGGCAGGGCTGCCTCTCAGCACGCCCATGGGCTGCCTTTAGTACTTGGCAGGTGACAGCAGGCAGCAGGCGGGATAAGACGGGGTTGAGTCAGGAACCAGCAGGGAGAATTTGCTGGCGCCTGTGGGATGGAGTGAAGGCAGCTCTCCACCACCATCCCCTTACCAGCTAGGTTCTGCAGAGGCGGGACATGTTGTGTCCTAAGGCTGAGGTCCAGGCACTTGGTAGGGGTAGGGCCTGGGGGTGGGACATTCAGAAGTTCTGGGCAGTGCAGCCTCCCTAGGATTCAACTTTCTTTTTTTAAAAAAAAAAAAAAAAAAAAAAAAAAAAACAGACCGTCTTTAGTCTCAACACTCAGGAGGTGGAGGCAGGGAGATCTCCGTGAGTTCAAGGCCAGCCTGGTCTAGAGTGTTCCAGTGAGGAATTGTCAAGGGGGTAGGGGAGGGTGGTTTTTATTTTTACATGTGTATATGAGGATTTTGCCTGCCTCTGTGTGTGTATGTGTACCATGTGCATGCCCGTTGCCCTTGGAGGTCAGATGAAGGTGTCTGTCTCCTGAAGCTGAAGTTTCGGACAGTTTTGAGGCTTCTCATGTGGATGCCAGGTCCACTGTGAAAAACAGCTTGTTGCTCAGTCTGAGCCTTCTCTCCAGCCCTAACGCTTGTGTTTGTTCTTGTTCGGTTGGTTTTGTATTTTTGAAGACAAGATTTTGACGTGTACCCCAAGCTTAGTTTGAACTCAGCAATGCTCCTGCTTCAGTGTCTCAGGAGCTGGGATTACAGGTGTATACCACCATGCCCACTAAGAGTTCAGCCTTCTGATAGGACAGGTCTGGTCCATTCTCATCTGGACAGCCTCCAGAGTCTGCCCTGGGGGGCCCAGTGTGAGGAGGCAGCTCACCATTCCTCCCCTGACACACGTGTTCTCGTTGCTGAGCCTTATAGGAGGTCGGACCACTTCTTGGCGTCCTCCTTGTCACTATGCAAACTATAATGATAGCCCACTGTCCCAAAGGCATCCCTTGGCACTGGGGTCAGGCCTATCTATCCTTCCAGCCTCTGCTGTCGCACTTACGTGTTTAAGGTGTGAGTGTTTCCCGAAGCCCAGCTGGCTCATTGCTTTCTCAAGCAGGAACCTACCCCTGAGACCTCACCTCCCTGGAGATTGCCCTGCCTCGTCCACTCCCGCCAGCCCAGACATCCCATCTGCACAGCACTTTCTCCAATCAGATTCACAGGGAGAGAAGTGTGTCCCTCATCCCAGCGTGTCTCCCAAGGGCCAAGCTCCAGTGTTCTGCTTGGCCAGGAGTCCAGACACCGGAGCTGGCCAGTTCCCCCAGCAAGGATTAGTGCCCCAGGGCTGGCCCTGTGCTCACACTCATGGGGGAACGCCAGCCTGCTGGGGGCTGGAGGCAGATCCATGTAGAGGATCTGCATTCAAAGAGCAAGGCTGTATAGACTCCAGTAACATCCCCGCCATGTATGTGTCTCTCTCCACAGCCTGTTCCAGCACTACTGTTACTCTAAGGGAGGCATGCGCCACACCTCTTACACCTGTATCTGCTGCAGGTAAGTCTTGGGCCCAGTGCTCGTGGGAAGAGGATATGCAGTGGAAGCACTCCTTCCTTCAACCCCCTAGCTCAGGGGTACTTGCTCACTCCTGTGCCCCAACAGTGCCCTCCACCCCTGGCACTCCATGCTCCATCACATATGTGCACCGTAGCATAAGACAACCAGGGTAGCCTACAGGTAGCATGCAGCACATGGGTGGGTTGCTGTGTGTAGTTGGGGTAAAACATGGATGGAGCTGGGCTAGGAGAGAGACTGTAGTGTCGAGTCCTTTTGTAGGAGTGTGTGCATGGAGGTAGATGTTGGGCTCTGTGTGGGTGTCTCTGTGGCACACTGAAGCAGTCATCTGCACACAGGATATGTTCTAGAACTAACTGTGGCCGGAGGGACAGCCATTGGCTTTGACTGCATTGCTGTGGTCTCGGGGCTTGCATCCCTCCATGAGTGGCTGGTTGCAGGTGCGACTGTATCTGTAAAAACACAGCTTGCTTGTCAGCCTGAGCCATCTCTCGTCCTAGGCACGGGTGGCCTCTTGTGTCTGGACTGACCCAAGCTAGCCTCCCAGGCTCTGTCCTTCCAGCCTGGTCCCTGTGCAGCCTGGACAGAGGTAGGCGCTCTTGCTGATGCGAGTGAGCATCCTTGTACATGAATAATACATCCGAGCAACTCAATCCTCGGAAATGTGCTTCTCTGGTGGCTAGAGAGAAAAATCATTATTTCTACTTTTATGATTCCTGAGACTCCCGAATGGAGTCATAAATATTATACCCAGGTGGGCCTCTCCCCCACCCCAGACAGACTTGTAAGTCCTTCCTAAAGGGTAGCTCATTAGGGTAGCTGCATGGAACAGGGAACAAGGAGCCAGTGGCCCTGGGTAGGACCAAGATGTTCCAGAGACTGCCAGTGCCCTTCCTGTGAAAAGCCCCTGCCTTTAGCCCTTCTCGAGATACATGAGCCTCTGATCTATGCATGTGCTGCCTACACCCTCAGCCCAGGAGGCAGCTGTCAGACTCAGGGAGCTGCTCCCAGCTCTGTCAGGCAAGGACACCATGTTCCTCTACTCCTGGCTATGGGCCTAGTCCAGCCTCCAGGGCCCGCTGGGTGACGCGAGCTCTTAACCACCCTCTGTGGCTCTTTACAGCGGTGAGAACGCGGCCGTGCTACACTACGGGCATGCCGGGGCCCCCAATGACCGGACAATCAAGGATGGAGATATTTGGTAAGTGAGGCTGAGCTGCCATCACCCCACTGTGCGCTGTGCAGGACAAAGGTAGATGTTCCACATCTGGGTCAGCCAGAGGCCTCTGGGCCCCCGTCCCAAGAGGGTTAGCTACAGCAAAGCCTGTGCCTACGTTCAGCCCAGACTTCTCTGCTATAGAGGTCAGCCTGAATGCTAACTTCTCCAGGCCTAAGACCTGCATCCTATAAATAAACATCATGAGGCAGAGTGCCAACAAGATTTCAAGTAGTTTCCTGTGGAGTTGTGAAGGGGTGAGGGGCTTTTTTTTTTTTTTAAACTATTCCCCAGCTTCTTCCAGGCTGTTCTTTCCAACCATTAAGTTCCCTGTATTCGGTGCTCCCCATCCTAACGATCCTAACGCCTGTTATCCCTGACCACCAGGCTCCTCATCACATGCAGCCATTGCTTCGGCTCTGCCGTACGTACCCTCAGCTCCTCACCTGGCCGCACAGGGCAGATGTGGGCAGAGCATACTGGACAGCTGTCCTGGGTCTACTCACTGATACAGCCGTTCCTAATGGTCACTCCGTGATCCCCACCAGACACTGGCCAGGGCTGGCTCAAGCCACGTCGGGGTGCTAAGGGCCACCTTGAAGTCTGGAGCTTGCTCACAAGCCTTACAGCCTTCTTGCCTTAGCCGTCCGATGTGATATGAGCATCAGCTGACCAGAAGGACTCCTGTCCTGCCTGGTTCTTAAATGTCTGTGTTCTGTTTTGTCAATAGAAGGTCTAGCTAGAGTTGGCCAAGATCTTAGCAGTCCTCCTGCCTCTACCTCCCAGTGCTGGGATTACAGGCATGAACCACCCTACCTGGCTGGCCCTTAGATGTTGTTTGGGCTCCTTGGCAGTGGCACAGCCTACTCTTGGGTTGGCTGGGAGTGCCCGGCTGGACCATCGGTTTCTTTCTCAGCCATTTGCTACCTTGGGGTCCTGTGATGGCTGCTCACTTTGTGGCTTTGGCCCTGCTGCAGGTCATGGGAGCCCATGTCTACCATGCATGGACAGACAGATAACCAGCTGCAGAGAAAGACTCCAGGCTTTGAGGAGTGAATACCAAATACGAGACAAGTACCCAATCCCAGGGTCCAAGCTGGCACGGGACTGGCTAGTCTGCCCACAAGGCTCAGCAACTAAGTAAGACATTCTAGTTCAAGCCACTCAGCTTCCTGTAAGGAAAACCTTTTCTCTCTCTGCCTCAGTTTACCTATCTGTGAGCGGAGATAACATACACAAGTCAGGACTCCCCACGATAATGACAGAAAAGGGTATATGATAAAGACTTCTTCCTGGGGCCCAGGCCGATAAGCCAAGTGGAAGCTAGGAAGAGAGGAGACTAGAGGAACCCTAGACAGCAGCTTTTAGGACTGTCAGTCATCGTCACCACATCCCCTCCATGAGCATAACAGGACCTCAGTCAGTGTGAGTCTCCCTGGCTTGCCTAGTGTCTGCACAGAGCCTTGGAATAGTGGGCCTCCGTGGGCCTGAGAGCTGTGAGAAGAGGCAGCCCCGTCGGGTGCCGGCTGGGGCTGGAGTGGCTGAGATACAGCAGGGTACTGGGCTCATGCATGGTGTCATAGGGACTGGGGATAGGCTTGGGTGCCTCCGATTTGGTTCAGCGTTGACAAGAAGAGACAACTAGGCCCTCCCTCGTAACCATGGTGGAGCCAGAGGCAACCAGAGAGGCTACCTGGTCTCTTCAGGCTCTGTGATTGCCCCAAGCTTCCCCTTCTCTGACCTCCTTCTACCCCTCACCCAGGCCTCATGGCTCTCCCTAGTACCTGGGGCCATAAGCATGTTTGGCAAAGACTTTAGCGTTGAGCCGTACCTACTGCCAGCCCTCTTCTCACTTGTTATTTTGGGACAGTCTTACTAAGTCTTTCAGGCAGGACTTAAGTATCAGTCCTCCTGCCTCAGCCTCCAAGGAGCTGGCCTGTGCTGGCTAGAACTCAGTCCTGGGGCAAAAGCTGATGTCCCTGCCATCCTGGGGGAGCTATGGTTAGAGCCCACATTGGCCCTGAATCTGACTCTTCTTGAGTTCAGCATACCCCAAAGGAAGCAGCTACTTCACCTACTTTATCTGTCCAAAAGGGGGTTCTTGCTCTGTAAGAAGGCCAGCCCTACTGCATTTCTGTGAACCCCGGAGATGGGCAGGGCCCAGGTAGGGCCTTCATACCTTGGGCCTCCACATAGTCTAGCTGCTGTGGTCTCAGCCCTCAAGGACAGCGTGTGGCACCTGCCTCTCCTGATACAGCTGTGGACAGGAGTGATCTGAGGAAACCCAGGGACGCTCATGCCAAATCCAAATTGGTGATTTTGTTTTTCTAGTGCTAACTTTGAAATGTAGCCAGTGGAATCATTATGAGTTTATTATAGTCAATTTATTATGCAGCATTTAGAACATGTTTTGTTGATTACTGCCACTGCCAGATTGCCGGCGGCATTTATAATCCATTGTTTTATTGAAATTGATCTGCTAAGCACCTAGCGTGTTTGGTAAATAATAAATCACACTGTTCTTCTAACATAAAGCCATGATACTTCATCATAAGGTAGGAGACCAGAATATGTGTCTAACCTGCAGGCTGTCCCAAAGCTGGGTACCCTCTGGGACAGAGCATGTATTCCAGGCATCAAGCACAGGGATGGGCTCTGGGTTCTACCTAACCTTTGACGAGAAAGCTACGTTAACAGTAATGGGGCTCTTTGGGGAGTCAGAGCTGGTTCAGAGCCATGAGACAGCCCCTTCACTCTCTCTCATTCCAGGAGTTGAGTGCACCCACATTTCTCAGCATATACCCACAGAAGCTCCTCCCTCCCACCTCAGGTTTTGTCTGTCTATGGTGGTCCTAGAGCACCTGACTCCGAGGGGTCAGAGTCATGAAAACTGAGGCAGAACTGCAAAACCAGACAGACAAGGCTTCTTCCTGCTATGTCTCTGAAGTGCATTTTCCAGCCCTGCGCCAGGGCAGAACACAAATCAGGCCTACTTTATTTGAACATTTTTTTTTAACAGTTTAACTAGGGTCTCACACTGTAGCCCAGGCTGGCCTTAAGCTATAGCAGCACCCACACACACCCCCACCCCGCCATGGCCTCCCAAGTACCCGGATTATAGGCACACACTACTGTGCCTGCTCATGTAAACCTTAGGTGGAGCTGAGAGTCAGCCGAGGCCATTTAGCTGTGGGCCACATTCGTCACACGTGAGGTCTAGGTGCTGCCCAGGCTGGTCTGTGCTGCAGATCAAGTTTGTCAGCCAAGAGCTCCAGGCCATCCCACATCCCAGCCAATGGCTCCCGGGTCCCTTCCTGTTTCTCTAGGCCGGTCTTCATACCCAGCTGCCCTGTGTGGATCCCAGGGAAGGCGTGGAGAGTCAGCTCAGTGCCATGGGGCCTGTACATGGCCTGTGGCTGCTGTCAAGCCTCTCAGGGTTTTCCTGTTGGCTCCCAGAGTACCTTCCAGCTGTGTCCCTGGAGCTCCCCCTGAACCCGCTGGTCAGGTCACCGTCCTACAGGAAGCATCGATTGCATTGTTCTCTTTTTCAAGGCGAGCAGACAGGGCTTGCCTAGTGTGGCAGTCTTGTTGGTTGGTGGGTTGCTGCTTGCAGCTTGTTCATATAAACGATGGTGCTGACAAGATCACAGGAGGCCCTTCCTGCATGGGAGGCCACAGAAGATGTTCCACATTGCATCTAGCTCCAGGGAAGTGGGTGCGAACACATCTGGCCTAGAGAAGCCGGGAAGGAACCATGGCCACTAGTTCTGGGTAAGGAGTGGTCCTCCGATACCCCTAGGAGCCCTCCACAGCTAGCTCAGAGTATGGGGTACCTAAGCCCACAGGCAAAAGCTGCATCTTGGCCAACAGGAAAAGTACCATCTGTGCTTAAACCCACCAGGAAGCAGGGCATCCCAGGGTGACTAGCTCTTGTGCAAGACTCCCACCTGCTTCTCCTGACTCCCGTGCAGGCTCACCCAAAATGGCAGATGATGTCTCCTCAGTGGGGGCTCCTGCTACCCTATAGAATAAGAGGTACCATGCCCCATCTCTAAATCTGTTAAGGCACATGTGCTCTGGCTGATGGCGTACAGCGCTTTCCAGCGCTGGCCAGAAGAGGGCAGTGTAGCCTCAGGACTTGGCCAGGTCTTCTGGGTTGTGGTTCGTTGTGCCGACCTGGGGTGTGGGAGGTGAGCCTATAGTCCACCAAGGGACAGGTCTGTCCTAGCCCTGCACTTAGCAGCATGTTAGCACACACCTTCCCCACCCCTCATCCATCCCTGCTGTAGCCTCTGGCAATGGTACCTGAGGTCACCAAAACCCAGAGAAATGAGGGTAGTTTCATCAAGTTAGTACTTAAGGGCACCCAGAACTGTACCCCTGTCGCTCCGTCTGGGTCACAGCTGGAACCAGAGTGTCATCCAGGCTGTCTGGTGAAGCTCTTGCCATCACAGGCATACCAGTTCTCAGCCCCAGGCCACAGATACCAAGGGCTTCAGCAAGACCCTGCATCTCATGAGCAGAGTCTTGGATGATTGTGCCCATTCTAGCTGTGTGTCAGGCTGCCAACTGTGGCCCCAGGCAGAGTGAATCTGTGCCCGGGGCTCTTCCCCTGCTGCAGAAGGCCTGGAGTAAAGGGGCGTGGTGGGGGGGAATCCAAGCCTTCTCTGTGCCTAGTATTCCAGTAGACGTTAGAGGATAACATCCACTCCAATCCCATCCCCAGCCTTATTTCCAAAGGGATGCATGGTGACCACTAGGGGGCCCCTCCCAGAGCTTTCCTAGGGGAAGATAAAAATCTTTGAACTTTGGGTGAGAGAGTTCTGCAAACACAAGGACCTGACTGTCTAGATGAGTTGGCGGAGGCCTTCAGTGTCCCATCCCAGAAGACCGTTAGCCTTCAGACGAGGGCTCATATTTGCAAATATGCCTTCTGGCCATAAGCGGAGGCCCTTCTCACATGCTTTCTGTCCCTTCTGCTTACTTTTGTCACTGTTCTGTGGCCTCACCCACTCCATTGACGTCACAACCCATGGTTTAAAAAGCGCTAGTCTAGACAGTGCTCACAGACATCACAAGACACTGGTCACCCAAAAAAGTGAAATGAAGCATGTGCTATTTGCGTGATAATGACTGCTCCTCCTCCTTCCCCTTCTCCCCTCCCCCCTCCCCCCACTGCAGCTACTGCCCTGGTGCCCAGGCCCACAGCACTGAGGCACTGAGGCAGGCAGCAGCTGAGTGCCTGCCTCTGGTCTAGGCCACAGTATGGTGCTCTCCTCGGGACTTGGCTCTGCGTCTCTGTGACATCTTAGAGGGCACCGGTTCTCTGCAGACATGGGAGGACCCCAGCATGGGACTATTCTCATTAGAGTCTATACTGGAGATTGGGAGACAGGGATATGGCATGAAGGAACATCCCTGCCTACCTAGTCCCTGAGGAGTATCTGGCCCAGGGGCTCTATAGGAAGAGGTTCCCTCCATGGGTCCACCTGTGACCGAGGAGGATACTGGAGGGATGGCGCTGCTGCTGCTGCTGACCATCTCTGAGGGCTGCCATACACAGAGGCCTGGAGGGGAACTTGGGTGGGCAGATGACCTGTGAACTGCAGAGGCAGGTGTCCACTGTGGCCAGCCTGGGGCACATGCACTGCTGCAGAGACAAAGTGACCAGTCACCTTCCTTTCTATCCCCTGCTGAGGACTGGGCAGATGAGCATTTATTTTATGCTGTTCAGAACCCCACCTCTCTCCCTCCAGCCTGGGATGCAGACTAGGGAGTCTGCACAAAGCAAGCGTGCTTAACACACGTGCATGTAAGATGTCAAGTCTTGGGTGAGAAGCAGCTGAGTGTGTGCTGTACACTAAGATTAAAATAAAGCTACAAGCCGAGTACAAAGTGGCCCTTGTATAAACATTGCCGAGTTTCCCTTGGAGCCCTTCTGCCTGTGGGCTGGCTGGTCCGTGCACAGGGCCTAAGGGAGTTAAGAAGGACCTGAACAGGGTCTGGGTGGGCCACTGGTGGCAGGTAGCCCAGGCCTGGAGCTGCCCCATGAAAAGCCAGCAGAAGACAGGACCGCTCATTCTAGCCAGAACCACAGCCACACACATGTGGGGGAAGAGACGCCAGCACATTGCTTGAAGACATGTCATCTCCCAGATGTCTCAGATTATCACAGATCCACTCGACTAGTGATGGAGGTGTCCCTGGTGGGTGTCCCTACACAGCCAGGAAGGGGAAATCTCACATTCGCCACTGAGCCAAGAGTGACCGAATTCTCTATCATAGTTCTACATGAACAGGGCGGGCACAGAGAGGGAACACTGGAAGGGGGTGATTTATAAAAGTGATGGCTTTCTTCCCTGGGTTCCAAATGGCCTGAATTGGAATCACTTATGCATGGAAAAGCACTGAGGGAGGATTTTAAAACAATAAACAACAACAGAAAAAAAAAAAGGCAGAAAATATGGGGAACTGAGAACACAAAAATAGACTCAAGCCCGTGCCCAAGCGTCGCCGGGCAGGACGGAGCTGGCTGGCTGGGTATGCACTTCCTTCTCCAGAAAGTGGATAAATTTAACAAACAAACAAAAAAAAAAAAAAAACAAAAACTGAAGTCTTTAGAAGCTGGAGGAGAAACCTGGCTTGCTGAAGACATCAGACCCCAGCCATCTTACCTCTGTTCTACGGAGGGTTTGGGGAGCTCGGTTCAGTCTGCCGTGCCCCAGAGAATCTTGTTTGTCCCATTCTAGATGACTCTAGCATTTCGTGTCATCTTGTCAGCTTCCTGGTTTTTAAAAATAGCTCATTTCTGTTTTTCCTTTAGACCAGCACCGGTAGACTCTCCTTCCCCAGAGGCGATTGCAGGTCACCCTTTCTGTGGCGCCTCCCAGGAATGAGTGTCCCCACGTGCCTGGCCCTGTCCTGGCCACTCGGGCCGTTTATTCTCAGATGCACTGAATCCATCAAACCGTGAAGCATCGTCTTCCTTACTGACTCCAGAAGGCCCACATGAAAGTGTTCGTTCCTCCAGCAACATGAGGCTGGGAAACCATGTATCTCTGCCACCCGCTCTGCCCCAAGAGCCCTTAATGTCCCCCACATCAAAGATGGGGAAAATGAGGTCCCAAAGGCTGACTGGCCAAGTCAACATAAGGTAACGAGATGTTTACCTTCCTCAACTGAGGGCTTGGCTAGGTCTGTGTTCACAGGCTGCCGTGTGAGGCGTCACTGTGCCTGTTCTGAGGATGAACAAACCCTGCCACAGGAGTAAAGCTGCAGGCAGTTTCTGGCCCTAAGGGCCACAGTGCACCCCTGGAAGCAGATGCCTGGGTGTGTCTCCAGTGCCTCATGTTTCTTGGCCCTCTTGTTGGGTGGGCCCTCCTGAAGTGAGGCCCAGGTCCCTTGAATCTACACTGTACAGGGTCCACCCTAGAGACTTTGACCCACGCCAACGTTAAAGTCATGCTGTGGGGGGGGGGGGTGAGGGGGGATGGCTCCCCTGGAGTCACCTGAGATATCTATGTGTCGCCTTTCGTACTGTTGACCCTGTTTATGGTGTTTTGCAACCAGAAGAGTCGGGAGATTAAAAAGTGCCTCGTTGAGGACTTTGGAGTCCAGTATGGTGTCCAAGCATATTGAGCTTTAAATATGCAGCAGGCATGCCGTCTGGCAAGCCGTGGGGGTAGAATCCATGCTCTACATCCAGGGCAAGGGGCCCGCCCTGTGCCCTTGCCCTGTCTCTCTATGCTAGCGCACAGGCAGCTTCTGGAATGCTGTGGTTGCTGTTAGAGTGGAATTTGGGTGAGAGGCTCCCATAAAGGAAGCCAGATATGTCTGGGCTCAGCCTGGCCAGCATGTGTGTGGCTACCGATGGGTAGAGCCATCAGCACCAGCATCACCACACCGAGCAGAGCTGGCTTCCACCGATGCAGGAAGACTGGGCCAGTTTCATTGGGACTAATGTCATGAGCCTCCTGCGAGCACTAAAGAAGAATGGGTTGGGAAGGGACACCCTGTGTGTACACCCTTTTCCCTTGGTCACTCTGGCATTCTGAGGTGACCCTTGCCAAGGGACACTGATCCATGTCCTGAAAGCCAGGCCTGGACCCAGAGGCCTTCTTTTGTCCCAGATGCTGCACTGAGCAGGATTCTGTGTCCACAGTGCTGAGCCCCTTGGCCTGTTAGGTGAGCTCTGCTGTACCAGGAGCTGTCGCATGGTATTCAGAGTGGTCTCTCCATTGTCCTCACCCAGCAGGCCTGGCTGTTTTCCACCATTGTCCAGCCTCCAATGGCTCTCAGGGCCTCTGAGCCTCCTCTTCCTCTCCTGCAAGATCTGTCATCTCAGCCTGCACAGCCACCAACCTGGGGATCGTGGGGAAGCACCCTCTATCCACGCCCCAGGAAAGCACTGCTAACTAGGGGGCTATTCCGTGCCCCTCTCTCGGTGCTGGTGAGATGTGTGTCCTACCTGAGCAGGGGAAGCAGGCAGTAGAGCGGAGCCAGAGGCACCAACCACTTGTGGTTCTTCCCAAGCTGTGTGACAAATAGGGCAACTGTACCCTGGGCACAACCAAGGTGCCCACCTTGAGAGTCTCTAGACAAGCTCATATGGAAAGCAGTTGGCATGTGTGGATTTGCAGACCTAGCCATCTCTCTGCGCGTCATCCTGCTCCTCTGAATGGGTCCCCATAGCTAAGGCTGCTAAGGCTACGCTTCTTCCTTAGCTCTCCATGGACAGGCTGAGCCAGTGCTGCCTTACCCTTTCCCTCGCCCTCCTCTTCCCATCTTTCTTTCCTTCTGTGGTTCTGGAGGCTGAGCCTAGGATCTCACATGTGCTAGGCTAGCACAATCTACTAAGTAGCATCTCCCGTGTTCTTTCTACTTTTTCCTGAGATTGGGGGGGAGGGTCTCACAAACTCACTCTATAGCCCAGGCTGATCTTGAAGTTGTTTCCCCCACCCCCTGCCTAGAACTTGCTCTGTAGACTAGGCTGGCTGTGAACTTGGGGATCTGCCTGCTTCTGCCTCCTGGGTGCTGGGATTAAAGTCGTGAGCCATTATCCCCAGCTCAGTCTTAAAAGTTTCAGTCCTCCTGCCTCTACCTCTCAAGTCACCGAGGGGAATGGCCTGCACCGCTGGGTCTAGCTCCTTACACCGCTCCCTTCTGGAAAGGAACATTCTACGTCAGTGACCTCAGCTCCCTGCTGAAGCCAGTCCCCAGCAGAGAGCATGAAGGGGGTTTGGGGATTGGCACCTCTGAACATCTGCCCTCCCCCGCCCCTGCCTCACAATGCCCTGTCCCCACAGCCTGTTCGACATGGGCGGCGAGTACTATTGCTTCGCTTCTGACATCACCTGCTCCTTCCCTGCCAATGGCAAGTTCACAGAGGACCAGAAGGCCATCTATGAAGCAGTGCTGAGAAGCTGCAGAACTGTCATGAGCACTATGAAGCCAGGTGAGGGCAGGAGAGCCTGCTGAGGACCTGGGGGGGGGGGACATACTCCAACTGACAGACACCCGCAGATCCTAAAGTCTGCGTCTGTTCCACATGCTTGGCCAGTTAGATTCCAGGTGATGTGACGTCCCCAGAGCACCCTAAGAACACAACAGGGCTGACCACCAGCCAGGAAGAGGGCTGGATCTGGAAGTTCAACCCCTCGTGACCCCATGTCTGATCCAATCACATCTCTATACACATCCCTCCACCCACACTGGTCATCGGAACATCAACACGTCCCCTGCCTTATCCCAAAACAGAGTCCACGTGAGGACAGGACAGGCCAGCTTTGGATAGTGGCATCTGGTTGAACTCCAGAGGAAGCTCTAACCTCACTCAGAGGCCACAACCTTGAGTCATGAACTCCTACCCTGTGGCATCTCACTGCATGGCAGTTCTCTGTAAAGGAAACAATGACACCAGCTTTATAGCCTTCCTTCTGGGACCTTCAGGTCCTCCTGGTTCTAGTTCAACAGCTAGTCATTGCTACCCAATGAATCTACCTTCCTCCCCAGCCCACAGTGTTGAGTTGTGGGGTCAGGTACCCACAGTATTGAGCTGCAATTCTGGCACTGGCTATTTCAACCTGCCTCACCTAGTATAGCACCACGGAGGCTGCCTTGTCTAAGTACCTCAGACTAAAGGGGAGCACTTAGGACTATGTATCGCTCTGCTGGGTTCTCACTTTGAGCCCACCCTGTGTACGTCCTAAATACAGCTTTTGGGTGCCAATCACCCCCCCAGGCCAGACCCTCTAGGACACATGGCTACTGGACATTACCTAAAAGTCTGTTTGCTGCAGCCAGGTCCATCTGGCCATGGGACAGCTTGCCCCGTCTGTCTCCCACCACCCCAGGTATAGATGTCCCACTGAAGCATTGGCCTCTTCCGTCTTTGCCTATAAGCAGCGGGGTTAGGTAGTTGGGTGGTCACAGGCCCAGAGACGTAAAGTGGCCTGCCCTGGCCATCCAGACCCCGGCTTCCTTCTACATGAGGACCCGTGAGGGCTAAAGGTGGAAACTTGTGGTGCTAACTCAAGGTATTGTGCTACCCAAAGCCTGCATCCCTGCCCACACCTCCTCTCAGAGAAGCAGCTGGCTCTGTGACAGTCCAGACCTCCGGGTAGGGGGACCCCACACATCTCACCAACACACTGGGGCCCACGGCACCCAGAACGCAAACCCAGTAGAAGGGCTGGCTGGCTGGCCGCAGCCCAGTAGCATGCTGGCTACAAGCTGGGCTTTAGCCCTGTGCTTTCCTTGTACCCCAACTGGCAGGGTAGCTTCCCATCCTACTACAGAGGTCACTCTAGGGCAGGCTCTGCCAGCTCTGGTCCCAAGCACCCACACCCTTCTGATGGGCCAGGGAGCTGGCTGCAGCCAGCCAGCCAGCCAGCCCTTCTGTGATCTGGGGGTTGTAAAAGCTTCATGTCTGTGGTGCGCCACGGGAGGCCTGAATGCTGGATGTTCATAGTATCTCTAAGGACTCCAGTGGCCAGACTTGCACATCTCCATGATGCCCTGATTTAAAAAAAAAAAAGAAAAAGAGAGAGAGAAAAGAAAAGAAAAGAAGATGATCTTGCTCCCCAGGACTGTAAAAGTCCCAGGATGTGGTGTGACATCCACAGCTTGCACCAGAACTTGGTGATTCAGCATTTGGCTAAATAGCCCCCTGTGGTCCCATTTCCCATTGTTGGAATGGTTTACATTGTGATCTCAGGGCCCTCAATGTCAGTCATTTTCAGAGGAGCCATGTTGAGAGCAGCCCTTCAGTGTGGGCTAGCCTTACGAGCTGCCGTCAGAGGCCAGGAGCTGCAAGGATTTGTACTGGGGGGACAGCACCGGAGCAGGAGCAGGAGCCAACCGTCCCTGCCCCACACCCTCACTCAGCATGCAGGACCAGAGCTTGACAGACGGATGAGTCCAGGACAGAAAGTCAATATGCCCTAAAAGGAAGACAAGGAAATCTGAAGCAGAGCCTTATGGGGGCAGCAGGACTGACTGCTCACCTGGGCTGAAGGCAAGGCAGCTAGAATAACAGTCCTGTCTCTCAGGATTAGATAGGGCAGTGCTGGGGCACAGGAAGTGTGGCCCTCACAGCCCCTTGACTCAGTCCAAAAGCCTGGGTTCTCCGTTGTGCTAAGGAACCTTAGAGGGACCTAGAACTGGTCCCCTCTGTCCCTTTTAAAACTGAAGCGGGGGTTGGCTACCCGAGCGGTACAGTCTTCTGTCTTTCCGCCATTTTTGCTCACTATTTAAGTGGTCAGTATGTCAGAGGGTATTGTTTTGGCTGAGAAGGTGGGATAGAATGTTGTCTCCCATGATGTGTAGCTACTCCCACTCCACCGAGGACTGGGCAGAGCCCCTAGGATGAGTGCCGGGGTCTGACACTAACCTCAGGCTACTCTCTGCAGAGTAGTTGTTACAGGGGTTGAGCTGGCAGTGGGCCTGTTACATCAAGTGGCATCTTCCTTCAGACTCCTGCGGGCAGCAGTGAAATGAGGGTGTTGGGCCAGAAAAGGCTGTTCCCACTAGTCAGAGCAGAGCCTGCTGTGTAACAGCCCCAAGGCAAACCTGAGCCCAGCCCCCCTCGTGTCATGATGAAGCAGTGGTTATCATGGGAGCATGGAGCAGGCCCTTCAGACCCTCCACACAGGAGGGAAGGGCACAGAATTGTCTGTCACAGTGGAGGCTGGAGGAGGGCTATGGCAGGAGCAGCAGTGTCTCCATCTGTTCACCCAGGATGGCACCAAGCTTCCATCGCTCTAAGCTACTGAGTCTCCACTACTGCAAAGCCTGTTGGCACTGGCTGTCACCACATTAGTGGCTTGGCAAGCTCAGCATGCTCCAGTTGTCCAGAAAGTGGCCAGGCTTACAGAGCCAGGCCCCACTTGCACTCAGGGAAGCCTTGGGCTGGATACCTACACCTACTTGGTCACCTTTCCTCGTTATGCAGACGACTTGGGGCAGTCACTAGGCTAGATCATCCAGACTCAGCTCCTATGGAGACCACGAGGCAGAGCCATCCTAAAGACCCACTGGTGTCAATGCTGGGCTATTGTAGGCACAGAGCTGGCCTTGGAGAGCTCATGCTGGTGGCTTGATGAGTCCTTGTGGGAAGGTAGAAAAAAACCCCAGCTGTTCTCATAGATAATGACACTCCGAGGGTCTAGAAAGGGCAAAGACTTTCTGGTCACATAGTGTAAGCCTGGCGTGGAGAGCACAATGTCCTGTGTCATGGAGGGCTGCTCAGCAGATGGGGACAGATCGCCTCACCATAGTGGTGAGTCGGCAGTGGCTAAGTCAGCCCCCTGCCCATCTCAGTGGAATTGCCCCTGGTTTGTGGGTTCAGCTCCTGAGCCAAGACAAACGCCCTGCTGAGACTGCCCGGCTGCTTCCTGAAACCTTCCCAGGAAGAATAAACAAGGACAGGCAGGAAATCACACAACGACGCCCAGGGGAAAGGCAGGAACGAGAATGATCAGAACACACATGGACCAGCAGCTGCAGCCCCAGGGGATTGAAGAATGCAGGCCCTGGCTCCTTGTCCTGAGCCAGGAGGAGGAGGAGCAGGCTCTGTCACTCAGAGTGGGGTGAGCTTCCATAGGAGGTCACTGGGAAGTCTGCGGGAGTGGGGGCAGGTTGGGCAGGCCACTCCAGCGCCTGGGCGAACACAGTTCATCCTGGCTGTGTGGACTCTAAGTGCCGAGTGACTCTGGGGCCTTCAGGGCCAGCAGCTCAAGCCGCTGCAGTGCAGACTGCCCACGTTGAGATTAAAGGTGTGAGCCCCGATACCCAGCTGGGTCTTGAAGTTCCAAGCCTGTCAAGCATTGTTGCAAGGCACTTCCCAAGACCCACTGTTTCTCCTTATCCTGTGCAGAATCTGTCCCACATATCACCCCTCTTGAGCTGCTGTTGGTGAGAGCTGCTGCCGTCCTAAATGTGTGAACTGTGGTGTGTGTGTGTGTGTGTGTGTGTGTGTGTGTGTGTGTGTACAGGTGATGAGGTGGAGTAGAGAGGAGCACAGGGCAGTGTCCACAACAGCTGACTCCATGTCCTCTGTTGACCAATGTATGGGAAGAGGGACTGGCTCCCTCCTACCTGGACAGGCAAGATGAAGTGGCTATCTTTCCTGTTGTCCCTTGTCCTTAGAGGTGGTGAGGAATATGGAGATTGTGCCATTAGTGGTACAGGGACCTCATGTTACCCTATGGTGCCCCTTGCAGGGGCCAGGCCTGGAAGGACCGCCTGGGGTCCATTGTGCACCGCTCACACTGGTTGCAGGATGGAGAGCAAGCTCCCTGCTCCCTCTGCCTGGCTCCAGGCACTTGTATGTGTGCTCTCGGACTAGAGGCAAGGGCTTCAGGAAGTGTGCAGATGGCTCCGCCTCCGCTTCATCAGCAGCATCAAGGCGCCTGCAGCCTGGACACATGCTGCTTCCTGCCCCTCTAAAGGGTGAATGAGTCCCCAAGGTCCTGAAGTAGACACTGCAGGGTGGGCCGGGTTAGAGGCCCTGGGCCTGATGCCAGCTTGGCCTGCCATGCAGCTAGCTCACTGTAACTCCCAGGGCCTGCCCTGAGACCTGGGCTTTATGCCTTTGCTCCCACACCACACAGGCCTGGCTCCCACATCAACCATCTCGTGAGGGCCATTGTCCACATATGAAGTGAGCTCTTTGTCTGACCAAGTAGCCTGGGGGCTGGCGAGGGAGATCTGCTGCCTTCCTGGCTTGGCTTGGGAGCCCCCAAGGGCTGTCAAACTCTGGGCAGGAAGCCTGGGGCTGTGATGGATGCTGCTGAAGCTCTTAGAAGCCTCCCTGGCTCCAGCAGCAGGCTCCAGGCCCACTGGAGTGCTAGTAAGGGAAGCCAGGTAGAGCAGGGGGCCAGCAGAGAAATCCTGAAGCCTGGGCACAGGAACCATCTCTCTGAGCTCCATCATTATTCACCTCTAGGCTACTTTTCCCACCCTGTGCTCTGATGTCAGGAGTGGGGTGCAGGTCACTTACGAATTCAGGACTGTGTGTTTCCAGCTGGTAAAAAACCACGGGGAAGGCTAGTGTTTCGCTTACTCTTCATACTTAGGAAGTGCCAAGCACAGCAAGGCTAGAACCCTACCCTCTCAGGACCAGGCTTTGCAGCCCTGCTGGGCTATCAAAGGTCAGGAAGGGATAATCAGAGAGGGCTTCCTGGAGAAAGTCTCGACCAGAGGCCCAAGATGAGGAATAGGAGCTTGAAGATGCGTCTCAGCCACTGGGCCTGCAGATGGGAAGTACACACAAAGATAGGTAAGACCCAAGGGGCGATACAAGTTTGTCTGTTGATACCCTGGTTTAGCTGCTCCCCCAGGAGTAGGGAGCAAGATGCTGCTACCATGGCCCACCAGTCTCCCCATGCCTCTGAGCAGTACCCAGGGATGGTGCTGTTTCTAGAGAGCCAGGGTGAGATTTAGCACTAACGGGATGAGGTAGGAAAGCATTGCATCCGTAAAGAGTTCTATGTCCAGAGCGGGCTTGCTGGAATCCAGGGATGCCCCCAGGACCTGGGCCTTCAAGGTGCCTATAGGCTACACCTTGGTGGAAGGAGACCAGGAGTGGTTTGTGCCCGGCTGCAGTCTTGCCGGAGGAAGGAAACCTTCACACACTTCAGGGGCCCTGCCCTAGCCATGGGTGTCATAACTACCACCCGTGCCAAATGCTGAGGCCAAGTTGCTGGAGGTTTAATCACTGTCACAACCTAACCACACACAAGCACAAAGAAAGCTCCCACTTACAGCCAAGAGAGCTGTGCTTAGCATCTGAGGATGCGCAAGCAAGGAAAATGGAGGCCCAGGGCCCAGGCCCTATGTCTGGGCAAATGCCAACACCCCCCGGTCCCTGAGGAGCCACCATGAAGCATGGGGTCTACCTGATGCCCCCTCTCTCAGTTCAGGCTCAGCCAGGCATAAGCCAGGCTGGAAGGCATACTATTCCTGGGGCTCTCCTTTGGTGACTAAGGAAGGACCCCCACTTGGAAAACATTTTCTAGGCTCCCTATGCTGTGCTGACTTGGGGATGAGTGAGCACAGCTCTTTAGACATCTGTAGGACCTGAACTCCGAGCGTATGGACCTGAAAAGGACATGCTCTGCCAAGCCAAGTCCTGGGGTATCACAGGGGACACCACCATTCTGGTGAGAATACATGAGAAGTAGCTAAGCAGATGTTATCAGGAAGTGTACAGCAGTTGGGAATGAGGGGTGCCTTCAGAGAGGCAACTTGGATGCTGGGACACCAGCACCCCACAAAGATAGCTCAGCCAAGGCCCCAGTGGAACATGTGCTTCTAGAGCAGAAAGTCAGCCTGGTTTCTGAAGAGTCCTCCAGGAGTGGGGCCAGTGGGGGAGGGCAGAACTATCCAGGCCTGGCCACTTGGGTCCTCAGAAAGAGCAGCAGCCAAGAGGTGGCACAGAGGTGACTCACATCTCTAGAGCATGATGGCCAAAGTGCTGAAAGCAGGCTCTGTCTGGTCATAATGACATCACTAGTGGCAAGTGCCCTGGAGACACAAGACCAGAGCCAGCTTTCTGGGGACGGCCAGCTTTGTGGCTCTTGGACAGAGGCAGCACCTGTGTCTCTGGGAATCAGGAAAGCTTGCCTAGGTCACAGCACAAATAACAGCTGGGATTCCAGTTACCTTCCATTTTTGAGTTGCCAACCACTGGAGAAAGGCCTCATCCACACGGGTGCAGATTGGGTCAGCCAAGGAGTTCTGTACGTCCAGGAGGCCCCAGCTGTGAGGAAGCAGTAACCAGAAACACCCCAGGGCTGCCTGGTAGCAGACTCTAGACCCTAGGATGGCTGGTCCAGCCTCAGAGACAATTCCACCTCTCAATATCATACCCTGTGAACTAGCCCTACAGCCTCACCACCTGCTCAATACCGACAGCCTTGCTGGGGACCTGCTCTAGCAAGAGGGGCCTTACCAGGCTTCTATCAGCCACGGAGGCTCAGCAATCTGAGTTTCCAGGTCTGGCCCTTCCTGTCTCAGAATCCTACAGAGCAGCAGTTCCCAACCTTTCTAATACTGCAGCCCTTTAATACAGTTCCTCATGGTGTGGTGACCCCAGCCATAAAACGGTTTCCATTGCTACTTCAGAACTAATTTAACTGTCATGAATTGTAAATATCTGATATGCAGGCTGCTCTTAGGCAACCCCTGTAAAAGGGTCATGTGACTCCCAACCGCTGAGACCCACAGATTGAGAACCACTGCTACAGAGCCTTCAATTGCATAGGTTCCCAGCTTTCCCCTCTTACATCACTGATCAAGGTGTGGGGAGGGTGTGGGCACGTCTGCTTCTCAGCCAGAGCAGGACATGGCGGGAGGTCTTTGGGAGTTGAAGTTCTAGCTATAGGATTGACTGTATCTATCCTGACTGGGAGGCACTGTAGTGGCTATGCTGTCTACCCTCTTGTCACTGTACTGCTGTGACCTAAGCTCAGCCTTTGGGGTCAGAGCTGAAGACATCCCTGGCCTAGGGTCTCTGTCTGGTGGTCTTCTAGAGGAGAGTAGCTGAAGGGGATCTTCAGGGGCCTGTCAGTCCACTGATGATCTGTCCTCAAGCCTTAGACCCACAGAGCCCATCGGGCCCCTGAATCTATGTGCCTGGAAGGTGTCTTAGTTCCGGTTTCTGTGTTGTGATGAAGCCAGCTTGGGGAGGAAGGGTTTATTTGGTTTGTATATAACAGTTTGTTGAGAGAAGCCAAGGCAGAAACCCTGGGGCAGGAGCTGATGCAGAACCCAGAACCATAGGTGGCCCTACCCACAATGGTCTGGGCCCTCCCCCATCAGTCAGTAATTAAGAAAATGTCCTATGGGCATGCCAACGGCCTGATCTTACAGAGGCATTTTCTTGATTGAGGTAGCTATAGCCTGTGCTAAGTTGGCATAAAACCAGCCAGCACAGGAGGCTCTCCACAGTGACCTTTGCTCCAGAAACATGGGGTAGGGATGAATTTAATTAGTAGCCTGGGCTTAGACATCCAGGCCCACCAGAGGGTGAGGCTATGCCAGCTGTACCTTCACCCAGAAACCTTTGTGCCCACAGCAGCTTCCAGACTGAGTCAGCCATTCTCGGGTGTACAGGCATGCCTTCTCCCAGGCCCCAGCCCTTCCTGCCCCACCTCCAACAGCAAAGCCGAGATGAATCTCTGAATCCTCGTTTGAGCCTGAGCCACTCGTATCTGCTCTTGGGTGGACAGAACCAGACCCCCTGGCTTTGAGGGGCGGAAGCTTGGTCCCACAGTGTGATGATGCACTCCCAGGGCCCTAAGCTTCAGAGCCCGGGCTTATCACAGCCTCCTTAAACCACAGGTGTCTGGTGGCCCGATATGCACCGGCTGGCTGACCGCATCCACCTGGAGGAACTGACCCGCATCGGCCTCCTGAGTGGCAGTGTGGATGCCATGCTCCAGGTCCACCTGGGGGCAGTGTTCATGCCACATGGGCTCGGCCACTTTCTGGGCCTAGACGTGCACGACGTGGGAGGCTACCCTGAGGTAAGTGTCCATGGTGGCCTAAGCCTGGCCCTCACTGGAGTAGCGTGAGGGTTTGTGGGGGGGTATTTTGGGCCGGGAGGTTGCTGGGGATGTCATTTCCCTATGATACACAGAATTGGAGTTCTGGACACCGCAGGGTGGGTCAGTGAGTGAACTTCCCCAGTAGCTGCACAGGCTTGGAGGTGGGTGCCTCTCCCTACAGGGCCCCAAGACATATGCTTTGTGGTAGGATCTGTGCACTGGGTCCCCAAAAGATACGGAACTGAAGCCAGGTCTCATGAGCAGTTACACCAAACCCTACATGTCCTTCACTTAAACTTACCTCAGCCTTCAGAAGCTCTGCAGCAGATCCCTTTCCTACTCCCTCCTGGGCCACTGGAAGGAGAGGAAGGCTTAAAGATCCCTCTCTTACCCCCAGCTCTCAAAGGACCACCCAGTGGGTGCCTGAGGGCTCTTGAGAAGCCCTACTGGGCAGGTGGCTATAGTCCCTTGGGGCCTGTCCCTGCTGCCCAGCCTGGCCTGGTGCCTACCGTGTAGGGGGCTGATTGTGCAACTGGTGCACGCCCTGAGGCCCACCAGCCAGTTAGCCAAGACTAGACCCAGCCTCTTGGCTGTGGGGTATTTTGAAAGTACTAAGAATGATTTGGGGGAGGGGGAGATTGCTCAAGAGAAGCATTATTATTCAATTATTTTTTTCTCAAGTGTAAACAGTTAAATTTGGAGAAACAAAATCAGTTTTAATTTCCTAATTTCTGTCCATCCTATTGTGTGTAGGGAGCCAAGAGCAGGCCCTTCCAGACATTGTTAGTTGAGGTTCCTTATTCATTAGTCGCCAAAGTCCTTTTTTTCCACCAAAGAAAATTGGCAGCAAACTGTTTTCATCTTTTCCAGTAAGCAGCCCTTTGTGCTTGGCCTATTCTTCTGACAGATAAACACAGTGGAAAAAATATGGCTTTTCCTATAAAAGTCATTTGTTTTATTTCAGGCCTGCAGACAGACACATCTGGGTCTCTTCTCAGAGTCAATACAAGTTGAGGCCTCAGTGAGCCCTGTACCCAGGCAGAGACGCAGACATGGTCACCCCTAGCATAGCTGGCATCCCTGACCAAGAGGAGGGAACCCATACTGTCCCTGTCCTGGGCATAGAGTCACTTGCTTGGCTAACCATCCCCTGCTGTCTGCTGAAGGGAAGTCTGTAATCCCCACCTAGCAGACCTGAGGAGTGTTGGCTCGGAAGGGTAGGTACCCTTTAGTCCTCACTGCAGACTCTACAGTACCCTGATCCCAGCTGGAGTAATGGTCCTAAACTTTCTCAGGCAGCAGGAGGCTGTGCCCCTGCACACCCATGGAACGGGGTGGAGGGGGCCCACTGGGTTTAAGTTCAGTGGGAAAACACTTAACCTAGCATGCTCAAAACCGGAGTTCCAGCACCAAAACAAACTAAAAACCCAACCAACCATGATCTGGGTCAGGCCTTGACCTTCAACAGGCTTGCACAGCTCTGGCTTACAGAGAAGGGACAGTGCTTAGGATGTAGCATGAAGGAAGGGGACAGGAATGAGATGCCAAAGAAGGTACAGGGAAAAGTCTGGAGCAAAAGCCTAGTACAGCACAGACAGGAAGCAAGCTCCTGCCTTTGATAGGAACACCTCTCACCTGAGCACACGCCTGGGGCCTTCTGGGAAGCATTCACCTCCCCAGAGCCTTCAAGCTTGCTGGTCCAGAAGCTGGCCCAAGGCTGATGATGGCACCAGCCAGGGTTCTTTCCAGAGCATGACCCACAAGAAGCATGGTGCTTTGTGTCCTAATCACCACCTCCATCCTGGCCTGCTCACACCAGGCCATAGTGGTCGTCCCTACCCTCACGAAATCCCAGCCACAGCCCTCCTTACTGTGCCCAGCCTTGGAGGCTGAGCCAGCCTGTTTCTGGTTACCTTACTTGAACCACTAATTGAAGTCTGATGTTCTTGGCCCCCAAACAGTCAGGAATGACAGCTCCGTCTCCAGCAGCTGGGCGTCCTTGGAGGAGCCACAAGTAGGGCAGGGCAAACTCAGATCCTAACCAGAACGCTTACTTGCTGCCCACTTGCTCAAAGGCCCTGTCTAGAGGCCAATGGGTGCCCCGGGGAGCTAGGGGAGGAGCAGAGCCTCAGCAGAAAGCAATGACCACCAGCTCCTTCAATGGCCATAAGGCTGTTTCCCAAGGCCCAGGTATAGGCTAAACACAAGCAGGTACTTACAGGCCAGTACTGGAGTTAACAGGCCTGTTCTGATGTCAGCACCTGTCCCTTCCTCTAAAAAGGTTGACTTAGCCAGGACCAGCCATTTCCACTTGAGTTGCCTGGAAGAATAGAGAATGCAGGCCCTGCAACTTCCTAAGAGCTTTTCTAGCTTCTATGGTTTGGCTTCTGACCTGCAGAAGGGCCCAAGTAGCCAGACACCCAGCCAGTCTTTGGCCTACGTGGGCAGCTTGCCCTGCATGTGTGCATTATCAGTGTCCTTAGGCAGATCTGAGGGTAGCCAGGGTCAAAATGCCAAATAAAGAGGTATATGCAGAGAGCAGAGGGTTTGGGTGGCCCAGACCAACAGGGTTAGACTGGGCTGGAACCAATCCTGTCTGGCTGCCACTCAATAAGGCAGTGACCCTGGTAGCCACCTCTGGGATGATCAGTTGGGTTCCTCCACCTTTCCTCTCTCCACAGGGTGTAGAGCGCATCGATGAACCTGGTTTGCGAAGCCTGCGTACGGCGAGGCACCTGGAGCCAGGAATGGTGCTGACAGTGGAGCCAGGCATCTATTTCATTGACCACCTCTTGGACCAGGCCTTGGCAGACCCGGCCCAAGCCTGCTTCTTTAACCAAGAGGTCTTGCAGCGCTTTCGCAACTTTGGTGGGGTGAGTACCTGGGAGCCCCACATTCTTATTCCCAGAATGTTACCTCTGCTACAGGAATCGGTGAAAGGACAGAACTGTGTGTTTAAGGCCTGGCCAGCCCCTATATGCGGGCTGTCACCAAATAGGAGCTTGCCTGTCAACAGACGGAGATTCTAAGCCTGTACTATAAGCAACAGGCCCTATGTTCCCCAGAGGCTTTGAGACCGGTCTGTCCTATCACAAAGACTAGTCCTATTCCTCAGAAAGCTTCTTCCAGGTGGCATAGTGTGGCAAATTAAGCCACTGTGGTGATAATGGCATCCTGTCTGTCTGGCCCAGGTTCGTATTGAGGAAGACGTTGTCGTGACCGACAGTGGCATGGAGCTGCTGACATGTGTACCTCGGACCGTGGAAGAAATTGAAGCATGCATGGCAGGCTTCGACAAGGTCCTTGCACCCGTCTCTGGCCCAAAGTAGAGGCAGTTGGGACATTCAGTGAGATGTCAGTCTGCCCATGACACCCCAACAGCAAAGATCCTGGAGCTCACATTTGATCCTACCAAAAATCACTGCTGCTGCTGCTTCTCAGAGAAGAAAGTATTTTCACCTGCCAGATCACATCCTAACCCAGACTTTACTTAAATGACAGGGACTTTAAGAGTGTTGATTGAAGATCCTGTTCTTAAATCGTAACTCAATTCTTTTGCTCAAGGAGGATGTACTTATGTCTTCTTCCAAAAAAAGAAAAGAAAAAAATCAACATACAAAATAGAATTTGCAATAAAAGCTTTTCTGAAAATGGCTCTTTGTACGCAGCTTCCTCTTTACTCCTTCACAACACAGACGACAGCATAGCCTGGCCTGGGAGAACCAGGGGAATCCTCTACAAGCTTTCGTTGAGCTCCAGGAATTCTGCCAAAGCTAGCACAATACTGTCACCTGCTGTCAGGATTCCCATGCAGACAGGCACCAGAACCACTGGAGCATTGGTAAGAGGTTCTGGGACCTTGATTTCATTTTTATACTAGCAAAGATAGCTAGCACGTATCAGCAGCACTGCCTAAGGCAACAGCAGGGCAAAGGCGGGCCTACTACCCAATCTGTCTGTCAGTCCCCCAGAAGTCTGCTGCCCCAATTCCATTAGCTATGCCCATGTGGACCACCTGTCCTCCTCTCTGCTGAACAGTGTGTCTGATGCTCCTAGAGACCTGCCTAATCCCAGAGCTAGCTTCTAAAATTCTGATGCAGTTCCAGGTTTTTTATTAGGGAGATGAAGAGCAAGTGAGAAAGGTCCTACCAGCGTGTGGCTCAATAGAGTTCCTTCCTTGCACAGACATGCCTGTTATCCCAGGACTTGGGAGGCTGGAGGCAGAGAATCAGGAAACCAACATCATCCTTGGCTATACAGTGAGTTTACCAGCCTGGGACATGAGACCATATCTCAAACAGAGGCAGGCCGAGGTCAGTCTAGACAGCAACTTTCAGGCCAGCTAGGACTACATAAAGATATTGATTCAAACAAACGGAAGGAAGGAAAAAAGGGAAGGAGGGAGGGAGGGAGGAAGGGAAGGAAGGAAGAAAGGAAGGAAAGGAGATGGAACTGTAGTGGAGGAAAAAACTGGTCCAAGCAAGAGACGTCAAGCATCCACTGAAGGGTTTATTTAATAAATTGGATTCTTCCTATGCTATGGCAATGACAAAAAAGTGCTTATGATGTGGCCACATGAAAATAAAAGCCACCAAAAAACAAATGCCGATCTAAGTCCCAAAGCACCATTTATCTCATTTACTTCTTAGGTTTGCAACACCCATTCATAGGGTTCTTGCTGGTACAGATGGGCCCATCCCCTCAGCTACCCACCAGAGACACAGCAGTCTGAGTAAACACAGGCTCACTCTAGCCCATGTTCCTGAAGCTGTATCCATTCCCTCCAAACTCTGCAGAAATTTGTATAGCTTCAAAAGTGGATTAGAGACTCTTCCAGAAAGTTCTACACTGCTAAAACTTTCCCCACACCCTGGAGGGCCGAGTATTAACTGAGCATCTACTCCACGAGATATGCGCACAATCGGATAGGAATGGCCTTGTACTAGACTTGCTTAGGCCAAGACTAAACCAAGAACGGTCTGAAGTGAAAAGCAAGAGATGTACTCCAAACAGAAAGCTGCAAAAGGTAGCGGGGAGAATGGAGAGGCTAGAGGTGCTGCAAACGCACCACTGGGGAGCACTGGGGAGCAGGAGCTTCTAGACAGCATGTGATACGCTGACACACAAGAACCTCAAGGCACCAAGTCCATTCCGAGGAGGAGGGTGGCTCTGAGGGAGGCAGGACTGGTGGCAGAGTGGAAGCAGGCAGGTACACTGAGGTAAAACTTGAACTTGATGCTGTAGAAAAGCACCTGACAGCTGCTTCAAAGGGAGGAACTACCAGGGACTGGCTGGGGCAAAGGACAGTCTAGGGATGAGGCTTTTTTATGTACAAAACACAGTTACAAACTCTTCAGACATGTGCAAACACTTGAAGAACTGGTCATTCTAAGTTTTGTTATTTTTTGTTTTTGTTTTTTTAATTAAGACCTGATTTGTCACACAGTATAAACTAACTAGGGCAGGAGATGTAGCTCTGTGGACAAAGTGCTCACCTAGCACACACAAAGCCCCGGTGTCATAGAAAAGCAGATGTAGTGATACGTACCTGTCATCCTAGCACTTGAGAGGCACAGGCAGGAAGGCCAGAGGTTCAAGGTCATACTTGGCCGCATTTCAGGTTGAAGGCCAGCACTGGCTACAAGACCATCTCACTAAAACTGAAAATCAAAAAAATTACAACTAACTCAAAACAAGTGAGACACAACACCCATAGAAATTACTACCTTTCTTTTTTCATTTTTAAGTCAATGATACACAGGCTGGCCTCAAACTCAACCTTCACCCCCAGAATGCTGGGGTTACAGGTATGCACCACCATACTCAGCCACACAATTTTCACAACCACACACAATTAAACACCAAAAAAAAAAAAAAAAAACTGAAAGGACCAGAGAAAAGCATCTAAATGGTTTCCTTCCCACCCCCGAAACACAGAACAGACTCGTTTCTTAGACTCTCGAAATTTCTGCAATCAGCCAATGCACTTCCATACCCAGGCACAGGCAGATACCTACATAAGTAAGGATGGTATCCGTACTCTAACATGTACTGCTAGGGATATGCCTCAAATGGAAACCACAGGCTAGGAACCACCAGACACAGGCAGCCCCTTTCATCCTGCCCCCTACTCAGGAATGCAGTTTTAAGTTAGGCCAAACAACTACCATCAACTGAAACTGCATTCCAGGTTTAGAGACAACTACTTCCCTGTCCACTCTGGAAAATCCAACGTGCACAAAGCACGAAGCTGTCCTTGAGCTCCAGCCTGGGACAGCAGCAACAGGCACCTTGCAGGCTCTTTGGGGCCAACTACAAGTGAACTCCTTGCTCGTGTCCAAGATAAAGAAACCCACTAAGAAAAAGTCGTTGTTCCAAAGGTGTTTTTTATTTTTAAATTTGTTAAAAGAAATAAAATTATATTTTAAAAAAATAGAGTAATCTCACAAACTGAAGGCCAGGAACAAATAGAACAGTTAGTATTTTTCCTGAGGCAGATCTGATTAGCTGTGGAATGGAATCTTCCCCAGCCTGTCACACAAACAGGCATCGTTTTCTATTTCTAAGGCATCAGGAACACTCTAGGCGCTCCATGGGTTGTCCAGGCATGAAGCTTCCCTGGAAAGGAGTGGGAGGGGTTAAGGAACATCAAAAGGGGCTGCATCCCTTTCTTATCAAACAGTACATGTTTCTACTTCCATTAATTGAGAACCCGGATTTCAAATACCCAGTTATATTTTCATTAAATCCTTACCGAGATTCCAAAGTCACCTGTGACCCAAAGGACCAGACACAGAGGGCAGCTCTGATCCTTCCTCTATGCCCAGAACTAGTCAAAGGACAGCCATCCCAGGAGACAGACATGGCTAATCCACACTACAGTTCCTAAGCCACCAACCTGTCCCCAAGGCAGATCAAACTCTAAAGGTTCCCTAATAACAAGACTTTCAAAAGTCACTCTAGTTTCCAAAGCCTAAGTCTATCCAACCCCCAAACCTAGGTTCCTCCAACTCTAGAGAGAAATCTATCAAGCTAAATATCATTCCCACTTGAGTAATAAAGTCTAAACACCAGTTAACATCTGTGTTCAATGTGGAACTACCTGCTTGTGCTAACAATCTCATTTACAAAGGTAAGAGCAAAACTGAAACTCATTTATGTTCGAATTTCAAACACTGAGCACTGATGTCCCTACAGCCTTTTAAAGTCCTAGCACTGGTAACCACAAATTCCACAAGAACATCCATTTGTGAAAGCTGGTGTTCAGAAGTAGTTGTTTCCAAAGTCTGCCTATCCTTGTGGGTACATACATATTCACGTGGAACCTAACTGCATCACAAGTTAAATTCATTATAGAATTATCAATCCGATGGTGAAGATTAGGATTGTATGGGTGTTTCCCTGTTAGTTATCCAAACCACCACTCAATCTTTACAAGTAGGTGGCTATTCCAACCAAGGTAACCTGGTGCTGGACCCTAATTTTTAAAATCCCACTCATTTCTTGGCTCCCAGAGAACAGTCTTCAGTTCAGCTGAACTCCAGGGCCCTGACAGCTTCTACCTGCAACTTCCTGCCTTGCTAGGGAGCAACCTGAGTGACACTAGGGTTACCAAGTCCTAGTTGGAAGCAGGGCCAGAAATGGCCACATTTAAATAAGATTCCCAGCAACCCAAACTTTTGATCACACAAGACCCATGTGTAGTTACCTTCTCAGGAACCAACAAACTGGCGCTGGAACTGTGCACCAACCATGAATTTCCAAGAAGACGATCTAAGCACGGCACTGGTAAGGGCAGACCCACTGACACCCGGCTTTTTGGTTTCACAAGAGTCAATATCCTGAGTTTTATCAGCATTTTCTATCTAAAATAATTTATACCAAACATAAAAGCATACCAATGGAAGCAGACACATGACGTCCAGAAGAACAGCCCACTAAACTAGAAAAACATTCCTCAGAGAAATAAAAAAGATTTAGAAAATAAATTAGAAGATTCAAACCTCACACTTTCAAGTGTTCTTTGACTAGTCTTTTAAGAGATGAAGTTGATTCATTTTTCTAATAACCATTTAGTTGCGATCAAACATCAAAAGGTGCCTCTTCACACAAGTACACACACACAAACTTTACCTTTAAAAAATCATGGCCCCAACACGCAGGAGAAACCAAATGAATTAGCAGTGCTCTAAATCGGGTCTGCATCACCGTGCCAAGGCGTTTTAGTTACTAACATGGCTGACAAAAATTGGTTTTTCCCCCCAAATGCTACCTTTACTTGCGTCCACAGAAACAAAAATGTCAGTACACAATAGATACTGGTTTTTAGGATACAGCTAATGCTCATCCAATAAGCAGAAGGCCCCCCAAAGTTCAATCACACTCTATGCCCTTTAAAACAAACTAGGGGGTGGGGGGGAGGCACAAAACTACTTTGCTTCCAAAACACAATTTGTATTTTTAACCACCTCTTTGACATGACCTACTGGGATTTCTTTATTTCACCTAAACTCATTTTTAAAAATGTGTACGTGTTGGAAAAGACAATGCTGACTATGCTAACACAGGTTTATACATCTATAAAATAGGGCCAAATTATTATGATTGGTCTCTATTGCCCTAGAATTTACCATACATAATTTAGAATAAAATCACAGATTGAGGAACACAGATGGAATTCAGCTTTTCTTAATCCAAGTTACTGTCTCATTAGAACCCAGAACTTTCTATATGACCTCCATTATCCCATCTCTACAAAAGAAGCATTTCTGGGGAAGTGAGGATTCATTAAGAATATTAACGTCCAGAAATTTTATTTTAACCATAGACCCTAAGTTTTCTTTTAGTGCTTCAAAAATCCACTATCATTTCAGACCAGATAAATTACATGGCTAATCAGCGGTTCAGTGCTGAGCCTAGAAAACAACCTCCAATGGAACAAGACATTGTCCAGCCACTGAACCAAGGGTGCAGGGTGGTCACACCTCTCATGTTCAAGTGACAAAGCCCTGGAGCCTGGAAGGAGATCTACTGCCCTGTGCTGTCAGAGTTTGTCGTAGTCTCAGTGCTGATGGGCTGCACGTTGTCTGCGAGGTTGTGTGCGTGCTCTAGAAACAAATCTTTCAGTACACTTAATTCCTTTGTCAGCAACTTAATTTTGGCTTCCAACCGTTCATTCTCTTCTTTGAGCTGGTTTACTCTTTGCAGTGTATCTTGAGCTTTCTGCTTGCTTTTTAACCGGCTCTTTTTCACAGCCATATTGTTCCGCTCTCTGCGCTGGCGGTACTCGTCACTATTCCGATCCATGGGTGAGCTCTTTCTGCTTTGCTTGCTTGGAGGCGCAGCTTTGCCTCCTCCCCCAGGCCCAGCGGGCACCAGCTGAGGAACTTGCTGTAAGCCGCTGGCATGTGGCTGGGTATGAATGACACTTATTCCGTTCACTCCTGCAGTAGTGGCTGGCTGCGACAGCTTGCTCATTTGGGCACGTTCCTTTGCCGACACAGAACAGGTAGAAATCAGAGCAATGTGATCCAAGGAGGCCACAGTCAACTGCCAAAAAATCTTCACATGTACCTAGTTAGAAAATAAGCTCATTAAAATATTTGAAATGACAGGATCAAGTCAGACTAAACTTGCACCAACTTCATACAATAGGCAACCTACTGGTTTTGCCGATAGGACCAACTGCAAACCGTACAAACTTCAAAAGGTAAGTTGGGTCAGAAACCTCCTAAGCCGAAGACAGCCCACCTGCACCTACCAAAAGGGGGAGGAAAACCCGAAAGCATAGCAGGAAATAGTAGGTAGCACATGTGAGCTAATATCGCTGGACGATCTGCCAGATTGTCCTGGAAAACAGGACATTTAGGGTAAGCAGGGAAAACAGTTCAGTTAAGGTACAGTGGACACTCGCATCTGGGGTGTGGGGTGCGAGTCAGACTAGAATGCTAGATCAGAACACTCAGTCTGCAGAACCCACGAGGGTCTGGATGCAGCTAAGATCCTCCAAAGCTCCTTATTCAATATTCCCAGGATGAATTAATTAGCAATGCCTTCACCTACTTTTTTTTTTAAAGACAGGGTCTCTCTGTTTAGCTCTGCCTGTCCAGGAATTCACACTGTAAAGCAAGCTGGCCTCTAACTCAGAGACACAACCCCCACCCTGCCTCCTGAAAGCTGGGATTAAAGGTGTGGGCCTCCACCAACTGGCCTGTAGGTTATTTTGAGTTGATTAGTTGATTTGAATTTTTATGTTTTAGCAACCTACAACAAAGAGCTGAATCAACTGTGCCTACAAGGAGACACAGCACCCTTAGAAATGTAAAAAGTATTGTTACAAAACATGAAACTATCCTGTTCTCTTTTTCCAGAACTGCTAAAAGGACCTTAGTGGACAAAGTTGGGGAAGTTAGCTAGAGTTAGGAAAACACCCCCCACAAACCTAATGAGCACACCATGGTTATTTAAGTAGTTCAGTCAGTAAACATCAACAGCTTTGGCCAACCCAAACTTTGGCCAAGTCTTTCTTCAAGCATGCTTATTGAGTTGGATTTTTTTATTATTTATTACTATTAATCTTTGCTTTTAAATGTCCATATATCATTACTTTGAATTGTTTTTAAAAGCCACTCAGCCAGCCCTGAGCTAGTGGGTCATCTGTTCTTGCTCCAGCACTAAAGGAAGACAGAACGCTTCCTCCCGAGCTGTGATGGATATGGGCTCCAAGTTACGCTCACAATGGATATTTCACAACTTCCCTGAAAATGATTATGTGGCCCAATTTTTCTCCCACTTAAAAGGTGGTTGTTCAAAATAAAGAAAGTAAACAAATTAATTAAAAAATAAGAGTTGGCTACTTATATTCGTTTAAGCCACCCAGACTGCCATTTAACACTGGAGCTTATCAAGGTGGTGTACTTCGAAACCCAATTTTAAGGACTTGTATAATCCAATACCTCTCCTGGGATTGCCTCAAAAATCATGTTCATCTTGGTTGCCTATTTTCTTGTATTCTTATTCTTCAAAACTAATCTCCATAGTCAATTTAGCCAAGCTCAAAGATGGCAATGAGCCAAAGAACAGACTAAGCAAGATCAAGATTTTCCTTGGCACCGGCTCCCTCAGTTTTATATCCTAGACATATCTCTTCCCTCCTGTGAGCTTCAACTCCGTCTGTACAGGAGGGATGTGGAAATGACAGGATGCCAACTAACAAACCACCACACACTCTAGTCACTACCAACTTCCAACAGGCTCCAATTCAGGATGTTCCGCCTGTTTCTGAACCCAAAGATACAGGAATGGGGTAAGGTTCTAACTGATCTTGCTAAGTCGATAATCAGAACAAAGGATAGGTTTGGGGCGAGCCTTTTTTGCTAGAAAAACAAGAGTATTATTTACTGAACCTACAAACTTGCAAGAAAAAAGGAGAGTAAAAAAAAATAATTCATGATTTTTTTTTTAAGTAGGCTGGATATAGTGGTGCATGCCCTTAAAGCTAACCTTAGGAGGTGGAGTCAGGTGGATGGATCTCTGTGAGCTTAAGGCTAGCCTGGTCTACATATCAAGTTCTAAAACAACCAGAGCTATGCAGAGAGACCCTGTCTAAAAAAGATGGAGAGACAGAGAGAGGAGAGAGAGGATCAAGGAGTTAAGAGGCTTCAAATAGAACCATTTTGGTTTTGCACTGAACAAAGACACTTGTCATTTATGCTTTTGTTCCTTTCTACAAACATTAGCTGAGTTCTACAACAAAGCAATCTGACACTATCTGGATATTTAACTCTCAAAGTCTGGTTCCTGGATGGACTAATCTACTCCAAAGTTCAGTCTACAGGAAGCAGGGTGGTGCCTTTTTCCTTCTGCTTGTCAATCACCCAAGAAGCAAGAGGAGAGCTGAGGGACAGCTGTCCTCAAAGTGCTTCCTAAACCAACACCAGCAATTTTTTACAGGTCCCAACTTTCAGGCTGCCAGTCTGAGAAAAAAATTTGGATGTGGGCTTTCAGTCTTGTTTTAGGGGAGCCCCCAAAATGATTGTGAGGACACAAAGGAGAACCAAGGCTGCAAATAAACAATGGATTTAATGAGCAGGAGACAAAATGAAATGAGTAACAGGTTTTTTCAAATGCAAATTTCTTAACTAAAGCAATAATGTTCATTCAAAAGAATAAAACAATGAAACTCTGGGATATTAGAATAGTAAAATAGAATGTTTCTAAATTTTTACTTGGAACATTAAACCTGTATAGAACTTTCCTAGCTTGTCACTTTTTTTTCATAAGCCTAGATAAAATCATGTATCTCTCCATTAGCTTCTCAAAATAAAATCTTCAATTTCCTTAGTGAAGGTTCAGTCTTCAGATTTATAAACAAAAATGTCCCACATCTATTGTCCTTCCTAATGCCACAGATATTACCTCAGACTGACATCATCTCCCAGGGGCCCTGGTCTCAGGTGTAGCAGCCTGAACTCCCTCCAACCACTCACTATCTAGACTACCCAGAGCATTAGTTCTTAACCTTCCTGATGTTTCTACCCTTTAATACTGGTCTCTCATGCTGTGGTGACCCCCAGTCATAAGGTTATTTCCATTGCTACTTTATAAGTGTAATTTTGCTATGGTTACAAATCATAATATAAATATCTGTGTTTTCAGATGGTCTCAGGTCAGTGACCCCTGTAAAAGGTCAGTCATTTGACCCTCAAAAAGGCTGGTTGGTTGCAGGTCAAGCAGTCTTCCATTCAGACCTAACTGTCACATCTTCCTACTAAAAGTCAATGTCTGCAACTCCAGACTACAGGATCAAACCAAGGTCCTAACCCTCTCTACAGGTTCTGCTCCTTTATGCTCAAGACCACAACCTAATACATTCTAAATGGTCTGTTTTCTGTCTGTCGCTCTGTCTCTCTGTCTGTCTCTCTCTGTCCCCCAAGAGTTCCATGTAAGTAGTCCACTGGAGTTGTGAGAAAACATACTTGTTGCCCTTAAAACCTCTTCATATGTTTGTTTGAATGGTATCCTTTAAACCTATTTATATAGTACCATTTAGCACATTCAAAACATTGTTTATAAATATACATTAGGAGTTCCTGTTCCCTCTCTTTAATAGCAGGGCAGGGCAACAGAATAGGGAGAGGACCAATAAACCTGCTAGTGTAAGAACCTATGCAAGTGCCCCTCTGAGGGAAACCTAAGATTGCTAAGTACTCATTATTGTGACCAGGTGCTGTGTCTCTTTCCCATGATCTCAGGAGGGACTGCTCCCGGGGACTTTCCCAGGGAGCAGTTAATTCACGAGGGATGAAAGCACCTCTCCAAGATCACAGAGCTGACTGCCAATCATGACGTGTTGTGAGAATTTAAGATATTGGGGGAGGGGTGACAGTCTGTTCCCCACCTATTTGTTTTTGATAGGTCATAAAAATAACTGAGTCAGTTCAACATGCCCATTAGACTCAGGAAACAGGCTCAAGTTTTTCTTCAGCTCAGTAGCATCCTGTCATTATTTACAGTTTTTCAGGAACAGGGAAATAACCCGCAGGGATAACATCGTTACTACTCAGTGGCAACAGCTGGACAGACCTTAGTGCGTTTTGAAGGCTAGGGATGAGGCTCAGAGGTAGAGGGGTTTGCCTCCCATGCTCTGAGCACTACTATGTAAAATTCCTCAGTAAAGAAAGGACCTTGTGGTGCTTTGTTTCAAAATTTCCTCTGTGAGACAGGTCTGCGTTCAAGGATAATATATTCAAATAAGGGTTCAAGTGAGTGGAAACTCAAGAAACACAAGCCCCAGCTGTTGTGCAACCAACAAAGGTTAAAACCTTTCTAAATGCGATACATCTTATGATGCAGCTTACAAATAAAACAAAAACAAAAAACAAAAAAACAAAAAAGAGCAGAGCAAAACTAAGCACGCCAACCTTCAAGACCAGAAATACACAAGTGCACTTGCAAAGAGAAACAATCCTCACACATTTATGCCCAACTTCTCCACCTGGATACCTCCGCTGGTTCTTTTCCGGAGTTCCCTCCAGGCGAGCTAAGGAAAGACTTCATGTCTTGACCTTCTGCTAGTCAACTGGTGCGAGATCTAGGATGTCCTCCCCTCCCAATGAACTGCAGGACACGCGTCCGCGTCCGATAAACAAATGAAACCTCCCTCTTGCAACGTTACGTTGTTTAAAAACTCGAGTGCCTTCTCTAGATGACCACTAGGTTATTAACTTCAAATAGGACCCGGGCCCTCCTCCCCCAGGCCGAGCCGTTTGGGAAGCGACAGGAAGAGTCCTAGGTGGCTCCAAAGATTCGGTCCACCTTCTATTCTAGGAACACCCTCCATCCCCAGGGGCCAATGCGCGCCAGGCTTGTCACGCTGCACGTCGCCGGGGGGCAGGTTCTGGAGGGGCCACCTGGTATTGCATCCCTTCCCCGACAGTGGTGAGGGGGCGCCCGGGGGAGCGCAGGGGTCGGCGCCATGCGCGGTGGCGCTGGGCGGCGGCCAGGGATGAGCTCAGCCCCGCCGGGTGTTGCCCGCAGGTTGCATCAGACGCCGCTCCGGGTCCCCGCCCGCGCCGCCAAGCCGCCAGGGGCCTTCCGGGCCAACCTGCTGAATCGGACTGGGCCGGTCTCCTCGGGCCGGGCCGGCGCCTACGCGAGCGGCGGGCCCCGCCGCGGCCTCTTCCCTCAACCCCTCCGAGCGAGAACCCGCGGCCTCCTTACCTGCGCCTCCGGCCGGCCCGCCCGCCCCCAAACGGCCTCCACTCCGAGCGGCCCCGCGCGGCGCGGCCCGACCCGACCCAGGCCTCGCAGCCCGCGAGTCTGCGAGGAGGAGCGACGGTTACGAAACCGGCAGCCTCCGCCCGTTCCGCCACCGCGGCCACCGGCTTTCCCCTCCTCTCCGGGTCCGCGCGCTGCCGCCGCCGCCGTGACCAATAGAAGCGCTGTTCGGAGAACGACGCGCTGGCCCCTCGAGACGGGCAGCGCCACCAGCCAATCACAGGCCGCGTGGCGGCGAGAGGCGGGCTCACGGTGGGGCGGGCGTGGTGGGCGTGGCAGCACTGGCACTGGCTGGAGGCGCGCTCCGCGGTTTCCCCCTTAGGCAGTCCGTGGAGGCAAGTGGCGGCCCTGAGCCGTGGGAGTGACCCGTGGCGAGAACAGTACTATCGGTTTTGAGAACCTCTTCTGCCTTAAGGAAATGGCATTTTCCCAGGTGGATTTTTGAGTTACTGATTTTGTTTTTGGTTTTTTGGGTATTTTTGCTTGTTTAGGCCTCGCGGCCCTGAGTCATCTGCAAACATTATTTTGGTAAAAGCAAAAGCACGTTAAGGGGGAAGAAAAAGGTCCAATGTGAGGGTTAGCACTTGTCACACTCTTGAGAACAGCGGAATGTGGCTCCCGGACAAATCACGATTTCCAAAGTGTGCTCGCCTCCGTGAGAGCGGATGGTGGACTTGAGGTGCTCTCTTAAAACTAACAAGCAGTCCAGCCTGGTTCTCCCAAACAGTGCACGTGAGAACCAAAAAGCTTTTGTTGTTGTTTTTTGTTTTTGTTTTTTGAAAAACAGGAAGCAGCGCTGGGTGGAAGGCTGAACCTGCCGGATAGGTTTGATTGCTTCCTCTTTAGCAAGGCTTATCATTCAAAACTTTCAAAAAGGAAATGTTTCTTCATCTCCAAGGCTAGGAGAACAGCTCTCCACGTAAGACTTCGAGGAATCCCTGAGAAATGAGAATACCTGTAAAATGAATTTAAAAAAAAAAAAAAGCAACCACAGAGAATGACCCCTGATAACCCCATGCACACTTGGGAAGCTAATGTCTCAAAACTAGTATGTTTCTTTAGGTTTGGCTCTCTGTGTTAAAAGCCAAAATTGTTTTTTCAGGACTTTTAACACTATCAAAGATAGTGTGCTTCGTTTCTCACAAAAATCATGATCTTATCCCTTATGTTTTCTAATCATATAAAAACTATAGAAAATAAAAATATCCTTGCATATCATATGAATATTAAGTCAGACTCTTTTTTTTTTTTTTTTTTTGCCAGCTACCCTCCCTGCCAGCTGCACTGTGTTGTATCTAGGCAAGCCTCCCACATCCAGCATCAGTGCCCAGGAGTCTTGAGATTTCCCTCCTTAGCTGATAGCCTGTAATTCTTCTGCTGTTTACAAACATGAACCAGCTATGTGCTAAAGTGTGGGTTAAGGGTCAGCAATGAAGAAGACAAACACGCCCAAAGGGAGCTTACTCTGAGAACCATAGAAACACGATTCAAGCCCTATTTTCATAGATGCTTAAGGAAAGAAGTCCAAGATGCTAGGAGAGGTTTTAAGAAGGGAACCAGACCTGATCTAATGCTTCAGAGAAGGCTTAAGAGAGGAGAAGGGCTTGGCTTTGCCTAGAGGCCTTGTGATGGCTGGAACATGAGGCGTTCACTGAGGCAAGAAACCCCAGTGGGGTAGGACCTAGTGAGCCCAACAATGATTTTGATGGGGGCAGGACATTGAACACAGGCCATGGACACACACAGGATAATACTCCACTACCACTGAGCCAAAACCCAGCCCAGGAGGACCTTCCCCCTCCCCCACTCCCCACCCCACCCCTGTCAGCGAGATTTTTTTATTGTCAGCAATTGGAATCATTGAGCATAAAGATATGAGAACCCAGAGAAGCCTCTGCCTCCAGGTTGAAGAAACCCAAGTTGTTTGCTTGCAAGTCACAAAGACTCAAAGCATCCCTGCAAAGGGAAATGTCCTGTGTATATCTGTGCCCTGTTAATATCCAAATATATTCTAGAAACCCAAAGAAGCTGTAATCCAGCAGAATATTAAAATCTCCTCCAAGGGACGTGAGAAGTAGGAGATCCTGTTGGCTGAATGATCTAGCCACTTGACAACTACCGTGACTATCCACACGGCTTGCCAAAAGTGCTATGGTCCAGGGTCAGAACGTCCCCAGCTTCAAATCCTTACCTCAGTGGTTCTCAACCTTCCGTCGCTATGACCCCTTAGCGGTTCCTCGTGGTGTGGTGACCCCTGACAATAAAATTACTTTGTTACTGCTTCATAACTGTCATCCTGCTGTTATGAATTGTAACGTAAATATCTCTGTTTTCCAATGGTCTTAGGTCACTCCGGTGAAAGGGTCCTTCAACCACCCTCCCTGAAAGGGGTGGGGGACCCCATATTGAGAACCACTGTCCTACACGGACCTGTGATCTTATGCAAATCCCTTAGCCTCTGTCTCATCTGGAGTAGGGAAGACAGAAAGTGTTACTGTGAGGGCTGAAAGAATGTGTTGGGTCCCTGCCTCGTACGTGGTGAGAGCTATTCATATGAAGTACTAGATAGCATTAGCATGATGCAAATATGTGCATGAACACACATATTAATAGAAGGAGAGGGGACTGCAAACAGTTCAAAGGTCAGACTCACGTTTACATCACTGTAATGACTCAACCACTCAAATACATAAAATATTGAAGAGGTTGATACTGATGTGCCCCATCAGATTTATTTAACTTAACCGTAAGTTTAATTATCGTTTCTTCACTTGTTTCTATAAAATAAGAATGGGGGGGAATTTTTTAATATGTTTTTCTTTTAGATATATTTTTTTCAGCTGGATATATGTTTATGCCTGTGTGTCTGTGCACCGAATATAGTAACTGGAGAATCCAGCTTCATCTAGAATCCAGACTCACCTGGAGCTGAAGTTACAAATAACCGTGATCCACATAACCTGGATGCTGGGAACGGAACTCCCGGACTTCCACAAACACAGTAAGCCCTCTTAACCCTGAGCCATCTCTCCAGCCATTGTTTGCTTGTTTTTAAATTGTACTGTTGTCTATCTATTTATGTATCGTGTGTATGTTTTGCCTGCATGTAGGTGTACCGTGTGTGTGCAGTGCCTACAGAGGCCAGAAGAGGGTGTCAGATTTCTTGGAACTGGAGTAACAGTTGGGACCTGATGTGTGGGTGCTAAGAACTGAAACCTGGTCTTCTGACAGAGCAGTGAGTTCTCTGAGTCATTGAAACATCTCTCCAGCCCTTTTTTTGTTTGTTTGTTTGTGTGTGTGTTTGTTTACTTTTTTGTTTTAGATATGACCTCACATTATAGCTCAGGCTGATCTCAAACTATGTACTCCAAGCTGGCCTTGAACTCATGAGAATCATCTTCCATTCCTCTGAGCACCGGCTTTACAAGCATGCACCCCCACACCGTACTTGAAACCTCTTATCTGAAATCCAGATGATGACCACCAAGGACAGCAGCAGCAGTGGAGTGGAGTCAACCAGAGGCTACAGCGCTGCAGAGGACAGAGCTGGAGATGTGACTCAAGCCATTTGGAGGAGCCCAGAAGATCATGTGTGGATCCCAGACATTGAAACAAGAAGCTGTAAAGCTGAAGTTTTCTTGGAGACCTCACTCCTGGTACAAACTTCTATCTTAGGGTTTCCCTTGCTGTGAAGAGACAAAATGACCAAGGCAACTCTTTTAACATTTAATTCGGGCTGACTTACAGGTTCAGAGATTCAATCCATTATCATCATGGTGGGAAGCATGGCACTGTCTAGGCAGGCATGGTGCTGGCAGATCTGAGAGTTCTACATCTTGTTCTGAAGGCAAACAGGGGAAGACTGCCCTTCAGGCAGCTAGGATAAAGGTCTTAAAGCCCATCTCCACAGTGACATACTATCTCCAACAAGGCCACACTTCCTGATGTGTACTCCCTGGGCCAAGCATATTCAAACCACCACATTTCTACTCCCTGGCCCCCATAGGCTTGTTCAAACACATGAGTCTATGGGGGCCATACCTATCCACAGCATAACGAAAAATACATTTAGTCCAACTTCAAAAGTCCCATAGTCTTTAACAGTCTTAACAATGTTAAAAGTCCAAAATTTAAAATCTCTTCTGAGATTCATGCAATCTCTTAACTGTAATCCCCCATAAAATCAAGAGCAAAAGGGATATCATAATACCTCCAACATCACAAAATATGCATCACCATTCCCAAATATCATAATTAAAAAATAGTAAGGACCAAAGTTCCTTAGAAATTAATACAACAAACCACCTCAGCTGGTGGTCTGGACTGTGTCTGTCGTACTCTGAGAACTAAGAGACCATTCACCACAGGTTCGAGTCTCCGCACATCTTATCTCTGCTGTTCACCACAATTTAAAATATTGACTTGGCATTGAATAGGGATCCTTTGATTAGAAATAAATTGGTTAGTTGTGGGGTTTTGTTTTGTTTTGTTTTTGTTTTGTTTTGTTTTTTTGCTTTGTTTTGTTTTGTTTTAATCTGCTTTCTGTTTGAGGGTTTTGTTTTTTTTTTTTGCTTAGGTTTAAATTTTTTGTTTTGTTTTGCTTTTTTAAAATTAGGGTCTACCTATGCAGCCTGGGCCTGGGGCTCACTATGTAGACCAGGCTGGTCCTCAAACTCAGAGGTCTACCTGCCTTTCCCTCCTATGCCCTGAAGTTTTTGCTTTGTTTTCACACAGTTTTTCTATTAGAGCTGTGTGGCATCAAAGTTGCCATCTTCCCGCGTTCACCTACATAGTACTAGAATTATATAGACTTGTACCGCCATGCCTAGAACCTGGTCTCTTAAAAAAAAAAATCTGGCAGTGGTGTCTCATGCCTTTAGTCCCCCAACCCTTGAGAAGCAGGGGCAGGTGGTCCACAGAATGAGTTCCAGGTGTAGGTCTTTGTAAGGTGGAAGCCAAGTGGTAAACACACAGGGAGTTCCAAGTCCGGTAAGGCTACACAGTGAGACCCTGTCTAAGTGTGTGTGTGTGTATGGGGGTTGATTAATCAAAGATGTGGGGTGCCCGTCATTAAATACCTATATTGTGTCAGAACCAAAACCAATCAATCTCTCTCTCTTCCCCCTGTCCTCTCTCCTCTCTCCTCCCTGTCCCTCTTTCTGTCCCTCTCTCCCTTCTCCCTCTCTCTCCCCCTTTTATTTTTTTCTACTTGCACTTATGCTGACTACTGGCAGCTTCCATGTTGTCAGTCTCAGTAGTAAAGAAACATTTTAGACCCCTTGTTCTAAGAGTTCTGGGCAAGGTTGCTAAGATTGGCCCAGCTAGGTTGAGTGCTCCCCCATTCCTAATCAAATGGCTAGGAACAGGGCATAGTGCACTGACCTGGCAGATGTGGAGTAGATGAAGGGGGGAACTGTTCTCAGTGGAAATGAGGGGGTGCTGAGCCAACAAACCTATAAATGGCATTTGAAATGGCGGGTCTTTCTGTTGGATTCTTTAGTCAGTCTCACTGACTGGTAGGTATGTTCTTTCTCCTGACACATGGTCCCCATCTGTTTAAGTCACAGTTTTATTGCCGTGAACAGACACCATAGCCAAGGCAACTCTTATAAAGAAAAACATTTAGTTGAAGACTGGCTTACAGTTTCAGAGGCTTAGCCCATTGTCATCATAATGGAGAGCAGTGTGAAAGGCAGAAATGGTGTAGGAGGAGCCCAGAGTTCTGCGCCTCCATCTGAAGGTGGCGAGGAGAAGACTGGCTTCTGTAGGCAGCCAGGAGGGAGATCTCTTCCACACTGAGTGGAGCTTAAACACTAGAAGACCTCAAAGGTCACCTACACACTTCCTCTAACAAGACTACACCTCCTCCAAGAAGGCCACACACATCCTAATAGGTCAAGCATTCAAACACATGAGTCTATAGGGGCCAAACCTATTCAAAGCACCACACCAACTTTGAGGTTTTATCTCTGAGGTAGAGTATTTGTCTAGAGTTCCAGAAGCTATTATTGTCTTAGGATAGTCTTACCTTCATACATGAATGCCATACATAACATAGAAAAAGTCGGCAAAGCAAGCTTCAGCGACTGGCAAGTATTACCAATACTTATTTCCCACATGCCAATATCATTATCTTGCCTCTGAGTCTGTTGTCTTTGCACATGAGAATAAACACTTGCCATCTGTGCGCATAAGGGAAGAAGTAATGACATCTCTGTTCTTCAGGACCAATCCCCCCCCCCCCTGATATCAACTTCTAAAATACCATGACCAAAGTGACTTACGGAAGAAAAGGTTTATTTTGGCTATGGTTCCAAAAGGGAGAGTCCCTCGTGATGGAGAAGGGGACGGGACACACGGCAGCAGACTGCCAGAGCAGAAAACTGAGCGATCATATATCTTCGCCCACAGGGATGGATCAGAGA